>NW_028125872.1:0-381179 GCF_965194825.1 Balaenoptera physalus
AGGGGGGTTTTCCTGGCACATTCCATTCAAACTTACAACCTAGTCAAACGACTTCCAGAACGGCTCTGCTGCCCTAGTACCCAGATTTGGGAATGGAGAAATGCTGCATCCTTGTGGCCATTTCCCACAAGAGCAGCTTTAAACCCACTGCAAAAGGTCACTAAATATTCACCCATTGCTGTTCTGTAAATGACACCTGCCCACCAAAAAATACTGAGGTCAAAAATCGACCAAAAAATTCTAGAGTGCAACCTTCCAAAAAACAAAATTTGAAGAGGTATATTATAATAACACTTTTTTTCTTTTTTCTTTTAACAGAAAAGGAAAAGCCGTGGAGAAATGACGAATTGTAGGAATTTTTACAGACATGTAAACCCAAATTCCAAAAACCTATCAGCTCACAGCAGTCAGAATGGCCATCAACAAAAATGCTGCAAACAATAAATGCTGACGTGATTGTGGAGAAATGCATACCCTCGATTCTAAGTGGGACTTGGTAAGAGCCACTAATGAAAGCACAATTGAGGTGCCTTGAAAAGGTAAACGTTGAGCTACCATACCAGTCAATCAATCATACCCACTGCTGGGTCTATCACCTGAGAAAATGAAAATCAAAAATCACAGGCTGGCAATCCTGCACTCCAGCAGTATTTACCATAGGCAACGCTTGGAAGCAACGAAAATGTCCATCAACAGAGGAATGCACCAAGAAGAAGTGGTCCATGTACACAATGGAATATTAGCCATGGAAAACATTGAAGCACTGCTCTTTGAGGCACCATACATGACCCTGGAGATAATCACAAAACAGGAAGTAGGTTGGAAAGCAAAAGACATATATCCTATATTATCACTTATGGCATTATCTTATAACTGACACAGAGGAACATATTTCCAAAGAGAAAGACACTCACAGGCTTAGAAAACAAACTATGCTCATCCAAAAGGAAAGAAGGGGGAAATTGAGAAATGAAGATTAGTGTTACTATACATATACAAATACATATTATATATACGTATCAAAAAGACCGAACATATAGCAAGGGAGGTCGATGGAACACTGTAATATTTCACATGGGAAGAGGATCTGTACATTAATAGACATACATAATGTACAAATGAACCAGATTGTGTACACCTAGGATAAACAATATTCTAAGCTTTACCCAGATTAAAAACATTTTAAAAACCAAGAAGAAGTAATGAGACATAAACTTATGGGGTTTTCTCCTGGCAAATTCCATTCTAATTTACAACCTAGGACAATGACTTCCAGAAAGGCTCTGCTGCCCTAGTACCCAGATTGGGGAATGGAGAAATGCTACCTCCTTGTGTCCGTTTCCCACAACAGCAGCTTTGAACCCACTGCAAACGGTCACTAAATTTTCACCAACTTGCAGTTCTGTAAATGGCACCTGACTTCCAGAAAATTTCTGGGGTCAAAAATCAACCAAAAAATTCAGAAGAGGGCAACCTTCGAAGACGACAAGTTCAAGAGCTATATTGTACTCACGGTTTTTTCTTTTAAGAGAAAAGAAAAAGGCGTAGGAATATGATGAATTTTAAGAATTTTAATGACATGCATACCCATATTACAAAAACCTATCAGCTCACAGCAGTCAGAATGGCCATTAGGAAAAATGCTGCAAAAAATCAATGGTGAAGGGAGTGTGGAGAAATGCGTACCCTCGGTTGTAAGGGGGGGCATGTAAGAGCCACTAATGAAAACACAGTGTAGGTGCTTTGAAAAGGGAAACATTGAGCTACCAGTCAATCAATCACAACCACTGCTTGGCCTATCACCTGAGGAAATGAGAATCAAAAAGTCACAGGCTGGCAAACCTGTACGCCAGCAAGATTTACCATAGCCAGCACTTGGAAGCAATGAAAATGTCCATCAACTGAGGAATGCACCAAGAAGAAGTGGTCCACGTACACAATGTTATATTACTCTAATAATAAATATAAATTCAATTTAAAAACAAACAAAAGCAAGGAGACATCAACATTTGTGGGTTTATCCGGGCACATTGCACTCTAATTTATAACGGAAGAACACCACTGGCCGATAGGTCTGTTTCCCTAGTACCAACATGGGGAACGTAGAAAGGCAGCCGCTCTCTGGCCGTTACCTGCAAAAGCAGGTTTAAAGCCTGAGCTAATGGTCACTTCATATGAACAAGTACTGCAGGGCTGTAAATGAAACCTGCCCTCAAAATGTCTTGAGGGAGATAATGGCCAAAATATTTCAAATGGTGACACATACTTTAAGAAAACACTTTGAAGAAATAAGCTCTAATCACAGCTGGAAAAATAAAAAGGACATGTCTTAAAGCTCAATTTCTACACATTATGAGACACATGCAAATTCATCCACAAACTGGTATGAGCTCACACCACTCAGAATAACCATCAGCAAAAACTACAAAGAATAAATGCTGAAGGTGCTGGGAAGATATACATACGCTCCACTTTAAGTGGGACGTAACCTGAAAAGAGCCACTAAGGAGAACAGAACAGAGGTGCCTTTAAATGGTAAACATTGAGGAACCATAAGATCCAGCAGACCTATTCCTGGACCTATAAACTAAGAAGACAGAATTGGAAGGACACAGCCACGCAAATCGGCATTGCATAGTGTTACAATAGCCAAGATATGGAAGTAACCAAAAAGTCCACCGACAGATGGGTGGACAAAAAAGAACTGCTACCTGTACAGATGGAATATGAGCTAGTGAAAAAATGAAACAATGCCATTTGCAGCACCATAGATGAGTCTAGAAGTAATCACGCAACTTGGAGTAAGTGAGAAAGCGAAAGACACATATCCTATCATATCACATATAGGGGTTACCTAAAAAATGATACAAACAAAGATATTTACACAGAGAAACACTATCATACCATCAATAAAAAAACTTATGGTTCACCAAATAGAAAGGTGTGAGGATTGGATACATTACCGTATTGAGGTTAACAGAGAGATACAAACACCTGTGAAATATATAATCACCAAAGACCTACGCAATACCAAGAGAAGACTACTAAACACTGTGTCATAACCTACATGGGAAAAGGATCTAAAGAAGAATAGATATATGTATATGTGTGAAAGAACCCCATCTTGCACACCTAGAACAAACAAAACATTGTAATCAAGTTTGCTGTGATAAAAAATAAAAATTAAGTTAAAAATACCAACAAGAAGTAATGAGACATAAATTAAAGGGCGTTTTCCTCGCACATGCCATTCTAATTTACAACCTAGAACACCACTTCCAGTAAGGCTCTGTTGCCCTAGTAACCAGATTTGGTAAAGGAGAAATGCTGCCGCCTTGTGGCCGATTCCCAGAAGGGCAGCATTTAACCCACAGCTAATGGTCATTTACCATTCACAAGGACTCAGGGCTGTAAAGGACACCTGCCCTCAAAATTGTGCTGAGGTAGGGAATGGATAAAAAAATTCAAAACAGGCAAAATTTTCACGAAGATAGTATGAAGAGGTAAGTTTTACTCACTCTTTTTAAAGAAAGGAAAATGGTTAAAAGCTCAACCTCAGGAAGTATTAGACTCATGCAATCTAATCTACAAAAAGTTTTCAACTCACACCAGTGGACTGACTATTGGCAAAAAGTCTACAAACAATAAATGCTGAATAGGTTTTAGAGAACTGTGTACCCTCTAGGTGCTGGTGAGATGTAAAAGGGTTAAACGCTAATAATGAGAACAGGAAAGAGCTGCGTTTAAAAGGAAAAATTGAGGTACCAGTCAATCCAGCAGGTGCACCAATGGGCCTCTCACCTGAGAAGACCAGAATGAAGAAATCCCGGGCTGCGAAATCTGCACTGCAGCCTTATTCACAATAGACAAGACAGTGAAGCAACCAAAATGTCCATCAACAGATGAAAGGATAAAGAAGAAATGGTCCATGTACACAATGAAAACCAGCCATGGAAAACATTGGAAAACTGCTCTTTGAGGCACAATAGATGATCTTGGAGATAATCACAGAACATGAGGTAAGTCGGAAAGCAAAAGTCCTATATCCTATGATATCACTTATAGGCGTTATCTAATAACTGAAACAAATGAACATATTTCCACAGAGAAAGTCAATCACAGACTTATTAAAAAAGAACTATTCTTATCTAAAAGGAAAGGTGGGGGGAATGGATAAATGAAGATTAGCGTTACCATATGTATACAAATACATATTATATACATATATCAAAAAGACCGACCATATAGCAAGGAAGGATTATGGAACACTCTGTAATAATTTACACGGGAAGAGGATCTCTACATAAATAGGTATATAGAATATGTAGATGAACTAGAGTGTGTACACCTTGGACAAGCAACATTCTAACCATTACCCCAATTGAAAAAATTAAAACAACGAACTAGGAGTAATGAGACATAAACTTATGGGGGGTTTTCCTGGCACATTCCATCCAAATTTAAAACCTAGGCAAACAACTTCCAGAAAGGCTCTGCTGCCCTAGTACCCAGATTTGGGAATGGAGAAATGCTGCATTCTTGTGGCCGTTTCCCACAACAGCAGCTTTGAACCCCCTGCAAAAGGTCACTAAATATTCACCAATTGCAGGTCTGTAAATGACACCGGCCCTCCAAAAAATAGTGAGGTCGAAAATCGACCCAAAAAATTCTAGAGTGCAACCTTCCAAAAAGAAAATTTGAAGAGATATATTATACTCACACTTTTTTTCTTTTTTCTTTTAACAGAAAAGAAAAAGGCGTGGAAAAATGATGAATTGTAGGAATGTTTACAGACATGTAAACCCAAATTACAAAAACCTATCAGCTCACACCAGTCAGAATGGCCATCAACAAAAATGCTGCAAACAATAAATGCTGACGTGATTGTGGAGAAATGCGTACCCTCGATTCTAAGGGGGACGTGGTAAGAGCCACTAATGAAAGCACAATTGAGGTTCCTTGAAAAGGTAAACGTTGAGCTACCATACCAGTCAATCAATCATACCCACTGCTGGGTCTATCACCTGAGCAAATGAAAATCAAAAATCACAGGCTGGCAATCCTGCACTCCAGCAATATTTACCATAGGCAACACTTGGAAGCAACGAAAATGTCCATCAACAGAGGAATGCACCAAGAAGAAGTGGTCCATGTACACAATGGAATATTAGCCATGGAAAACATTGAAGCACTGCTCTTTGAGGCACCATACATGAGCCTGGAGATAATCACAAAACATGAAGTAGGTCAGAAAGCAAAAGCCCTATATCCTATATTATCACTTATGGCATTATCTAATAACTGACACAGATGAACATATTTCCAAAGAGAAAGACACTCTCAGGCTTAGAAAACAAACTATGCTCATCGAAAAGGAAAGGAGGAGGGAAATTGAGAAATGAAGATTAGTGTTCCTATACATATACAAATACATAGTATATACATGTATCAAAAATACCAAACATATAGCAAGGGAGGGCGACGGAACACTAATATTTTACATGGGAAGAGGATCTGTACATTAATAGACATACATAATGTACAAAGGAACCAGATTGTGTACACCTAGGACAAACAGTATTCTAAACTTTACCCAGATTAAAAAAAATTTTAGAAACCAAGAAGAAGTAATGAGACATAAACTTATGGGGATTTCTCCTGGCAAATTCCATTCTAATTTGCAACCTAGGACAATGACTTCCAGACAGGCTCTGCTGCCTTAGTACCCAGATTGGGGAGAGGAGAAATGCTACCTCCTTGTGGCCGTTTCCCACAACAGTAGCTTTGAACCCACTGCAAAATGTCACTAAATTTTCACCAACTTGCAGTTCTGTAAATGGCACCTGCCCTCCAGAAAATTTCTGGGGTCAAAAATCGACCCAAAAATTCAGAAGAGGGCAACCTTCGAAGATGACAATTTCAAGAGCTATATTGTACTCACGGTTTTTTCTTTTAAGAGAAAAGAAAAAGGCGTAGGAATATGATGAATTTTAAGAATTTTAATGACATGCATACCCATATTACAAAAACCTATCAGCTCACAGCAGTCAGAATGGCCATTAGGAAAAATGCTGCAAAAAATCAATGGTGAAGGGAGTGTGGAGAAATGCGTACCCTCGGTTGTAAGGGGGGGCATGTAAGAGCCACTAATGAAAACACAGTGTAGGTGCTTTGAAAAGGGAAACATTGAGCTACCAGTCAATCAATCACAACCACTGCTTGGCCTATCACCTGAGGAAATGAGAATCAAAAAGTCACAGGCTGGCAAACCTGTACGCCAGCAAGATTTACCATAGCCAGCACTTGGAAGCAATGAAAATGTCCATCAACTGAGGAATGCACCAAGAAGAAGTGGTCCACGTACACAATGTTATATTACTCTAATAATAAATATAAATTCAATTTAAAAACAAACAAAAGCAAGGAGACATCAACATTTGTGGGTTTATCCGGGCACATTGCACTCTAATTTATAACGGAAGAACACCACTGGCCGATAGGTCTGTTTCCCTAGTACCAACATGGGGAACGTAGAAAGGCAGCCGCTCTCTGGCCGTTACCTGCAAAAGCAGGTTTAAAGCCTGAGCTAATGGTCACTTCATATGAACAAGTACTGCAGGGCTGTAAATGAAACCTGCCCTCAAAATGTCTTGAGGGAGATAATGGCCAAAATATTTCAAATGGTGACACATACTTTAAGAAAACACTTTGAAGAAATAAGCTCTAATCACAGCTGGAAAAATAAAAAGGACATGTCTTAAAGCTCAATTTCTACACATTATGAGACACATGCAAATTCATCCACAAACTGGTATGAGCTCACACCACTCAGAATAACCATCAGCAAAAACTACAAAGAATAAATGCTGAAGGTGCTGGGAAGATATACATACGCTCCACTTTAAGTGGGACGTAACCTGAAAAGAGCCACTAAGGAGAACAGAACAGAGGTGCCTTTAAATGGTAAACATTGAGGAACCATAAGATCCAGCAGACCTATTCCTGGACCTATAAACTAAGAAGACAGAATTGGAAGGACACAGCCACGCAAATCGGCATTGCATAGTGTTACAATAGCCAAGATATGGAAGTAACCAAAAAGTCCACCGACAGATGGGTGGACAAAAAAGAACTGCTACCTGTACAGATGGAATATGAGCTAGTGAAAAAATGAAACAATGCCATTTGCAGCACCATAGATGAGTCTAGAAGTAATCACGCAACTTGGAGTAAGTGAGAAAGCGAAAGACACATATCCTATCATATCACATATAGGGGTTACCTAAAAAATGATACAAACAAAGATATTTACACAGAGAAACACTATCATACCATCAATAAAAAAACTTATGGTTCACCAAATAGAAAGGTGTGAGGATTGGATACATTACCGTATTGAGGTTAACAGAGAGATACAAACACCTGTGAAATATATAATCACCAAAGACCTACGCAATACCAAGAGAAGACTACTAAACACTGTGTCATAACCTACATGGGAAAAGGATCTAAAGAAGAATAGATATATGTATATGTGTGAAAGAACCCCATCTTGCACACCTAGAACAAACAAAACATTGTAATCAAGTTTGCTGTGATAAAAAATAAAAATTAAGTTAAAAATACCAACAAGAAGTAATGAGACATACACTTAAAGGGCTTTGTCCTCGCACATTCCATTCTAATTTACAACCTAGAACACCACTTCCAGTAAGGCTCTGTTGCCCTAGTAAGCAGATTTGGTAAAGGAGAAATGCTGCCGCCTTGTGGCCGATTCCCGCAAGAGCAGTTTTTAACCCAAAGCTAATGGTCACTTACCATTCACAAGGACTCAGGGCTGTAAAGGACACCTGCCCTCAAAATTGTGTTGAGGTAGGGAATGGATAAAAAAAATCAAAACAGGCAAAATTTTCAAGAAGATAGTATGCAGAGGTTAGTTTTACTCACTCTCTTTTTAAAGAAAGGAAAATGGATAAAAGCTCAACCTCAGGAAGTATTAGGCTCATGCAATCTAATCTACAAAAGTTTCCAACTCACACCAGTCGAATGACCATTGGCAAAAAGTCTACAAATAATAAATGCTGAAGAGGTTTTAGAGAACTGTGTACCCTCTAGCTGCTGGTGAGATGTAAAAGGGTTAAATGCTAATAATGAGAACAGAAAGGAGCTGCGTTTAAAAGGAAAAATTGAGGTACCATTCAATCCAGCAGGTGCACCAATGGGCCTCTCACCTGAGAAGACCAGAATGAAGAAGACTCGGGCTGCAAAAGCTGCACTGCAGCCTTATTCACAATAGACAAGACAGAGAAGCAACCAAAATGTCCATCAACAGATGAAAGGATAAAGAAGAAGTGGTCCATGTACACAAAGAATACTAGCCATGGAAAACAATGAAACAGTGCTCTTTGAGGCACCATAGATGATCTTGGAGATAATCACAGAACGTGAGGTAAGTCGGAAAGCAAAAGTCCTATATCCTACGATATAACTTATAGGCGTAATCTAATAACTGACACAAATGAACATATTTCCACAGAGAAAGTCAATCAAAGACTTATTAAAAAAAATACTACGCGTATCTAAAAGGAAAGGTGGGGGGAATGGATAAATGAAGATTAGCGTTACCATATGTATACAAATATATATTATATACATATATCAAATAGACCGACCATATTGCAAGGAAGGTTTTCGAAACACTCTGTAATAATTTACAAGGGAAGAGGATCTCTACATAAATAGGTATATAGAATATGTAGATGAACCAGAGTGTGTACACCTTGGACAAGCAACATTCTAAACATTACCCCAAATGAAAAAATTAAAACAACGAATTAGGAGTAATGAGACATAAACTTAAGGGGGGTTTTCCTGGCACATTCCATTCAAACTTACAACCTAGTCAAACGACTTCCAGAACGGCTCTGCTGCCCTAGTACCCAGATTTGGGAATGGAGAAATGCTGCATCCTTGTGGCCATTTCCCACAAGAGCAGCTTTAAACCCACTGCAAAAGGTCACTAAATATTCACCCATTGCTGTTCTGTAAATGACACCTGCCCACCAAAAAATACTGAGGTCAAAAATCGACCAAAAAATTCTAGAGTGCAACCTTCCAAAAAACAAAATTTGAAGAGGTATATTATAATAACACTTTTTTTCTTTTTTCTTTTAACAGAAAAGGAAAAGCCGTGGAGAAATGACGAATTGTAGGAATTTTTACAGACATGTAAACCCAAATTCCAAAAACCTATCAGCTCACAGCAGTCAGAATGGCCATCAACAAAAATGCTGCAAACAATAAATGCTGACGTGATTGTGGAGAAATGCATACCCTCGATTCTAAGTGGGACTTGGTAAGAGCCACTAATGAAAGCACAATTGAGGTGCCTTGAAAAGGTAAACGTTGAGCTACCATACCAGTCAATCAATCATACCCACTGCTGGGTCTATCACCTGAGAAAATGAAAATCAAAAATCACAGGCTGGCAATCCTGCACTCCAGCAGTATTTACCATAGGCAACGCTTGGAAGCAACGAAAATGTCCATCAACAGAGGAATGCACCAAGAAGAAGTGGTCCATGTACACAATGGAATATTAGCCATGGAAAACATTGAAGCACTGCTCTTTGAGGCACCATACATGACCCTGGAGATAATCACAAAACAGGAAGTAGGTTGGAAAGCAAAAGACATATATCCTATATTATCACTTATGGCATTATCTTATAACTGACACAGAGGAACATATTTCCAAAGAGAAAGACACTCACAGGCTTAGAAAACAAACTATGCTCATCCAAAAGGAAAGAAGGGGGAAATTGAGAAATGAAGATTAGTGTTACTATACATATACAAATACATATTATATATACGTATCAAAAAGACCGAACATATAGCAAGGGAGGTCGATGGAACACTGTAATATTTCACATGGGAAGAGGATCTGTACATTAATAGACATACATAATGTACAAATGAACCAGATTGTGTACACCTAGGATAAACAATATTCTAAGCTTTACCCAGATTAAAAACATTTTAAAAACCAAGAAGAAGTAATGAGACATAAACTTATGGGGTTTTCTCCTGGCAAATTCCATTCTAATTTACAACCTAGGACAATGACTTCCAGAAAGGCTCTGCTGCCCTAGTACCCAGATTGGGGAATGGAGAAATGCTACCTCCTTGTGTCCGTTTCCCACAACAGCAGCTTTGAACCCACTGCAAACGGTCACTAAATTTTCACCAACTTGCAGTTCTGTAAATGGCACCTGACTTCCAGAAAATTTCTGGGGTCAAAAATCAACCAAAAAATTCAGAAGAGGGCAACCTTCGAAGACGACAAGTTCAAGAGCTATATTGTACTCACGGTTTTTTCTTTTAAGAGAAAAGAAAAAGGCGTAGGAATATGATGAATTTTAAGAATTTTAATGACATGCATACCCATATTACAAAAACCTATCAGCTCACAGCAGTCAGAATGGCCATTAGGAAAAATGCTGCAAAAAATCAATGGTGAAGGGAGTGTGGAGAAATGCGTACCCTCGGTTGTAAGGGGGGGCATGTAAGAGCCACTAATGAAAACACAGTGTAGGTGCTTTGAAAAGGGAAACATTGAGCTACCAGTCAATCAATCACAACCACTGCTTGGCCTATCACCTGAGGAAATGAGAATCAAAAAGTCACAGGCTGGCAAACCTGTACGCCAGCAAGATTTACCATAGCCAGCACTTGGAAGCAATGAAAATGTCCATCAACTGAGGAATGCACCAAGAAGAAGTGGTCCACGTACACAATGTTATATTACTCTAATAATAAATATAAATTCAATTTAAAAACAAACAAAAGCAAAGAGACATCAACATTTGTGGGTTTATCCGGGCACATTGCACTCTAATTTATAACGGAAGAACACCACTGGCCGATAGGTCTGTTTCCCTAGTACCAACATGGGGAACGTAGAAAGGCAGCCGCTCTCTGGCCGTTACCTGCAAAAGCAGGTTTAAAGCCTGAGCTAATGGTCACTTCATATGAACAAGTACTGCAGGGCTGTAAATGAAACCTGCCCTCAAAATGTCTTGAGGGAGATAATGGCCAAAATATTTCAAATGGTGACACATACTTTAAGAAAACACTTTGAAGAAATAAGCTCTAATCACAGCTGGAAAAATAAAAAGGACATGTCTTAAAGCTCAATTTCTACACATTATGAGACACATGCAAATTCATCCACAAACTGGTATGAGCTCACACCACTCAGAATAACCATCAGCAAAAACTACAAAGAATAAATGCTGAAGGTGCTGGGAAGATATACATACGCTCCACTTTAAGTGGGACGTAACCTGAAAAGAGCCACTAAGGAGAACAGAACAGAGGTGCCTTTAAATGGTAAACATTGAGGAACCATAAGATCCAGCAGACCTATTCCTGGACCTATAAACTAAGAAGACAGAATTGGAAGGACACAGCCACGCAAATCGGCATTGCATAGTGTTACAATAGCCAAGATATGGAAGTAACCAAAAAGTCCACCGACAGATGGGTGGACAAAAAAGAACTGCTACCTGTACAGATGGAATATGAGCTAGTGAAAAAATGAAACAATGCCATTTGCAGCACCATAGATGAGTCTAGAAGTAATCACGCAACTTGGAGTAAGTGAGAAAGCGAAAGACACATATCCTATCATATCACATATAGGGGTTACCTAAAAAATGATACAAACAAAGATATTTACACAGAGAAACACTATCATACCATCAATAAAAAAACTTATGGTTCACCAAATAGAAAGGTGTGAGGATTGGATACATTACCGTATTGAGGTTAACAGAGAGATACAAACACCTGTGAAATATATAATCACCAAAGACCTACGCAATACCAAGAGAAGACTACTAAACACTGTGTCATAACCTACATGGGAAAAGGATCTAAAGAAGAATAGATATATGTATATGTGTGAAAGAACCCCATCTTGCACACCTAGAACAAACAAAACATTGTAATCAAGTTTGCTGTGATAAAAAATAAAAATTAAGTTAAAAATACCAACAAGAAGTAATGAGACATACACTTAAAGGGCGTTTTCCTCGCACATGCCATTCTAATTTACAACCTAGAACACCACTTCCAGTAAGGCTCTGTTGCCCTAGTAAGCAGATTTGGTAAAGGAGAAATGCTGCCGCCTTGTGGCCGATTCCCGCAAGAGCAGTTTTTAACCCAAAGCTAATGGTCACTTACCATTCACAAGGACTCAGGGCTGTAAAGGACACCTGCCCTCAAAATTGTGTTGAGGTAGGGAATGGATAAAAAAAATCAAAACAGGCAAAATTTTCAAGAAGATAGTATGCAGAGGTTAGTTTTACTCACTCTCTTTTTAAAGAAAGGAAAATGGATAAAAGCTCAACCTCAGGAAGTATTAGGCTCATGCAATCTAATCTACAAAAGTTTCCAACTCACACCAGTCGAATGACCATTGGCAAAAAGTCTACAAATAATAAATGCTGAAGAGGTTTTAGAGAACTGTGTACCCTCTAGCTGCTGGTGAGATGTAAAAGGGTTAAATGCTAATAATGAGAACAGAAAGGAGCTGCGTTTAAAAGGAAAAATTGAGGTACCATTCAATCCAGCAGGTGCACCAATGGGCCTCTCACCTGAGAAGACCAGAATGAAGAAGACTCGGGCTGCAAAAGCTGCACTGCAGCCTTATTCACAATAGACAAGACAGAGAAGCAACCAAAATGTCCATCAACAGATGAAAGGATAAAGAAGAAGTGGTCCATGTACACAAAGAATACTAGCCATGGAAAACAATGAAACAGTGCTCTTTGAGGCACCATAGATGATCTTGGAGATAATCACAGAACGTGAGGTAAGTCGGAAAGCAAAAGTCCTATATCCTACGATATCACTTATAGGCGTAATCTAATAACTGACACAAATGAACATATTTCCACAGAGAAAGTCAATCAAAGACTTATTAAAAAAAATACTACGCGTATCTAAAAGGAAAGGTGGGGGGAATGGATAAATGAAGATTAGCGTTACCATATGTATACAAATATATATTATATACATATATCAAATAGACCGACCATATTGCAAGGAAGGTTTTCGAAACACTCTGTAATAATTTACAAGGGAAGAGGATCTCTACATAAATAGGTATATAGAATATGTAGATGAACCAGAGTGTGTACACCTTGGACAAGCAACATTCTAAACATTACCCCAAATGAAAAAATTAAAACAACGAATTAGGAGTAATGAGACATAAACTTAAGGGGGGTTTTCCTGGCACATTCCATTCAAACTTACAACCTAGTCAAACGACTTCCAGAACGGCTCTGCTGCCCTAGTACCCAGATTTGGGAATGGAGAAATGCTGCATCCTTGTGGCCATTTCCCACAAGAGCAGCTTTAAACCCACTGCAAAAGGTCACTAAATATTCACCCATTGCTGTTCTGTAAATGACACCTGCCCACCAAAAAATACTGAGGTCAAAAATCGACCAAAAAATTCTAGAGTGCAACCTTCCAAAAAACAAAATTTGAAGAGGTATATTATAATAACACTTTTTTTCTTTTTTCTTTTAACAGAAAAGGAAAAGCCGTGGAGAAATGACGAATTGTAGGAATTTTTACAGACATGTAAACCCAAATTCCAAAAACCTATCAGCTCACAGCAGTCAGAATGGCCATCAACAAAAATGCTGCAAACAATAAATGCTGACGTGATTGTGGAGAAATGCATACCCTCGATTCTAAGTGGGACTTGGTAAGAGCCACTAATGAAAGCACAATTGAGGTGCCTTGAAAAGGTAAACGTTGAGCTACCATACCAGTCAATCAATCATACCCACTGCTGGGTCTATCACCTGAGAAAATGAAAATCAAAAATCACAGGCTGGCAATCCTGCACTCCAGCAGTATTTACCATAGGCAACGCTTGGAAGCAACGAAAATGTCCATCAACAGAGGAATGCACCAAGAAGAAGTGGTCCATGTACACAATGGAATATTAGCCATGGAAAACATTGAAGCACTGCTCTTTGAGGCACCATACATGACCCTGGAGATAATCACAAAACAGGAAGTAGGTTGGAAAGCAAAAGACATATATCCTATATTATCACTTATGGCATTATCTTATAACTGACACAGAGGAACATATTTCCAAAGAGAAAGACACTCACAGGCTTAGAAAACAAACTATGCTCATCCAAAAGGAAAGAAGGGGGAAATTGAGAAATGAAGATTAGTGTTACTATACATATACAAATACATATTATATATACGTATCAAAAAGACCGAACATATAGCAAGGGAGGTCGATGGAACACTGTAATATTTCACATGGGAAGAGGATCTGTACATTAATAGACATACATAATGTACAAATGAACCAGATTGTGTACACCTAGGATAAACAATATTCTAAGCTTTACCCAGATTAAAAACATTTTAAAAACCAAGAAGAAGTAATGAGACATAAACTTATGGGGTTTTCTCCTGGCAAATTCCATTCTAATTTACAACCTAGGACAATGACTTCCAGAAAGGCTCTGCTGCCCTAGTACCCAGATTGGGGAATGGAGAAATGCTACCTCCTTGTGTCCGTTTCCCACAACAGCAGCTTTGAACCCACTGCAAACGGTCACTAAATTTTCACCAACTTGCAGTTCTGTAAATGGCACCTGACTTCCAGAAAATTTCTGGGGTCAAAAATCAACCAAAAAATTCAGAAGAGGGCAACCTTCGAAGACGACAAGTTCAAGAGCTATATTGTACTCACGGTTTTTTCTTTTAAGAGAAAAGAAAAAGGCGTAGGAATATGATGAATTTTAAGAATTTTAATGACATGCATACCCATATTACAAAAACCTATCAGCTCACAGCAGTCAGAATGGCCATTAGGAAAAATGCTGCAAAAAATCAATGGTGAAGGGAGTGTGGAGAAATGCGTACCCTCGGTTGTAAGGGGGGGCATGTAAGAGCCACTAATGAAAACACAGTGTAGGTGCTTTGAAAAGGGAAACATTGAGCTACCAGTCAATCAATCACAACCACTGCTTGGCCTATCACCTGAGGAAATGAGAATCAAAAAGTCACAGGCTGGCAAACCTGTACGCCAGCAAGATTTACCATAGCCAGCACTTGGAAGCAATGAAAATGTCCATCAACTGAGGAATGCACCAAGAAGAAGTGGTCCACGTACACAATGTTATATTACTCTAATAATAAATATAAATTCAATTTAAAAACAAACAAAAGCAAGGAGACATCAACATTTGTGGGTTTATCCGGGCACATTGCACTCTAATTTATAACGGAAGAACACCACTGGCCGATAGGTCTGTTTCCCTAGTACCAACATGGGGAACGTAGAAAGGCAGCCGCTCTCTGGCCGTTACCTGCAAAAGCAGGTTTAAAGCCTGAGCTAATGGTCACTTCATATGAACAAGTACTGCAGGGCTGTAAATGAAACCTGCCCTCAAAATGTCTTGAGGGAGATAATGGCCAAAATATTTCAAATGGTGACACATACTTTAAGAAAACACTTTGAAGAAATAAGCTCTAATCACAGCTGGAAAAATAAAAAGGACATGTCTTAAAGCTCAATTTCTACACATTATGAGACACATGCAAATTCATCCACAAACTGGTATGAGCTCACACCACTCAGAATAACCATCAGCAAAAACTACAAAGAATAAATGCTGAAGGTGCTGGGAAGATATACATACGCTCCACTTTAAGTGGGACGTAACCTGAAAAGAGCCACTAAGGAGAACAGAACAGAGGTGCCTTTAAATGGTAAACATTGAGGAACCATAAGATCCAGCAGACCTATTCCTGGACCTATAAACTAAGAAGACAGAATTGGAAGGACACAGCCACGCAAATCGGCATTGCATAGTGTTACAATAGCCAAGATATGGAAGTAACCAAAAAGTCCACCGACAGATGGGTGGACAAAAAAGAACTGCTACCTGTACAGATGGAATATGAGCTAGTGAAAAAATGAAACAATGCCATTTGCAGCACCATAGATGAGTCTAGAAGTAATCACGCAACTTGGAGTAAGTGAGAAAGCGAAAGACACATATCCTATCATATCACATATAGGGGTTACCTAAAAAATGATACAAACAAAGATATTTACACAGAGAAACACTATCATACCATCAATAAAAAAACTTATGGTTCACCAAATAGAAAGGTGTGAGGATTGGATACATTACCGTATTGAGGTTAACAGAGAGATACAAACACCTGTGAAATATATAATCACCAAAGACCTACGCAATACCAAGAGAAGACTACTAAACACTGTGTCATAACCTACATGGGAAAAGGATCTAAAGAAGAATAGATATATGTATATGTGTGAAAGAACCCCATCTTGCACACCTAGAACAAACAAAACATTGTAATCAAGTTTGCTGTGATAAAAAATAAAAATTAAGTTAAAAATACCAACAAGAAGTAATGAGACATACACTTAAAGGGCTTTGTCCTCGCACATTCCATTCTAATTTACAACCTAGAACACCACTTCCAGTAAGGCTCTGTTGCCCTAGTAAGCAGATTTGGTAAAGGAGAAATGCTGCCGCCTTGTGGCCGATTCCCGCAAGAGCAGTTTTTAACCCAAAGCTAATGGTCACTTACCATTCACAAGGACTCAGGGCTGTAAAGGACACCTGCCCTCAAAATTGTGTTGAGGTAGGGAATGGATAAAAAAAATCAAAACAGGCAAAATTTTCAAGAAGATAGTATGCAGAGGTTAGTTTTACTCACTCTCTTTTTAAAGAAAGGAAAATGGATAAAAGCTCAACCTCAGGAAGTATTAGGCTCATGCAATCTAATCTACAAAAGTTTCCAACTCACACCAGTCGAATGACCATTGGCAAAAAGTCTACAAATAATAAATGCTGAAGAGGTTTTAGAGAACTGTGTACCCTCTAGCTGCTGGTGAGATGTAAAAGGGTTAAATGCTAATAATGAGAACAGAAAGGAGCTGCGTTTAAAAGGAAAAATTGAGGTACCATTCAATCCAGCAGGTGCACCAATGGGCCTCTCACCTGAGAAGACCAGAATGAAGAAGACTCGGGCTGCAAAAGCTGCACTGCAGCCTTATTCACAATAGACAAGACAGAGAAGCAACCAAAATGTCCATCAACAGATGAAAGGATAAAGAAGAAGTGGTCCATGTACACAAAGAATACTAGCCATGGAAAACAATGAAACAGTGCTCTTTGAGGCACCATAGATGATCTTGGAGATAATCACAGAACGTGAGGTAAGTCGGAAAGCAAAAGTCCTATATCCTACGATATAACTTATAGGCGTAATCTAATAACTGACACAAATGAACATATTTCCACAGAGAAAGTCAATCAAAGACTTATTAAAAAAAATACTACGCGTATCTAAAAGGAAAGGTGGGGGGAATGGATAAATGAAGATTAGCGTTACCATATGTATACAAATATATATTATATACATATATCAAATAGACCGACCATATTGCAAGGAAGGTTTTCGAAACACTCTGTAATAATTTACAAGGGAAGAGGATCTCTACATAAATAGGTATATAGAATATGTAGATGAACCAGAGTGTGTACACCTTGGACAAGCAACATTCTAAACATTACCCCAAATGAAAAAATTAAAACAACGAATTAGGAGTAATGAGACATAAACTTAAGGGGGGTTTTCCTGGCACATTCCATTCAAACTTACAACCTAGTCAAACGACTTCCAGAACGGCTCTGCTGCCCTAGTACCCAGATTTGGGAATGGAGAAATGCTGCATCCTTGTGGCCATTTCCCACAAGAGCAGCTTTAAACCCACTGCAAAAGGTCACTAAATATTCACCCATTGCTGTTCTGTAAATGACACCTGCCCACCAAAAAATACTGAGGTCAAAAATCGACCAAAAAATTCTAGAGTGCAACCTTCCAAAAAACAAAATTTGAAGAGGTATATTATAATAACACTTTTTTTCTTTTTTCTTTTAACAGAAAAGGAAAAGCCGTGGAGAAATGACGAATTGTAGGAATTTTTACAGACATGTAAACCCAAATTCCAAAAACCTATCAGCTCACAGCAGTCAGAATGGCCATCAACAAAAATGCTGCAAACAATAAATGCTGACGTGATTGTGGAGAAATGCATACCCTCGATTCTAAGTGGGACTTGGTAAGAGCCACTAATGAAAGCACAATTGAGGTGCCTTGAAAAGGTAAACGTTGAGCTACCATACCAGTCAATCAATCATACCCACTGCTGGGTCTATCACCTGAGAAAATGAAAATCAAAAATCACAGGCTGGCAATCCTGCACTCCAGCAGTATTTACCATAGGCAACGCTTGGAAGCAACGAAAATGTCCATCAACAGAGGAATGCACCAAGAAGAAGTGGTCCATGTACACAATGGAATATTAGCCATGGAAAACATTGAAGCACTGCTCTTTGAGGCACCATACATGACCCTGGAGATAATCACAAAACAGGAAGTAGGTTGGAAAGCAAAAGACATATATCCTATATTATCACTTATGGCATTATCTTATAACTGACACAGAGGAACATATTTCCAAAGAGAAAGACACTCACAGGCTTAGAAAACAAACTATGCTCATCCAAAAGGAAAGAAGGGGGAAATTGAGAAATGAAGATTAGTGTTACTATACATATACAAATACATATTATATATACGTATCAAAAAGACCGAACATATAGCAAGGGAGGTCGATGGAACACTGTAATATTTCACATGGGAAGAGGATCAGTACATTAATAGACATACATAATGTACAAATGAACCAGATTGTGTACACCTAGGATAAACAATATTCTAAGCTTTACCCAGATTAAAAACATTTTAAAAACCAAGAAGAAGTAATGAGACATAAACTTATGGGGTTTTCTCCTGGCAAATTCCATTCTAATTTACAACCTAGGACAATGACTTCCAGAAAGGCTCTGCTGCCCTAGTACCCAGATTGGGGAATGGAGAAATGCTACCTCCTTGTGTCCGTTTCCCACAACAGCAGCTTTGAACCCACTGCAAACGGTCACTAAATTTTCACCAACTTGCAGTTCTGTAAATGGCACCTGACTTCCAGAAAATTTCTGGGGTCAAAAATCAACCAAAAAATTCAGAAGAGGGCAACCTTCGAAGACGACAAGTTCAAGAGCTATATTGTACTCACGGTTTTTTCTTTTAAGAGAAAAGAAAAAGGCGTAGGAATATGATGAATTTTAAGAATTTTAATGACATGCATACCCATATTACAAAAACCTATCAGCTCACAGCAGTCAGAATGGCCATTAGGAAAAATGCTGCAAAAAATCAATGGTGAAGGGAGTGTGGAGAAATGCGTACCCTCGGTTGTAAGGGGGGGCATGTAAGAGCCACTAATGAAAACACAGTGTAGGTGCTTTGAAAAGGGAAACATTGAGCTACCAGTCAATCAATCACAACCACTGCTTGGCCTATCACCTGAGGAAATGAGAATCAAAAAGTCACAGGCTGGCAAACCTGTACGCCAGCAAGATTTACCATAGCCAGCACTTGGAAGCAATGAAAATGTCCATCAACTGAGGAATGCACCAAGAAGAAGTGGTCCACGTACACAATGTTATATTACTCTAATAATAAATATAAATTCAATTTAAAAACAAACAAAAGCAAGGAGACATCAACATTTGTGGGTTTATCCGGGCACATTGCACTCTAATTTATAACGGAAGAACACCACTGGCCGATAGGTCTGTTTCCCTAGTACCAACATGGGGAACGTAGAAAGGCAGCCGCTCTCTGGCCGTTACCTGCAAAAGCAGGTTTAAAGCCTGAGCTAATGGTCACTTCATATGAACAAGTACTGCAGGGCTGTAAATGAAACCTGCCCTCAAAATGTCTTGAGGGAGATAATGGCCAAAATATTTCAAATGGTGACACATACTTTAAGAAAACACTTTGAAGAAATAAGCTCTAATCACAGCTGGAAAAATAAAAAGGACATGTCTTAAAGCTCAATTTCTACACATTATGAGACACATGCAAATTCATCCACAAACTGGTATGAGCTCACACCACTCAGAATAACCATCAGCAAAAACTACAAAGAATAAATGCTGAAGGTGCTGGGAAGATATACATACGCTCCACTTTAAGTGGGACGTAACCTGAAAAGAGCCACTAAGGAGAACAGAACAGAGGTGCCTTTAAATGGTAAACATTGAGGAACCATAAGATCCAGCAGACCTATTCCTGGACCTATAAACTAAGAAGACAGAATTGGAAGGACACAGCCACGCAAATCGGCATTGCATAGTGTTACAATAGCCAAGATATGGAAGTAACCAAAAAGTCCACCGACAGATGGGTGGACAAAAAAGAACTGCTACCTGTACAGATGGAATATGAGCTAGTGAAAAAATGAAACAATGCCATTTGCAGCACCATAGATGAGTCTAGAAGTAATCACGCAACTTGGAGTAAGTGAGAAAGCGAAAGACACATATCCTATCATATCACATATAGGGGTTACCTAAAAAATGATACAAACAAAGATAGTTACACAGAGAAACACTATCATACCATCAATAAAAAAACTTATGGTTCACCAAATAGAAAGGTGTGAGGATTGGATACATTACCGTATTGAGGTTAACAGAGAGATACAAACACCTGTGAAATATATAATCACCAAAGACCTACGCAATACCAAGAGAAGACTACTAAACACTGTGTCATAACCTACATGGGAAAAGGATCTAAAGAAGAATAGATATATGTATATGTGTGAAAGAACCCCATCTTGCACACCTAGAACAAACAAAACATTGTAATCAAGTTTGCTGTGATAAAAAATAAAAATTAAGTTAAAAATACCAACAAGAAGTAATGAGACATAAATTAAAGGGCGTTTTCCTCGCACATGCCATTCTAATTTACAACCTAGAACACCACTTCCAGTAAGGCTCTGTTGCCCTAGTAACCAGATTTGGTAAAGGAGAAATGCTGCCGCCTTGTGGCCGATTCCCAGAAGGGCAGCATTTAACCCACAGCTAATGGTCATTTACCATTCACAAGGACTCAGGGCTGTAAAGGACACCTGCCCTCAAAATTGTGCTGAGGTAGGGAATGGATAAAAAAATTCAAAACAGGCAAAATTTTCACGAAGATAGTATGAAGAGGTAAGTTTTACTCACTCTTTTTAAAGAAAGGAAAATGGTTAAAAGCTCAACCTCAGGAAGTATTAGACTCATGCAATCTAATCTACAAAAAGTTTTCAACTCACACCAGTGGACTGACTATTGGCAAAAAGTCTACAAACAATAAATGCTGAATAGGTTTTAGAGAACTGTGTACCCTCTAGGTGCTGGTGAGATGTAAAAGGGTTAAACGCTAATAATGAGAACAGGAAAGAGCTGCGTTTAAAAGGAAAAATTGAGGTACCAGTCAATCCAGCAGGTGCACCAATGGGCCTCTCACCTGAGAAGACCAGAATGAAGAAATCCCGGGCTGCGAAATCTGCACTGCAGCCTTATTCACAATAGACAAGACAGTGAAGCAACCAAAATGTCCATCAACAGATGAAAGGATAAAGAAGAAATGGTCCATGTACACAATGAAAACCAGCCATGGAAAACATTGGAAAACTGCTCTTTGAGGCACAATAGATGATCTTGGAGATAATCACAGAACATGAGGTAAGTCGGAAAGCAAAAGTCCTATATCCTATGATATCACTTATAGGCGTTATCTAATAACTGAAACAAATGAACATATTTCCACAGAGAAAGTCAATCACAGACTTATTAAAAAAGAACTATTCTTATCTAAAAGGAAAGGTGGGGGGAATGGATAAATGAAGATTAGCGTTACCATATGTATACAAATACATATTATATACATATATCAAAAAGACCGACCATATAGCAAGGAAGGATTATGGAACACTCTGTAATAATTTACACGGGAAGAGGATCTCTACATAAATAGGTATATAGAATATGTAGATGAACTAGAGTGTGTACACCTTGGACAAGCAACATTCTAACCATTACCCCAATTGAAAAAATTAAAACAACGAACTAGGAGTAATGAGACATAAACTTATGGGGGGTTTTCCTGGCACATTCCATCCAAATTTAAAACCTAGGCAAACAACTTCCAGAAAGGCTCTGCTGCCCTAGTACCCAGATTTGGGAATGGAGAAATGCTGCATTCTTGTGGCCGTTTCCCACAACAGCAGCTTTGAACCCCCTGCAAAAGGTCACTAAATATTCACCAATTGCAGGTCTGTAAATGACACCGGCCCTCCAAAAAATAGTGAGGTCGAAAATCGACCCAAAAAATTCTAGAGTGCAACCTTCCAAAAAGAAAATTTGAAGAGATATATTATACTCACACTTTTTTTCTTTTTTCTTTTAACAGAAAAGAAAAAGGCGTGGAAAAATGATGAATTGTAGGAATGTTTACAGACATGTAAACCCAAATTACAAAAACCTATCAGCTCACACCAGTCAGAATGGCCATCAACAAAAATGCTGCAAACAATAAATGCTGACGTGATTGTGGAGAAATGCGTACCCTCGATTCTAAGGGGGACGTGGTAAGAGCCACTAATGAAAGCACAATTGAGGTTCCTTGAAAAGGTAAACGTTGAGCTACCATACCAGTCAATCAATCATACCCACTGCTGGGTCTATCACCTGAGCAAATGAAAATCAAAAATCACAGGCTGGCAATCCTGCACTCCAGCAATATTTACCATAGGCAACACTTGGAAGCAACGAAAATGTCCATCAACAGAGGAATGCACCAAGAAGAAGTGGTCCATGTACACAATGGAATATTAGCCATGGAAAACATTGAAGCACTGCTCTTTGAGGCACCATACATGAGCCTGGAGATAATCACAAAACATGAAGTAGGTCAGAAAGCAAAAGCCCTATATCCTATATTATCACTTATGGCATTATCTAATAACTGACACAGATGAACATATTTCCAAAGAGAAAGACACTCTCAGGCTTAGAAAACAAACTATGCTCATCGAAAAGGAAAGGAGGAGGGAAATTGAGAAATGAAGATTAGTGTTCCTATACATATACAAATACATAGTATATACATGTATCAAAAATACCAAACATATAGCAAGGGAGGGCGACGGAACACTAATATTTTACATGGGAAGAGGATCTGTACATTAATAGACATACATAATGTACAAAGGAACCAGATTGTGTACACCTAGGACAAACAGTATTCTAAACTTTACCCAGATTAAAAAAAATTTTAGAAACCAAGAAGAAGTAATGAGACATAAACTTATGGGGATTTCTCCTGGCAAATTCCATTCTAATTTGCAACCTAGGACAATGACTTCCAGACAGGCTCTGCTGCCTTAGTACCCAGATTGGGGAGAGGAGAAATGCTACCTCCTTGTGGCCGTTTCCCACAACAGTAGCTTTGAACCCACTGCAAAATGTCACTAAATTTTCACCAACTTGCAGTTCTGTAAATGGCACCTGCCCTCCAGAAAATTTCTGGGGTCAAAAATCGACCCAAAAATTCAGAAGAGGGCAACCTTCGAAGATGACAATTTCAAGAGCTATATTGTACTCACGGTTTTTTCTTTTAAGAGAAAAGAAAAAGGCGTAGGAATATGATGAATTTTAAGAATTTTAATGACATGCATACCCATATTACAAAAACCTATCAGCTCACAGCAGTCAGAATGGCCATTAGGAAAAATGCTGCAAAAAATCAATGGTGAAGGGAGTGTGGAGAAATGCGTACCCTCGGTTGTAAGGGGGGGCATGTAAGAGCCACTAATGAAAACACAGTGTAGGTGCTTTGAAAAGGGAAACATTGAGCTACCAGTCAATCAATCACAACCACTGCTTGGCCTATCACCTGAGGAAATGAGAATCAAAAAGTCACAGGCTGGCAAACCTGTACGCCAGCAAGATTTACCATAGCCAGCACTTGGAAGCAATGAAAATGTCCATCAACTGAGGAATGCACCAAGAAGAAGTGGTCCACGTACACAATGTTATATTACTCTAATAATAAATATAAATTCAATTTAAAAACAAACAAAAGCAAGGAGACATCAACATTTGTGGGTTTATCCGGGCACATTGCACTCTAATTTATAACGGAAGAACACCACTGGCCGATAGGTCTGTTTCCCTAGTACCAACATGGGGAACGTAGAAAGGCAGCCGCTCTCTGGCCGTTACCTGCAAAAGCAGGTTTAAAGCCTGAGCTAATGGTCACTTCATATGAACAAGTACTGCAGGGCTGTAAATGAAACCTGCCCTCAAAATGTCTTGAGGGAGATAATGGCCAAAATATTTCAAATGGTGACACATACTTTAAGAAAACACTTTGAAGAAATAAGCTCTAATCACAGCTGGAAAAATAAAAAGGACATGTCTTAAAGCTCAATTTCTACACATTATGAGACACATGCAAATTCATCCACAAACTGGTATGAGCTCACACCACTCAGAATAACCATCAGCAAAAACTACAAAGAATAAATGCTGAAGGTGCTGGGAAGATATACATACGCTCCACTTTAAGTGGGACGTAACCTGAAAAGAGCCACTAAGGAGAACAGAACAGAGGTGCCTTTAAATGGTAAACATTGAGGAACCATAAGATCCAGCAGACCTATTCCTGGACCTATAAACTAAGAAGACAGAATTGGAAGGACACAGCCACGCAAATCGGCATTGCATAGTGTTACAATAGCCAAGATATGGAAGTAACCAAAAAGTCCACCGACAGATGGGTGGACAAAAAAGAACTGCTACCTGTACAGATGGAATATGAGCTAGTGAAAAAATGAAACAATGCCATTTGCAGCACCATAGATGAGTCTAGAAGTAATCACGCAACTTGGAGTAAGTGAGAAAGCGAAAGACACATATCCTATCATATCACATATAGGGGTTACCTAAAAAATGATACAAACAAAGATATTTACACAGAGAAACACTATCATACCATCAATAAAAAAACTTATGGTTCACCAAATAGAAAGGTGTGAGGATTGGATACATTACCGTATTGAGGTTAACAGAGAGATACAAACACCTGTGAAATATATAATCACCAAAGACCTACGCAATACCAAGAGAAGACTACTAAACACTGTGTCATAACCTACATGGGAAAAGGATCTAAAGAAGAATAGATATATGTATATGTGTGAAAGAACCCCATCTTGCACACCTAGAACAAACAAAACATTGTAATCAAGTTTGCTGTGATAAAAAATAAAAATTAAGTTAAAAATACCAACAAGAAGTAATGAGACATACACTTAAAGGGCTTTGTCCTCGCACATTCCATTCTAATTTACAACCTAGAACACCACTTCCAGTAAGGCTCTGTTGCCCTAGTAAGCAGATTTGGTAAAGGAGAAATGCTGCCGCCTTGTGGCCGATTCCCGCAAGAGCAGTTTTTAACCCAAAGCTAATGGTCACTTACCATTCACAAGGACTCAGGGCTGTAAAGGACACCTGCCCTCAAAATTGTGTTGAGGTAGGGAATGGATAAAAAAAATCAAAACAGGCAAAATTTTCAAGAAGATAGTATGCAGAGGTTAGTTTTACTCACTCTCTTTTTAAAGAAAGGAAAATGGATAAAAGCTCAACCTCAGGAAGTATTAGGCTCATGCAATCTAATCTACAAAAGTTTCCAACTCACACCAGTCGAATGACCATTGGCAAAAAGTCTACAAATAATAAATGCTGAAGAGGTTTTAGAGAACTGTGTACCCTCTAGCTGCTGGTGAGATGTAAAAGGGTTAAATGCTAATAATGAGAACAGAAAGGAGCTGCGTTTAAAAGGAAAAATTGAGGTACCATTCAATCCAGCAGGTGCACCAATGGGCCTCTCACCTGAGAAGACCAGAATGAAGAAGACTCGGGCTGCAAAAGCTGCACTGCAGCCTTATTCACAATAGACAAGACAGAGAAGCAACCAAAATGTCCATCAACAGATGAAAGGATAAAGAAGAAGTGGTCCATGTACACAAAGAATACTAGCCATGGAAAACAATGAAACAGTGCTCTTTGAGGCACCATAGATGATCTTGGAGATAATCACAGAACGTGAGGTAAGTCGGAAAGCAAAAGTCCTATATCCTACGATATAACTTATAGGCGTAATCTAATAACTGACACAAATGAACATATTTCCACAGAGAAAGTCAATCAAAGACTTATTAAAAAAAATACTACGCGTATCTAAAAGGAAAGGTGGGGGGAATGGATAAATGAAGATTAGCGTTACCATATGTATACAAATATATATTATATACATATATCAAATAGACCGACCATATTGCAAGGAAGGTTTTCGAAACACTCTGTAATAATTTACAAGGGAAGAGGATCTCTACATAAATAGGTATATAGAATATGTAGATGAACCAGAGTGTGTACACCTTGGACAAGCAACATTCTAAACATTACCCCAAATGAAAAAATTAAAACAACGAATTAGGAGTAATGAGACATAAACTTAAGGGGGGTTTTCCTGGCACATTCCATTCAAACTTACAACCTAGTCAAACGACTTCCAGAACGGCTCTGCTGCCCTAGTACCCAGATTTGGGAATGGAGAAATGCTGCATCCTTGTGGCCATTTCCCACAAGAGCAGCTTTAAACCCACTGCAAAAGGTCACTAAATATTCACCCATTGCTGTTCTGTAAATGACACCTGCCCACCAAAAAATACTGAGGTCAAAAATCGACCAAAAAATTCTAGAGTGCAACCTTCCAAAAAACAAAATTTGAAGAGGTATATTATAATAACACTTTTTTTCTTTTTTCTTTTAACAGAAAAGGAAAAGCCGTGGAGAAATGACGAATTGTAGGAATTTTTACAGACATGTAAACCCAAATTCCAAAAACCTATCAGCTCACAGCAGTCAGAATGGCCATCAACAAAAATGCTGCAAACAATAAATGCTGACGTGATTGTGGAGAAATGCATACCCTCGATTCTAAGTGGGACTTGGTAAGAGCCACTAATGAAAGCACAATTGAGGTGCCTTGAAAAGGTAAACGTTGAGCTACCATACCAGTCAATCAATCATACCCACTGCTGGGTCTATCACCTGAGAAAATGAAAATCAAAAATCACAGGCTGGCAATCCTGCACTCCAGCAGTATTTACCATAGGCAACGCTTGGAAGCAACGAAAATGTCCATCAACAGAGGAATGCACCAAGAAGAAGTGGTCCATGTACACAATGGAATATTAGCCATGGAAAACATTGAAGCACTGCTCTTTGAGGCACCATACATGACCCTGGAGATAATCACAAAACAGGAAGTAGGTTGGAAAGCAAAAGACATATATCCTATATTATCACTTATGGCATTATCTTATAACTGACACAGAGGAACATATTTCCAAAGAGAAAGACACTCACAGTCTTAGAAAACAAACTATGCTCATCCAAAAGGAAAGAAGGGGGAAATTGAGAAATGAAGATTAGTGTTACTATACATATACAAATACATATTATATATACGTATCAAAAAGACCGAACATATAGCAAGGGAGGTCGATGGAACACTGTAATATTTCACATGGGAAGAGGATCTGTACATTAATAGACATACATAATGTACAAATGAACCAGATTGTGTACACCTAGGATAAACAATATTCTAAGCTTTACCCAGATTAAAAACATTTTAAAAACCAAGAAGAAGTAATGAGACATAAACTTATGGGGTTTTCTCCTGGCAAATTCCATTCTAATTTACAACCTAGGACAATGACTTCCAGAAAGGCTCTGCTGCCCTAGTACCCAGATTGGGGAATGGAGAAATGCTACCTCCTTGTGTCCGTTTCCCACAACAGCAGCTTTGAACCCACTGCAAACGGTCACTAAATTTTCACCAACTTGCAGTTCTGTAAATGGCACCTGACTTCCAGAAAATTTCTGGGGTCAAAAATCAACCAAAAAATTCAGAAGAGGGCAACCTTCGAAGACGACAAGTTCAAGAGCTATATTGTACTCACGGTTTTTTCTTTTAAGAGAAAAGAAAAAGGCGTAGGAATATGATGAATTTTAAGAATTTTAATGACATGCATACCCATATTACAAAAACCTATCAGCTCACAGCAGTCAGAATGGCCATTAGGAAAAATGCTGCAAAAAATCAATGGTGAAGGGAGTGTGGAGAAATGCGTACCCTCGGTTGTAAGGGGGGGCATGTAAGAGCCACTAATGAAAACACAGTGTAGGTGCTTTGAAAAGGAAAACATTGAGCTACCAGTCAATCAATCACAACCACTGCTTGGCCTATCACCTGAGGAAATGAGAATCAAAAAGTCACAGGCTGGCAAACCTGTACGCCAGCAAGATTTACCATAGCCAGCACTTGGAAGCAATGAAAATGTCCATCAACTGAGGAATGCACCAAGAAGAAGTGGTCCACGTACACAATGTTATATTACTCTAATAATAAATATAAATTCAATTTAAAAACAAACAAAAGCAAGGAGACATCAACATTTGTGGGTTTATCCGGGCACATTGCACTCTAATTTATAACGGAAGAACACCACTGGCCGATAGGTCTGTTTCCCTAGTACCAACATGGGGAACGTAGAAAGGCAGCCGCTCTCTGGCCGTTACCTGCAAAAGCAGGTTTAAAGCCTGAGCTAATGGTCACTTCATATGAACAAGTACTGCAGGGCTGTAAATGAAACCTGCCCTCAAAATGTCTTGAGGGAGATAATGGCCAAAATATTTCAAATGGTGACACATACTTTAAGAAAACACTTTGAAGAAATAAGCTCTAATCACAGCTGGAAAAATAAAAAGGACATGTCTTAAAGCTCAATTTCTACACATTATGAGACACATGCAAATTCATCCACAAACTGGTATGAGCTCACACCACTCAGAATAACCATCAGCAAAAACTACAAAGAATAAATGCTGAAGGTGCTGGGAAGATATACATACGCTCCACTTTAAGTGGGACGTAACCTGAAAAGAGCCACTAAGGAGAACAGAACAGAGGTGCCTTTAAATGGTAAACATTGAGGAACCATAAGATCCAGCAGACCTATTCCTGGACCTATAAACTAAGAAGACAGAATTGGAAGGACACAGCCACGCAAATCGGCATTGCATAGTGTTACAATAGCCAAGATATGGAAGTAACCAAAAAGTCCACCGACAGATGGGTGGACAAAAAAGAACTGCTACCTGTACAGATGGAATATGAGCTAGTGAAAAAATGAAACAATGCCATTTGCAGCACCATAGATGAGTCTAGAAGTAATCACGCAACTTGGAGTAAGTGAGAAAGCGAAAGACACATATCCTATCATATCACATATAGGGGTTACCTAAAAAATGATACAAACAAAGATATTTACACAGAGAAACACTATCATACCATCAATAAAAAAACTTATGGTTCACCAAATAGAAAGGTGTGAGGATTGGATACATTACCGTATTGAGGTTAACAGAGAGATACAAACACCTGTGAAATATATAATCACCAAAGACCTACGCAATACCAAGAGAAGACTACTAAACACTGTGTCATAACCTACATGGGAAAAGGATCTAAAGAAGAATAGATATATGTATATGTGTGAAAGAACCCCATCTTGCACACCTAGAACAAACAAAACATTGTAATCAAGTTTGCTGTGATAAAAAATAAAAATTAAGTTAAAAATACCAACAAGAAGTAATGAGACATACACTTAAAGGGCGTTTTCCTCGCACATGCCATTCTAATTTACAACCTAGAACACCACTTCCAGTAAGGCTCTGTTGCCCTAGTAACCAGATTTGGTAAAGGAGAAATGCTGCCGCCTTGTGGCCGATTCCCAGAAGGGCAGCATTTAACCCACAGCTAATGGTCATTTACCATTCACAAGGACTCAGGGCTGTAAAGGACACCTGCCCTCAAAATTGTGCTGAGGTAGGGAATGGATAAAAAAATTCAAAACAGGCAAAATTTTCACGAAGATAGTATGAAGAGGTAAGTTTTACTCACTCTTTTTAAAGAAAGGAAAATGGTTAAAAGCTCAACCTCAGGAAGTATTAGACTCATGCAATCTAATCTACAAAAAGTTTTCAACTCACACCAGTGGACTGACTATTGGCAAAAAGTCTACAAACAATAAATGCTGAATAGGTTTTAGAGAACTGTGTACCCTCTAGGTGCTGGTGAGATGTAAAAGGGTTAAACGCTAATAATGAGAACAGGAAAGAGCTGCGTTTAAAAGGAAAAATTGAGGTACCAGTCAATCCAGCAGGTGCACCAATGGGCCTCTCACCTGAGAAGACCAGAATGAAGAAATCCCGGGCTGCGAAATCTGCACTGCAGCCTTATTCACAATAGACAAGACAGTGAAGCAACCAAAATGTCCATCAACAGATGAAAGGATAAAGAAGAAATGGTCCATGTACACAATGAAAACCAGCCATGGAAAACATTGGAAAACTGCTCTTTGAGGCACAATAGATGATCTTGGAGATAATCACAGAACATGAGGTAAGTCGGAAAGCAAAAGTCCTATATCCTATGATATCACTTATAGGCGTTATCTAATAACTGAAACAAATGAACATATTTCCACAGAGAAAGTCAATCACAGACTTATTAAAAAAGAACTATTCTTATCTAAAAGGAAAGGTGGGGGGAATGGATAAATGAAGATTAGCGTTACCATATGTATACAAATACATATTATATACATATATCAAAAAGACCGACCATATAGCAAGGAAGGATTATGGAACACTCTGTAATAATTTACACGGGAAGAGGATCTCTACATAAATAGGTATATAGAATATGTAGATGAACTAGAGTGTGTACACCTTGGACAAGCAACATTCTAACCATTACCCCAATTGAAAAAATTAAAACAACGAACTAGGAGTAATGAGACATAAACTTATGGGGGGTTTTCCTGGCACATTCCATCCAAATTTAAAACCTAGGCAAACAACTTCCAGAAAGGCTCTGCTGCCCTAGTACCCAGATTTGGGAATGGAGAAATGCTGCATTCTTGTGGCCGTTTCCCACAACAGCAGCTTTGAACCCCCTGCAAAAGGTCACTAAATATTCACCAATTGCAGGTCTGTAAATGACACCGGCCCTCCAAAAAATAGTGAGGTCGAAAATCGACCCAAAAAATTCTAGAGTGCAACCTTCCAAAAAGAAAATTTGAAGAGATATATTATACTCACACTTTTTTTCTTTTTTCTTTTAACAGAAAAGAAAAAGGCGTGGAAAAATGATGAATTGTAGGAATGTTTACAGACATGTAAACCCAAATTACAAAAACCTATCAGCTCACACCAGTCAGAATGGCCATCAACAAAAATGCTGCAAACAATAAATGCTGACGTGATTGTGGAGAAATGCGTACCCTCGATTCTAAGGGGGACGTGGTAAGAGCCACTAATGAAAGCACAATTGAGGTTCCTTGAAAAGGTAAACGTTGAGCTACCATACCAGTCAATCAATCATACCCACTGCTGGGTCTATCACCTGAGCAAATGAAAATCAAAAATCACAGGCTGGCAATCCTGCACTCCAGCAATATTTACCATAGGCAACACTTGGAAGCAACGAAAATGTCCATCAACAGAGGAATGCACCAAGAAGAAGTGGTCCATGTACACAATGGAATATTAGCCATGGAAAACATTGAAGCACTGCTCTTTGAGGCACCATACATGAGCCTGGAGATAATCACAAAACATGAAGTAGGTCAGAAAGCAAAAGCCCTATATCCTATATTATCACTTATGGCATTATCTAATAACTGACACAGATGAACATATTTCCAAAGAGAAAGACACTCTCAGGCTTAGAAAACAAACTATGCTCATCGAAAAGGAAAGGAGGAGGGAAATTGAGAAATGAAGATTAGTGTTCCTATACATATACAAATACATAGTATATACATGTATCAAAAATACCAAACATATAGCAAGGGAGGGCGACGGAACACTAATATTTTACATGGGAAGAGGATCTGTACATTAATAGACATACATAATGTACAAATGAACCAGATTGTGTACACCTAGGACAAACAGTATTCTAAACTTTACCCAGATTAAAAAAAATTTTAGAAACCAAGAAGAAGTAATGAGACATAAACTTATGGGGATTTCTCCTGGCAAATTCCATTCTAATTTGCAACCTAGGACAATGACTTCCAGACAGGCTCTGCTGCCTTAGTACCCAGATTGGGGAGAGGAGAAATGCTACCTCCTTGTGGCCGTTTCCCACAACAGTAGCTTTGAACCCACTGCAAAATGTCACTAAATTTTCACCAACTTGCAGTTCTGTAAATGGCACCTGCCCTCCAGAAAATTTCTGGGGTCAAAAATCGACCCAAAAATTCAGAAGAGGGCAACCTTCGAAGATGACAATTTCAAGAGCTATATTGTACTCACGGTTTTTTCTTTTAAGAGAAAAGAAAAAGGCGTAGGAATATGATGAATTTTAAGAATTTTAATGACATGCATACCCATATTACAAAAACCTATCAGCTCACAGCAGTCAGAATGGCCATTAGGAAAAATGCTGCAAAAAATCAATGGTGAAGGGAGTGTGGAGAAATGCGTACCCTCGGTTGTAAGGGGGGGCATGTAAGAGCCACTAATGAAAACACAGTGTAGGTGCTTTGAAAAGGGAAACATTGAGCTACCAGTCAATCAATCACAACCACTGCTTGGCCTATCACCTGAGGAAATGAGAATCAAAAAGTCACAGGCTGGCAAACCTGTACGCCAGCAAGATTTACCATAGCCAGCACTTGGAAGCAATGAAAATGTCCATCAACTGAGGAATGCACCAAGAAGAAGTGGTCCACGTACACAATGTTATATTACTCTAATAATAAATATAAATTCAATTTAAAAACAAACAAAAGCAAGGAGACATCAACATTTGTGGGTTTATCCGGGCACATTGCACTCTAATTTATAACGGAAGAACACCACTGGCCGATAGGTCTGTTTCCCTAGTACCAACATGGGGAACGTAGAAAGGCAGCCGCTCTCTGGCCGTTACCTGCAAAAGCAGGTTTAAAGCCTGAGCTAATGGTCACTTCATATGAACAAGTACTGCAGGGCTGTAAATGAAACCTGCCCTCAAAATGTCTTGAGGGAGATAATGGCCAAAATATTTCAAATGGTGACACATACTTTAAGAAAACACTTTGAAGAAATAAGCTCTAATCACAGCTGGAAAAATAAAAAGGACATGTCTTAAAGCTCAATTTCTACACATTATGAGACACATGCAAATTCATCCACAAACTGGTATGAGCTCACACCACTCAGAATAACCATCAGCAAAAACTACAAAGAATAAATGCTGAAGGTGCTGGGAAGATATACATACGCTCCACTTTAAGTGGGACGTAACCTGAAAAGAGCCACTAAGGAGAACAGAACAGAGGTGCCTTTAAATGGTAAACATTGAGGAACCATAAGATCCAGCAGACCTATTCCTGGACCTATAAACTAAGAAGACAGAATTGGAAGGACACAGCCACGCAAATCGGCATTGCATAGTGTTACAATAGCCAAGATATGGAAGTAACCAAAAAGTCCACCGACAGATGGGTGGACAAAAAAGAACTGCTACCTGTACAGATGGAATATGAGCTAGTGAAAAAATGAAACAATGCCATTTGCAGCACCATAGATGAGTCTAGAAGTAATCACGCAACTTGGAGTAAGTGAGAAAGCGAAAGACACATATCCTATCATATCACATATAGGGGTTACCTAAAAAATGATACAAACAAAGATATTTACACAGAGAAACACTATCATACCATCAATAAAAAAACTTATGGTTCACCAAATAGAAAGGTGTGAGGATTGGATACATTACCGTATTGAGGTTAACAGAGAGATACAAACACCTGTGAAATATATAATCACCAAAGACCTACGCAATACCAAGAGAAGACTACTAAACACTGTGTCATAACCTACATGGGAAAAGGATCTAAAGAAGAATAGATATATGTATATGTGTGAAAGAACCCCATCTTGCACACCTAGAACAAACAAAACATTGTAATCAAGTTTGCTGTGATAAAAAATAAAAATTAAGTTAAAAATACCAACAAGAAGTAATGAGACATACACTTAAAGGGCTTTGTCCTCGCACATTCCATTCTAATTTACAACCTAGAACACCACTTCCAGTAAGGCTCTGTTGCCCTAGTAAGCAGATTTGGTAAAGGAGAAATGCTGCCGCCTTGTGGCCGATTCCCGCAAGAGCAGTTTTTAACCCAAAGCTAATGGTCACTTACCATTCACAAGGACTCAGGGCTGTAAAGGACACCTGCCCTCAAAATTGTGTTGAGGTAGGGAATGGATAAAAAAAATCAAAACAGGCAAAATTTTCAAGAAGATAGTATGCAGAGGTTAGTTTTACTCACTCTCTTTTTAAAGAAAGGAAAATGGATAAAAGCTCAACCTCAGGAAGTATTAGGCTCATGCAATCTAATCTACAAAAGTTTCCAACTCACACCAGTCGAATGACCATTGGCAAAAAGTCTACAAATAATAAATGCTGAAGAGGTTTTAGAGAACTGTGTACCCTCTAGCTGCTGGTGAGATGTAAAAGGGTTAAATGCTAATAATGAGAACAGAAAGGAGCTGCGTTTAAAAGGAAAAATTGAGGTACCATTCAATCCAGCAGGTGCACCAATGGGCCTCTCACCTGAGAAGACCAGAATGAAGAAGACTCGGGCTGCAAAAGCTGCACTGCAGCCTTATTCACAATAGACAAGACAGAGAAGCAACCAAAATGTCCATCAACAGATGAAAGGATAAAGAAGAAGTGGTCCATGTACACAAAGAATACTAGCCATGGAAAACAATGAAACAGTGCTCTTTGAGGCACCATAGATGATCTTGGAGATAATCACAGAACGTGAGGTAAGTCGGAAAGCAAAAGTCCTATATCCTACGATATCACTTATAGGCGTAATCTAATAACTGACACAAATGAACATATTTCCACAGAGAAAGTCAATCAAAGACTTATTAAAAAAAATACTACGCGTATCTAAAAGGAAAGGTGGGGGGAATGGATAAATGAAGATTAGCGTTACCATATGTATACAAATATATATTATATACATATATCAAATAGACCGACCATATTGCAAGGAAGGTTTTCGAAACACTCTGTAATAATTTACAAGGGAAGAGGATCTCTACATAAATAGGTATATAGAATATGTAGATGAACCAGAGTGTGTACACCTTGGACAAGCAACATTCTAAACATTACCCCAAATGAAAAAATTAAAACAACGAATTAGGAGTAATGAGACATAAACTTAAGGGGGGTTTTCCTGGCACATTCCATTCAAACTTACAACCTAGTCAAACGACTTCCAGAACGGCTCTGCTGCCCTAGTACCCAGATTTGGGAATGGAGAAATGCTGCATCCTTGTGGCCATTTCCCACAAGAGCAGCTTTAAACCCACTGCAAAAGGTCACTAAATATTCACCCATTGCTGTTCTGTAAATGACACCTGCCCACCAAAAAATACTGAGGTCGAAAATCGACCAAAAAATTCTAGAGTGCAACCTTCCAAAAAACAAAATTTGAAGAGGTATATTATAATAACACTTTTTTTCTTTTTTCTTTTAACAGAAAAGGAAAAGCCGTGGAGAAATGACGAATTGTAGGAATTTTTACAGACATGTAAACCCAAATTCCAAAAACCTATCAGCTCACAGCAGTCAGAATGGCCATCAACAAAAATGCTGCAAACAATAAATGCTGACGTGATTGTGGAGAAATGCATACCCTCGATTCTAAGTGGGACTTGGTAAGAGCCACTAATGAAAGCACAATTGAGGTGCCTTGAAAAGGTAAACGTTGAGCTACCATACCAGTCAATCAATCATACCCACTGCTGGGTCTATCACCTGAGAAAATGAAAATCAAAAATCACAGGCTGGCAATCCTGCACTCCAGCAGTATTTACCATAGGCAACGCTTGGAAGCAACGAAAATGTCCATCAACAGAGGAATGCACCAAGAAGAAGTGGTCCATGTACACAATGGAATATTAGCCATGGAAAACATTGAAGCACTGCTCTTTGAGGCACCATACATGACCCTGGAGATAATCACAAAACAGGAAGTAGGTTGGAAAGCAAAAGACATATATCCTATATTATCACTTATGGCATTATCTTATAACTGACACAGAGGAACATATTTCCAAAGAGAAAGACACTCACAGGCTTAGAAAACAAACTATGCTCATCCAAAAGGAAAGAAGGGGGAAATTGAGAAATGAAGATTAGTGTTACTATACATATACAAATACATATTATATATACGTATCAAAAAGACCGAACATATAGCAAGGGAGGTCGATGGAACACTGTAATATTTCACATGGGAAGAGGATCTGTACATTAATAGACATACATAATGTACAAATGAACCAGATTGTGTACACCTAGGATAAACAATATTCTAAGCTTTACCCAGATTAAAAACATTTTAAAAACCAAGAAGAAGTAATGAGACATAAACTTATGGGGTTTTCTCCTGGCAAATTCCATTCTAATTTACAACCTAGGACAATGACTTCCAGAAAGGCTCTGCTGCCCTAGTACCCAGATTGGGGAATGGAGAAATGCTACCTCCTTGTGTCCGTTTCCCACAACAGCAGCTTTGAACCCACTGCAAACGGTCACTAAATTTTCACCAACTTGCAGTTCTGTAAATGGCACCTGACTTCCAGAAAATTTCTGGGGTCAAAAATCAACCAAAAAATTCAGAAGAGGGCAACCTTCGAAGACGACAATTTCAAGAGCTATATTGTACTCACGGTTTTTTCTTTTAAGAGAAAAGAAAAAGGCGTAGGAATATGATGAATTTTAAGAATTTTAATGACATGCATACCCATATTACAAAAACCTATCAGCTCACAGCAGTCAGAATGGCCATTAGGAAAAATGCTGCAAAAAATCAATGGTGAAGGGAGTGTGGAGAAATGCGTACCCTCGGTTGTAAGGGGGGGCATGTAAGAGCCACTAATGAAAACACAGTGTAGGTGCTTTGAAAAGGGAAACATTGAGCTACCAGTCAATCAATCACAACCACTGCTTGGCCTATCACCTGAGGAAATGAGAATCAAAAAGTCACAGGCTGGCAAACCTGTACGCCAGCAAGATTTACCATAGCCAGCACTTGGAAGCAATGAAAATGTCCATCAACTGAGGAATGCACCAAGAAGAAGTGGTCCACGTACACAATGTTATATTACTCTAATAATAAATATAAATTCAATTTAAAAACAAACAAAAGCAAGGAGACATCAACATTTGTGGGTTTATCCGGGCACATTGCACTCTAATTTATAACGGAAGAACACCACTGGCCGATAGGTCTGTTTCCCTAGTACCAACATGGGGAACGTAGAAAGGCAGCCGCTCTCTGGCCGTTACCTGCAAAAGCAGGTTTAAAGCCTGAGCTAATGGTCACTTCATATGAACAAGTACTGCAGGGCTGTAAATGAAACCTGCCCTCAAAATGTCTTGAGGGAGATAATGGCCAAAATATTTCAAATGGTGACACATACTTTAAGAAAACACTTTGAAGAAATAAGCTCTAATCACAGCTGGAAAAATAAAAAGGACATGTCTTAAAGCTCAATTTCTACACATTATGAGACACATGCAAATTCATCCACAAACTGGTATGAGCTCACACCACTCAGAATAACCATCAGCAAAAACTACAAAGAATAAATGCTGAAGGTGCTGGGAAGATATACATACGCTCCACTTTAAGTGGGACGTAACCTGAAAAGAGCCACTAAGGAGAACAGAACAGAGGTGCCTTTAAATGGTAAACATTGAGGAACCATAAGATCCAGCAGACCTATTCCTGGACCTATAAACTAAGAAGACAGAATTGGAAGGACACAGCCACGCAAATCGGCATTGCATAGTGTTACAATAGCCAAGATATGGAAGTAACCAAAAAGTCCACCGACAGATGGGTGGACAAAAAAGAACTGCTACCTGTACAGATGGAATATGAGCTAGTGAAAAAATGAAACAATGCCATTTGCAGCACCATAGATGAGTCTAGAAGTAATCACGCAACTTGGAGTAAGTGAGAAAGCGAAAGACACATATCCTATCATATCACATATAGGGGTTACCTAAAAAATGATACAAACAAAGATATTTACACAGAGAAACACTATCATACCATCAATAAAAAAACTTATGGTTCACCAAATAGAAAGGTGTGAGGATTGGATACATTACCGTATTGAGGTTAACAGAGAGATACAAACACCTGTGAAATATATAATCACCAAAGACCTACGCAATACCAAGAGAAGACTACTAAACACTGTGTCATAACCTACATGGGAAAAGGATCTAAAGAAGAATAGATATATGTATATGTGTGAAAGAACCCCATCTTGCACACCTAGAACAAACAAAACATTGTAATCAAGTTTGCTGTGATAAAAAATAAAAATTAAGTTAAAAATACCAACAAGAAGTAATGAGACATACACTTAAAGGGCGTTTTCCTCGCACATGCCATTCTAATTTACAACCTAGAACACCACTTCCAGTAAGGCTCTGTTGCCCTAGTAACCAGATTTGGTAAAGGAGAAATGCTGCCGCCTTGTGGCCGATTCCCAGAAGGGCAGCATTTAACCCACAGCTAATGGTCATTTACCATTCACAAGGACTCAGGGCTGTAAAGGACACCTGCCCTCAAAATTGTGCTGAGGTAGGGAATGGATAAAAAAATTCAAAACAGGCAAAATTTTCACGAAGATAGTATGAAGAGGTAAGTTTTACTCACTCTTTTTAAAGAAAGGAAAATGGTTAAAAGCTCAACCTCAGGAAGTATTAGACTCATGCAATCTAATCTACAAAAAGTTTTCAACTCACACCAGTGGACTGACTATTGGCAAAAAGTCTACAAACAATAAATGCTGAATAGGTTTTAGAGAACTGTGTACCCTCTAGGTGCTGGTGAGATGTAAAAGGGTTAAACGCTAATAATGAGAACAGGAAAGAGCTGCGTTTAAAAGGAAAAATTGAGGTACCAGTCAATCCAGCAGGTGCACCAATGGGCCTCTCACCTGAGAAGACCAGAATGAAGAAATCCCGGGCTGCGAAATCTGCACTGCAGCCTTATTCACAATAGACAAGACAGTGAAGCAACCAAAATGTCCATCAACAGATGAAAGGATAAAGAAGAAATGGTCCATGTACACAATGAAAACCAGCCATGGAAAACATTGGAAAACTGCTCTTTGAGGCACAATAGATGATCTTGGAGATAATCACAGAACATGAGGTAAGTCGGAAAGCAAAAGTCCTATATCCTATGATATCACTTATAGGCGTTATCTAATAACTGAAACAAATGAACATATTTCCACAGAGAAAGTCAATCACAGACTTATTAAAAAAGAACTATTCTTATCTAAAAGGAAAGGTGGGGGGAATGGATAAATGAAGATTAGCGTTACCATATGTATACAAATACATATTATATACATATATCAAAAAGACCGACCATATAGCAAGGAAGGATTATGGAACACTCTGTAATAATTTACACGGGAAGAGGATCTCTACATAAATAGGTATATAGAATATGTAGATGAACTAGAGTGTGTACACCTTGGACAAGCAACATTCTAACCATTACCCCAATTGAAAAAATTAAAACAACGAACTAGGAGTAATGAGACATAAACTTATGGGGGGTTTTCCTGGCACATTCCATCCAAATTTAAAACCTAGGCAAACAACTTCCAGAAAGGCTCTGCTGCCCTAGTACCCAGATTTGGGAATGGAGAAATGCTGCATTCTTGTGGCCGTTTCCCACAACAGCAGCTTTGAACCCCCTGCAAAAGGTCACTAAATATTCACCAATTGCAGGTCTGTAAATGACACCGGCCCTCCAAAAAATAGTGAGGTCGAAAATCGACCCAAAAAATTCTAGAGTGCAACCTTCCAAAAAGAAAATTTGAAGAGATATATTATACTCACACTTTTTTTCTTTTTTCTTTTAACAGAAAAGAAAAAGGCGTGGAAAAATGATGAATTGTAGGAATGTTTACAGACATGTAAACCCAAATTACAAAAACCTATCAGCTCACACCAGTCAGAATGGCCATCAACAAAAATGCTGCAAACAATAAATGCTGACGTGATTGTGGAGAAATGCGTACCCTCGATTCTAAGGGGGACGTGGTAAGAGCCACTAATGAAAGCACAATTGAGGTTCCTTGAAAAGGTAAACGTTGAGCTACCATACCAGTCAATCAATCATACCCACTGCTGGGTCTATCACCTGAGCAAATGAAAATCAAAAATCACAGGCTGGCAATCCTGCACTCCAGCAATATTTACCATAGGCAACACTTGGAAGCAACGAAAATGTCCATCAACAGAGGAATGCACCAAGAAGAAGTGGTCCATGTACACAATGGAATATTAGCCATGGAAAACATTGAAGCACTGCTCTTTGAGGCACCATACATGACCCTGGAGATAATCACAAAACAGGAAGTAGGTTGGAAAGCAAAAGACATATATCCTATATTATCACTTATGGCATTATCTTATAACTGACACAGAGGAACATATTTCCAAAGAGAAAGACACTCACAGGCTTAGAAAACAAACTATGCTCATCCAAAAGGAAAGAAGGGGGAAATTGAGAAATGAAGATTAGTGTTACTATACATATACAAATACATATTATATATACGTATCAAAAAGACCGAACATATAGCAAGGGAGGTCGATGGAACACTGTAATATTTCACATGGGAAGAGGATCTGTACATTAATAGACATACATAATGTACAAATGAACCAGATTGTGTACACCTAGGATAAACAATATTCTAAGCTTTACCCAGATTAAAAACATTTTAAAAACCAAGAAGAAGTAATGAGACATAAACTTATGGGGTTTTCTCCTGGCAAATTCCATTCTAATTTACAACCTAGGACAATGACTTCCAGAAAGGCTCTGCTGCCCTAGTACCCAGATTGGGGAATGGAGAAATGCTACCTCCTTGTGTCCGTTTCCCACAACAGCAGCTTTGAACCCACTGCAAACGGTCACTAAATTTTCACCAACTTGCAGTTCTGTAAATGGCACCTGACTTCCAGAAAATTTCTGGGGTCAAAAATCAACCAAAAAATTCAGAAGAGGGCAACCTTCGAAGACGACAATTTCAAGAGCTATATTGTACTCACGGTTTTTTCTTTTAAGAGAAAAGAAAAAGGCGTAGGAATATGATGAATTTTAAGAATTTTAATGACATGCATACCCATATTACAAAAACCTATCAGCTCACAGCAGTCAGAATGGCCATTAGGAAAAATGCTGCAAAAAATCAATGGTGAAGGGAGTGTGGAGAAATGCGTACCCTCGGTTGTAAGGGGGGGCATGTAAGAGCCACTAATGAAAACACAGTGTAGGTGCTTTGAAAAGGGAAACATTGAGCTACCAGTCAATCAATCACAACCACTGCTTGGCCTATCACCTGAGGAAATGAGAATCAAAAAGTCACAGGCTGGCAAACCTGTACGCCAGCAAGATTTACCATAGCCAGCACTTGGAAGCAATGAAAATGTCCATCAACTGAGGAATGCACCAAGAAGAAGTGGTCCACGTACACAATGTTATATTACTCTAATAATAAATATAAATTCAATTTAAAAACAAACAAAAGCAAGGAGACATCAACATTTGTGGGTTTATCCGGGCACATTGCACTCTAATTTATAACGGAAGAACACCACTGGCCGATAGGTCTGTTTCCCTAGTACCAACATGGGGAACGTAGAAAGGCAGCCGCTCTCTGGCCGTTACCTGCAAAAGCAGGTTTAAAGCCTGAGCTAATGGTCACTTCATATGAACAAGTACTGCAGGGCTGTAAATGAAACCTGCCCTCAAAATGTCTTGAGGGAGATAATGGCCAAAATATTTCAAATGGTGACACATACTTTAAGAAAACACTTTGAAGAAATAAGCTCTAATCACAGCTGGAAAAATAAAAAGGACATGTCTTAAAGCTCAATTTCTACACATTATGAGACACATGCAAATTCATCCACAAACTGGTATGAGCTCACACCACTCAGAATAACCATCAGCAAAAACTACAAAGAATAAATGCTGAAGGTGCTGGGAAGATATACATACGCTCCACTTTAAGTGGGACGTAACCTGAAAAGAGCCACTAAGGAGAACAGAACAGAGGTGCCTTTAAATGGTAAACATTGAGGAACCATAAGATCCAGCAGACCTATTCCTGGACCTATAAACTAAGAAGACAGAATTGGAAGGACACAGCCACGCAAATCGGCATTGCATAGTGTTACAATAGCCAAGATATGGAAGTAACCAAAAAGTCCACCGACAGATGGGTGGACAAAAAAGAACTGCTACCTGTACAGATGGAATATGAGCTAGTGAAAAAATGAAACAATGCCATTTGCAGCACCATAGATGAGTCTAGAAGTAATCACGCAACTTGGAGTAAGTGAGAAAGCGAAAGACACATATCCTATCATATCACATATAGGGGTTACCTAAAAAATGATACAAACAAAGATATTTACACAGAGAAACACTATCATACCATCAATAAAAAAACTTATGGTTCACCAAATAGAAAGGTGTGAGGATTGGATACATTACCGTATTGAGGTTAACAGAGAGATACAAACACCTGTGAAATATATAATCACCAAAGACCTACGCAATACCAAGAGAAGACTACTAAACACTGTGTCATAACCTACATGGGAAAAGGATCTAAAGAAGAATAGATATATGTATATGTGTGAAAGAACCCCATCTTGCACACCTAGAACAAACAAAACATTGTAATCAAGTTTGCTGTGATAAAAAATAAAAATTAAGTTAAAAATACCAACAAGAAGTAATGAGACATAAATTAAAGGGCGTTTTCCTCGCACATGCCATTCTAATTTACAACCTAGAACACCACTTCCAGTAAGGCTCTGTTGCCCTAGTAACCAGATTTGGTAAAGGAGAAATGCTGCCGCCTTGTGGCCGATTCCCAGAAGGGCAGCATTTAACCCACAGCTAATGGTCATTTACCATTCACAAGGACTCAGGGCTGTAAAGGACACCTGCCCTCAAAATTGTGCTGAGGTAGGGAATGGATAAAAAAATTCAAAACAGGCAAAATTTTCACGAAGATAGTATGAAGAGGTAAGTTTTACTCACTCTTTTTAAAGAAAGGAAAATGGTTAAAAGCTCAACCTCAGGAAGTATTAGACTCATGCAATCTAATCTACAAAAAGTTTTCAACTCACACCAGTGGACTGACTATTGGCAAAAAGTCTACAAACAATAAATGCTGAATAGGTTTTAGAGAACTGTGTACCCTCTAGGTGCTGGTGAGATGTAAAAGGGTTAAACGCTAATAATGAGAACAGGAAAGAGCTGCGTTTAAAAGGAAAAATTGAGGTACCAGTCAATCCAGCAGGTGCACCAATGGGCCTCTCACCTGAGAAGACCAGAATGAAGAAATCCCGGGCTGCGAAATCTGCACTGCAGCCTTATTCACAATAGACAAGACAGTGAAGCAACCAAAATGTCCATCAACAGATGAAAGGATAAAGAAGAAATGGTCCATGTACACAATGAAAACCAGCCATGGAAAACATTGGAAAACTGCTCTTTGAGGCACAATAGATGATCTTGGAGATAATCACAGAACATGAGGTAAGTCGGAAAGCAAAAGTCCTATATCCTATGATATCACTTATAGGCGTTATCTAATAACTGAAACAAATGAACATATTTCCACAGAGAAAGTCAATCACAGACTTATTAAAAAAGAACTATTCTTATCTAAAAGGAAAGGTGGGGGGAATGGATAAATGAAGATTAGCGTTACCATATGTATACAAATACATATTATATACATATATCAAAAAGACCGACCATATAGCAAGGAAGGATTATGGAACACTCTGTAATAATTTACACGGGAAGAGGATCTCTACATAAATAGGTATATAGAATATGTAGATGAACTAGAGTGTGTACACCTTGGACAAGCAACATTCTAACCATTACCCCAATTGAAAAAATTAAAACAACGAACTAGGAGTAATGAGACATAAACTTATGGGGGGTTTTCCTGGCACATTCCATCCAAATTTAAAACCTAGGCAAACAACTTCCAGAAAGGCTCTGCTGCCCTAGTACCCAGATTTGGGAATGGAGAAATGCTGCATTCTTGTGGCCGTTTCCCACAACAGCAGCTTTGAACCCCCTGCAAAAGGTCACTAAATATTCACCAATTGCAGGTCTGTAAATGACACCGGCCCTCCAAAAAATAGTGAGGTCGAAAATCGACCCAAAAAATTCTAGAGTGCAACCTTCCAAAAAGAAAATTTGAAGAGATATATTATACTCACACTTTTTTTCTTTTTTCTTTTAACAGAAAAGAAAAAGGCGTGGAAAAATGATGAATTGTAGGAATGTTTACAGACATGTAAACCCAAATTACAAAAACCTATCAGCTCACACCAGTCAGAATGGCCATCAACAAAAATGCTGCAAACAATAAATGCTGACGTGATTGTGGAGAAATGCGTACCCTCGATTCTAAGGGGGACGTGGTAAGAGCCACTAATGAAAGCACAATTGAGGTTCCTTGAAAAGGTAAACGTTGAGCTACCATACCAGTCAATCAATCATACCCACTGCTGGGTCTATCACCTGAGAAAATGAAAATCAAAAATCACAGGCTGGCAATCCTGCACTCCAGCAATATTTACCATAGGCAACACTTGGAAGCAACGAAAATGTCCATCAACAGAGGAATGCACCAAGAAGAAGTGGTCCATGTACACAATGGAATATTAGCCATGGAAAACATTGAAGCACTGCTCTTTGAGGCACCATACATGAGCCTGGAGATAATCACAAAACATGAAGTAGGTCAGAAAGCAAAAGCCCTATATCCTATATTATCACTTATGGCATTATCTAATAACTGACACAGATGAACATATTTCCAAAGAGAAAGACACTCTCAGGCTTAGAAAACAAACTATGCTCATCGAAAAGGAAAGGAGGAGGGAAATTGAGAAATGAAGATTAGTGTTCCTATACATATACAAATACATAGTATATACATGTATCAAAAATACCAAACATATAGCAAGGGAGGGCGACGGAACACTAATATTTTACATGGGAAGAGGATCTGTACATTAATAGACATACATAATGTACAAATGAACCAGATTGTGTACACCTAGGACAAACAGTATTCTAAACTTTACCCAGATTAAAAAAAATTTTAGAAACCAAGAAGAAGTAATGAGACATAAACTTATGGGGATTTCTCCTGGCAAATTCCATTCTAATTTGCAACCTAGGACAATGACTTCCAGACAGGCTCTGCTGCCTTAGTACCCAGATTGGGGAGAGGAGAAATGCTACCTCCTTGTGGCCGTTTCCCACAACAGTAGCTTTGAACCCACTGCAAAATGTCACTAAATTTTCACCAACTTGCAGTTCTGTAAATGGCACCTGCCCTCCAGAAAATTTCTGGGGTCAAAAATCGACCCAAAAATTCAGAAGAGGGCAACCTTCGAAGACGACAATTTCAAGAGCTATATTGTACTCACGGTTTTTTCTTTTAAGAGAAAAGAAAAAGGCGTAGGAATATGATGAATTTTAAGAATTTTAATGACATGCATACCCATATTACAAAAACCTATCAGCTCACAGCAGTCAGAATGGCCATTAGGAAAAATGCTGCAAAAAATCAATGGTGAAGGGAGTGTGGAGAAATGCGTACCCTCGGTTGTAAGGGGGGGCATGTAAGAGCCACTAATGAAAACACAGTGTAGGTGCTTTGAAAAGGGAAACATTGAGCTACCAGTCAATCAATCACAACCACTGCTTGGCCTATCACCTGAGGAAATGAGAATCAAAAAGTCACAGGCTGGCAAACCTGTACGCCAGCAAGATTTACCATAGCCAGCACTTGGAAGCAATGAAAATGTCCATCAACTGAGGAATGCACCAAGAAGAAGTGGTCCACGTACACAATGTTATATTACTCTAATAATAAATATAAATTCAATTTAAAAACAAACAAAAGCAAGGAGACATCAACATTTGTGGGTTTATCCGGGCACATTGCACTCTAATTTATAACGGAAGAACACCACTGGCCGATAGGTCTGTTTCCCTAGTACCAACATGGGGAACGTAGAAAGGCAGCCGCTCTCTGGCCGTTACCTGCAAAAGCAGGTTTAAAGCCTGAGCTAATGGTCACTTCATATGAACAAGTACTGCAGGGCTGTAAATGAAACCTGCCCTCAAAATGTCTTGAGGGAGATAATGGCCAAAATATTTCAAATGGTGACACATACTTTAAGAAAACACTTTGAAGAAATAAGCTCTAATCACAGCTGGAAAAATAAAAAGGACATGTCTTAAAGCTCAATTTCTACACATTATGAGACACATGCAAATTCAACCACAAACTGGTATGAGCTCACACCACTCAGAATAACCATCAGCAAAAACTACAAAGAATAAATGCTGAAGGTGCTGGGAAGATATACATACGCTCCACTTTAAGTGGGACGTAACCTGAAAAGAGCCACTAAGGAGAACAGAACAGAGGTGCCTTTAAATGGTAAACATTGAGGAACCATAAGATCCAGCAGACCTATTCCTGGACCTATAAACTAAGAAGACAGAATTGGAAGGACACAGCCACGCAAATCGGCATTGCATAGTGTTACAATAGCCAAGATATGGAAGTAACCAAAAAGTCCACCGACAGATGGGTGGACAAAAAAGAACTGCTACCTGTACAGATGGAATATGAGCTAGTGAAAAAATGAAACAATGCCATTTGCAGCACCATAGATGAGTCTAGAAGTAATCACGCAACTTGGAGTAAGTGAGAAAGCGAAAGACACATATCCTATCATATCACATATAGGGGTTACCTAAAAAATGATACAAACAAAGATATTTACACAGAGAAACACTATCATACCATCAATAAAAAAACTTATGGTTCACCAAATAGAAAGGTGTGAGGATTGGATACATTACCGTATTGAGGTTAACAGAGAGATACAAACACCTGTGAAATATATAATCACCAAAGACCTACGCAATACCAAGAGAAGACTACTAAACACTGTGTCATAACCTACATGGGAAAAGGATCTAAAGAAGAATAGATATATGTATATGTGTGAAAGAACCCCATCTTGCACACCTAGAACAAACAAAACATTGTAATCAAGTTTGCTGTGATAAAAAATAAAAATTAAGTTAAAAATACCAACAAGAAGTAATGAGACATACACTTAAAGGGCTTTGTCCTCGCACATTCCATTCTAATTTACAACCTAGAACACCACTTCCAGTAAGGCTCTGTTGCCCTAGTAAGCAGATTTGGTAAAGGAGAAATGCTGCCGCCTTGTGGCCGATTCCCGCAAGAGCAGTTTTTAACCCAAAGCTAATGGTCACTTACCATTCACAAGGACTCAGGGCTGTAAAGGACACCTGCCCTCAAAATTGTGTTGAGGTAGGGAATGGATAAAAAAAATCAAAACAGGCAAAATTTTCAAGAAGATAGTATGCAGAGGTTAGTTTTACTCACTCTCTTTTTAAAGAAAGGAAAATGGATAAAAGCTCAACCTCAGGAAGTATTAGGCTCATGCAATCTAATCTACAAAAGTTTCCAACTCACACCAGTCGAATGACCATTGGCAAAAAGTCTACAAATAATAAATGCTGAAGAGGTTTTAGAGAACTGTGTACCCTCTAGCTGCTGGTGAGATGTAAAAGGGTTAAATGCTAATAATGAGAACAGAAAGGAGCTGCGTTTAAAAGGAAAAATTGAGGTACCATTCAATCCAGCAGGTGCACCAATGGGCCTCTCACCTGAGAAGACCAGAATGAAGAAGACTCGGGCTGCAAAAGCTGCACTGCAGCCTTATTCACAATAGACAAGACAGAGAAGCAACCAAAATGTCCATCAACAGATGAAAGGATAAAGAAGAAGTGGTCCATGTACACAAAGAATACTAGCCATGGAAAACAATGAAACAGTGCTCTTTGAGGCACCATAGATGATCTTGGAGATAATCACAGAACGTGAGGTAAGTCGGAAAGCAAAAGTCCTATATCCTACGATATCACTTATAGGCGTAATCTAATAACTGACACAAATGAACATATTTCCACAGAGAAAGTCAATCAAAGACTTATTAAAAAAAATACTACGCGTATCTAAAAGGAAAGGTGGGGGGAATGGATAAATGAAGATTAGCGTTACCATATGTATACAAATATATATTATATACATATATCAAATAGACCGACCATATTGCAAGGAAGGTTTTCGAAACACTCTGTAATAATTTACAAGGGAAGAGGATCTCTACATAAATAGGTATATAGAATATGTAGATGAACCAGAGTGTGTACACCTTGGACAAGCAACATTCTAAACATTACCCCAAATGAAAAAATTAAAACAACGAATTAGGAGTAATGAGACATAAACTTAAGGGGGGTTTTCCTGGCACATTCCATTCAAACTTACAACCTAGTCAAACGACTTCCAGAACGGCTCTGCTGCCCTAGTACCCAGATTTGGGAATGGAGAAATGCTGCATCCTTGTGGCCATTTCCCACAAGAGCAGCTTTAAACCCACTGCAAAAGGTCACTAAATATTCACCCATTGCTGTTCTGTAAATGACACCTGCCCACCAAAAAATACTGAGGTCGAAAATCGACCAAAAAATTCTAGAGTGCAACCTTCCAAAAAACAAAATTTGAAGAGGTATATTATAATAACACTTTTTTTCTTTTTTCTTTTAACAGAAAAGGAAAAGCCGTGGAGAAATGACGAATTGTAGGAATTTTTACAGACAAGTAAACCCAAATTCCAAAAACCTATCAGCTCACAGCAGTCAGAATGGCCATCAACAAAAATGCTGCAAACAATAAATGCTGACGTGATTGTGGAGAAATGCATACCCTCGATTCTAAGTGGGACTTGGTAAGAGCCACTAATGAAAGCACAATTGAGGTGCCTTGAAAAGGTAAACGTTGAGCTACCATACCAGTCAATCAATCATACCCACTGCTGGGTCTATCACCTGAGAAATGAAAATCAAAAATCACAGGCTGGCAATCCTGCACTCCAGCAATATTTACCATAGGCAACGCTTGGAAGCAACGAAAATGTCCATCAACAGAGGAATGCACCAAGAAGAAGTGGTCCATGTACACAATGGAATATTAGCCATGGAAAACATTGAAGCACTGCTCTTTGAGGCACCATACATGAGCCTGGAGATAATCACAAAACATGAAGTAGGTCAGAAAGCAAAAGCCCTATATCCTATATTATCACTTATGGCATTATCTAATAACTGACACAGATGAACATATTTCCAAAGAGAAAGACACTCTCAGGCTTAGAAAACAAACTATGCTCATCGAAAAGGAAAGGAGGAGGGAAATTGAGAAATGAAGATTAGTGTTCCTATACATATACAAATACATAGTATATACATGTATCAAAAATACCAAACATATAGCAAGGGAGGGCGACGGAACACTAATATTTTACATGGGAAGAGGATCTGTACATTAATAGACATACATAATGTACAAATGAACCAGATTGTGTACACCTAGGACAAACAGTATTCTAAACTTTACCCAGATTAAAAAAAATTTTAGAAACCAAGAAGAAGTAATGAGACATAAACTTATGGGGATTTCTCCTGGCAAATTCCATTCTAATTTGCAACCTAGGACAATGACTTCCAGACAGGCTCTGCTGCCTTAGTACCCAGATTGGGGAGAGGAGAAATGCTACCTCCTTGTGGCCGTTTCCCACAACAGTAGCTTTGAACCCACTGCAAAATGTCACTAAATTTTCACCAACTTGCAGTTCTGTAAATGGCACCTGCCCTCCAGAAAATTTCTGGGGTCAAAAATCGACCCAAAAATTCAGAAGAGGGCAACCTTCGAAGACGACAATTTCAAGAGCTATATTGTACTCACGGTTTTTTCTTTTAAGAGAAAAGAAAAAGGCGTAGGAATATGATGAATTTTAAGAATTTTAATGACATGCATACCCATATTACAAAAACCTATCAGCTCACAGCAGTCAGAATGGCCATTAGGAAAAATGCTGCAAAAAATCAATGGTGAAGGGAGTGTGGAGAAATGCGTACCCTCGGTTGTAAGGGGGGGCATGTAAGAGCCACTAATGAAAACACAGTGTAGGTGCTTTGAAAAGGGAAACATTGAGCTACCAGTCAATCAATCACAACCACTGCTTGGCCTATCACCTGAGGAAATGAGAATCAAAAAGTCACAGGCTGGCAAACCTGTACGCCAGCAAGATTTACCATAGCCAGCACTTGGAAGCAATGAAAATGTCCATCAACTGAGGAATGCACCAAGAAGAAGTGGTCCACGTACACAATGTTATATTACTCTAATAATAAATATAAATTCAATTTAAAAACAAACAAAAGCAAGGAGACATCAACATTTGTGGGTTTATCCGGGCACATTGCACTCTAATTTATAACGGAAGAACACCACTGGCCGATAGGTCTGTTTCCCTAGTACCAACATGGGGAACGTAGAAAGGCAGCCGCTCTCTGGCCGTTACCTGCAAAAGCAGGTTTAAAGCCTGAGCTAATGGTCACTTCATATGAACAAGTACTGCAGGGCTGTAAATGAAACCTGCCCTCAAAATGTCTTGAGGGAGATAATGGCCAAAATATTTCAAATGGTGACACATACTTTAAGAAAACACTTTGAAGAAATAAGCTCTAATCACAGCTGGAAAAATAAAAAGGACATGTCTTAAAGCTCAATTTCTACACATTATGAGACACATGCAAATTCAACCACAAACTGGTATGAGCTCACACCACTCAGAATAACCATCAGCAAAAACTACAAAGAATAAATGCTGAAGGTGCTGGGAAGATATACATACGCTCCACTTTAAGTGGGACGTAACCTGAAAAGAGCCACTAAGGAGAACAGAACAGAGGTGCCTTTAAATGGTAAACATTGAGGAACCATAAGATCCAGCAGACCTATTCCTGGACCTATAAACTAAGAAGACAGAATTGGAAGGACACAGCCACGCAAATCGGCATTGCATAGTGTTACAATAGCCAAGATATGGAAGTAACCAAAAAGTCCACCGACAGATGGGTGGACAAAAAAGAACTGCTACCTGTACAGATGGAATATGAGCTAGTGAAAAAATGAAACAATGCCATTTGCAGCACCATAGATGAGTCTAGAAGTAATCACGCAACTTGGAGTAAGTGAGAAAGCGAAAGACACATATCCTATCATATCAAATATAGGGGTTACCTAAAAAATGATACAAACAAAGATATTTACACAGAGAAACACTATCATACCATCAATAAAAAAACTTATGGTTCACCAAATAGAAAGGTGTGAGGATTGGATACATTACCGTATTGAGGTTAACAGAGAGATACAAACACCTGTGAAATATATAATCACCAAAGACCTACGCAATACCAAGAGAAGACTACTAAACACTGTGTCATAACCTACATGGGAAAAGGATCTAAAGAAGAATAGATATATGTATATGTGTGAAAGAACCCCATCTTGCACACCTAGAACAAACAAAACATTGTAATCAAGTTTGCTGTGATAAAAAATAAAAATTAAGTTAAAAATACCAACAAGAAGTAATGAGACATACACTTAAAGGGCTTTGTCCTCGCACATTCCATTCTAATTTACAACCTAGAACACCACTTCCAGTAAGGCTCTGTTGCCCTAGTAAGCAGATTTGGTAAAGGAGAAATGCTGCCGCCTTGTGGCCGATTCCCGCAAGAGCAGTTTTTAACCCAAAGCTAATGGTCACTTACCATTCACAAGGACTCAGGGCTGTAAAGGACACCTGCCCTCAAAATTGTGTTGAGGTAGGGAATGGATAAAAAAAATCAAAACAGGCAAAATTTTCAAGAAGATAGTATGCAGAGGTTAGTTTTACTCACTCTCTTTTTAAAGAAAGGAAAATGGATAAAAGCTCAACCTCAGGAAGTATTAGGCTCATGCAATCTAATCTACAAAAGTTTCCAACTCACACCAGTCGAATGACCATTGGCAAAAAGTCTACAAATAATAAATGCTGAAGAGGTTTTAGAGAACTGTGTACCCTCTAGCTGCTGGTGAGATGTAAAAGGGTTAAATGCTAATAATGAGAACAGAAAGGAGCTGCGTTTAAAAGGAAAAATTGAGGTACCATTCAATCCAGCAGGTGCACCAATGGGCCTCTCACCTGAGAAGACCAGAATGAAGAAGACTCGGGCTGCAAAAGCTGCACTGCAGCCTTATTCACAATAGACAAGACAGAGAAGCAACCAAAATGTCCATCAACAGATGAAAGGATAAAGAAGAAGTGGTCCATGTACACAAAGAATACTAGCCATGGAAAACAATGAAACAGTGCTCTTTGAGGCACCATAGATGATCTTGGAGATAATCACAGAACGTGAGGTAAGTCGGAAAGCAAAAGTCCTATATCCTACGATATCACTTATAGGCGTAATCTAATAACTGACACAAATGAACATATTTCCACAGAGAAAGTCAATCAAAGACTTATTAAAAAAAATACTACGCGTATCTAAAAGGAAAGGTGGGGGGAATGGATAAATGAAGATTAGCGTTACCATATGTATACAAATATATATTATATACATATATCAAATAGACCGACCATATTGCAAGGAAGGTTTTCGAAACACTCTGTAATAATTTACAAGGGAAGAGGATCTCTACATAAATAGGTATATAGAATATGTAGATGAACCAGAGTGTGTACACCTTGGACAAGCAACATTCTAAACATTACCCCAAATGAAAAAATTAAAACAACGAATTAGGAGTAATGAGACATAAACTTAAGGGGGGTTTTCCTGGCACATTCCATTCAAACTTACAACCTAGTCAAACGACTTCCAGAACGGCTCTGCTGCCCTAGTACCCAGATTTGGGAATGGAGAAATGCTGCATCCTTGTGGCCATTTCCCACAAGAGCAGCTTTAAACCCACTGCAAAAGGTCACTAAATATTCACCCATTGCTGTTCTGTAAATGACACCTGCCCACCAAAAAATACTGAGGTCGAAAATCGACCAAAAAATTCTAGAGTGCAACCTTCCAAAAAACAAAATTTGAAGAGGTATATTATAATAACACTTTTTTTCTTTTTTCTTTTAACAGAAAAGGAAAAGCCGTGGAGAAATGACGAATTGTAGGAATTTTTACAGACAAGTAAACCCAAATTCCAAAAACCTATCAGCTCACAGCAGTCAGAATGGCCATCAACAAAAATGCTGCAAACAATAAATGCTGACGTGATTGTGGAGAAATGCATACCCTCGATTCTAAGTGGGACTTGGTAAGAGCCACTAATGAAAGCACAATTGAGGTGCCTTGAAAAGGTCAACGTTGAGCTACCATACCAGTCAATCAATCATACCCACTGCTGGGTCTATCACCTGAGAAAATGAAAATCAAAAATCACAGGCTGGCAATCCTGCACTCCAGCAATATTTACCATAGGCAACGCTTGGAAGCAACGAAAATGTCCATCAACAGAGGAATGCACCAAGAAGAAGTGGTCCATGTACACAATGGAATATTAGCCATGGAAAACATTGAAGCACTGCTCTTTGAGGCACCATACATGACCCTGGAGATAATCACAAAACAGGAAGTAGGTTGGAAAGCAAAAGACATATATCCTATATTATCACTTATGGCATTATCTTATAACTGACACAGATGAACATATTTCCAAAGAGAAAGACACTCACAGGCTTAGAAAACAAACTATGCTCATCCAAAAGGAAAGAAGGGGGAAATTGAGAAATGAAGATTAGTGTTACTATACATATACAAATACATATTATATATACGTATCAAAAAGACCGAACATATAGCAAGGGAGGTCGATGGAACACTGTAATATTTCACATGGGAAGAGGATCTGTACATTAATAGACATACATAATGTACAAATGAACCAGATTGTGTACACCTAGGATAAACAATATTCTAAGCTTTACCCAGATTAAAAACATTTTAAAAACCAAGAAGAAGTAATGAGACATAAACTTATGGGGTTTTCTCCTGGCAAATTCCATTCTAATTTACAACCTAGGACAATGACTTCCAGAAAGGCTCTGCTGCCCTAGTACCCAGATTGGGGAATGGAGAAATGCTACCTCCTTGTGTCCGTTTCCCACAACAGCAGCTTTGAACCCACTGCAAACGGTCACTAAATTTTCACCAACTTGCAGTTCTGTAAATGGCACCTGACTTCCAGAAAATTTCTGGGGTCAAAAATCAACCAAAAAATTCAGAAGAGGGCAACCTTCGAAGACGACAATTTCAAGAGCTATATTGTACTCACGGTTTTTTCTTTTAAGAGAAAAGAAAAAGGCGTAGGAATATGATGAATTTTAAGAATTTTAATGACATGCATACCCATATTACAAAAACCTATCAGCTCACAGCAGTCAGAATGGCCATTAGGAAAAATGCTGCAAAAAATCAATGGTGAAGGGAGTGTGGAGAAATGCGTACCCTCGGTTGTAAGGGGGGGCATGTAAGAGCCACTAATGAAAACACAGTGTAGGTGCTTTGAAAAGGGAAACATTGAGCTACCAGTCAATCAATCACAACCACTGCTTGGCCTATCACCTGAGGAAATGAGAATCAAAAAGTCACAGGCTGGCAAACCTGTACGCCAGCAAGATTTACCATAGCCAGCACTTGGAAGCAATGAAAATGTCCATCAACTGAGGAATGCACCAAGAAGAAGTGGTCCACGTACACAATGTTATATTACTCTAATAATAAATATAAATTCAATTTAAAAACAAACAAAAGCAAGGAGACATCAACATTTGTGGGTTTATCCGGGCACATTGCACTCTAATTTATAACGGAAGAACACCACTGGCCGATAGGTCTGTTTCCCTAGTACCAACATGGGGAACGTAGAAAGGCAGCCGCTCTCTGGCCGTTACCTGCAAAAGCAGGTTTAAAGCCTGAGCTAATGGTCACTTCATATGAACAAGTACTGCAGGGCTGTAAATGAAACCTGCCCTCAAAATGTCTTGAGGGAGATAATGGCCAAAATATTTCAAATGGTGACACATACTTTAAGAAAACACTTTGAAGAAATAAGCTCTAATCACAGCTGGAAAAATAAAAAGGACATGTCTTAAAGCTCAATTTCTACACATTATGAGACACATGCAAATTCATCCACAAACTGGTATGAGCTCTCACCACTCAGAATAACCATCAGCAAAAACTACAAAGAATAAATGCTGAAGGTGCTGGGAAGATATACATACGCTCCACTTTAAGTGGGACGTAACCTGAAAAGAGCCACTAAGGAGAACAGAACAGAGGTGCCTTTAAATGGTAAACATTGAGGAACCATAAGATCCAGCAGACCTATTCCTGGACCTATAAACTAAGAAGACAGAATTGGAAGGACACAGCCACGCAAATCGGCATTGCATAGTGTTACAATAGCCAAGATATGGAAGTAACCAAAAAGTCCACCGACAGATGGGTGGACAAAAAAGAACTGCTACCTGTACAGATGGAATATGAGCTAGTGAAAAAATGAAACAATGCCATTTGCAGCACCATAGATGAGTCTAGAAGTAATCACGCAACTTGGAGTAAGTGAGAAAGCGAAAGACACATATCCTATCATATCACATATAGGGGTTACCTAAAAAATGATACAAACAAAGATATTTACACAGAGAAACACTATCATACCATCAATAAAAAAACTTATGGTTCACCAAATAGAAAGGTGTGAGGATTGGATACATTACCGTATTGAGGTTAACAGAGAGATACAAACACCTGTGAAATATATAATCACCAAAGACCTACGCAATACCAAGAGAAGACTACTAAACACTGTGTCATAACCTACATGGGAAAAGGATCTAAAGAAGAATAGATATATGTATATGTGTGAAAGAACCCCATCTTGCACACCTAGAACAAACAAAACATTGTAATCAAGTTTGCTGTGATAAAAAATAAAAATTAAGTTAAAAATACCAACAAGAAGTAATGAGACATAAATTAAAGGGCGTTTTCCTCGCACATGCCATTCTAATTTACAACCTAGAACACCACTTCCAGTAAGGCTCTGTTGCCCTAGTAACCAGATTTGGTAAAGGAGAAATGCTGCCGCCTTGTGGCCGATTCCCAGAAGGGCAGCATTTAACCCACAGCTAATGGTCATTTACCATTCACAAGGACTCAGGGCTGTAAAGGACACCTGCCCTCAAAATTGTGCTGAGGTAGGGAATGGATAAAAAAATTCAAAACAGGCAAAATTTTCACGAAGATAGTATGAAGAGGTAAGTTTTACTCACTCTTTTTAAAGAAAGGAAAATGGTTAAAAGCTCAACCTCAGGAAGTATTAGACTCATGCAATCTAATCTACAAAAAGTTTTCAACTCACACCAGTGGACTGACTATTGGCAAAAAGTCTACAAACAATAAATGCTGAATAGGTTTTAGAGAACTGTGTACCCTCTAGGTGCTGGTGAGATGTAAAAGGGTTAAACGCTAATAATGAGAACAGGAAAGAGCTGCGTTTAAAAGGAAAAATTGAGGTACCAGTCAATCCAGCAGGTGCACCAATGGGCCTCTCACCTGAGAAGACCAGAATGAAGAAATCCCGGGCTGCGAAATCTGCACTGCAGCCTTATTCACAATAGACAAGACAGTGAAGCAACCAAAATGTCCATCAACAGATGAAAGGATAAAGAAGAAATGGTCCATGTACACAATGAAAACCAGCCATGGAAAACATTGGAAAACTGCTCTTTGAGGCACAATAGATGATCTTGGAGATAATCACAGAACATGAGGTAAGTCGGAAAGCAAAAGTCCTATATCCTATGATATCACTTATAGGCGTTATCTAATAACTGAAACAAATGAACATATTTCCACAGAGAAAGTCAATCACAGACTTATTAAAAAAGAACTATTCTTATCTAAAAGGAAAGGTGGGGGGAATGGATAAATGAAGATTAGCGTTACCATATGTATACAAATACATATTATATACATATATCAAAAAGACCGACCATATAGCAAGGAAGGATTATGGAACACTCTGTAATAATTTACACGGGAAGAGGATCTCTACATAAATAGGTATATAGAATATGTAGATGAACTAGAGTGTGTACACCTTGGACAAGCAACATTCTAACCATTACCCCAATTGAAAAAATTAAAACAACGAACTAGGAGTAATGAGACATAAACTTATGGGGGGTTTTCCTGGCACATTCCATCCAAATTTAAAACCTAGGCAAACAACTTCCAGAAAGGCTCTGCTGCCCTAGTACCCAGATTTGGGAATGGAGAAATGCTGCATTCTTGTGGCCGTTTCCCACAACAGCAGCTTTGAACCCCCTGCAAAAGGTCACTAAATATTCACCAATTGCAGGTCTGTAAATGACACCGGCCCTCCAAAAAATAGTGAGGTCGAAAATCGACCCAAAAAATTCTAGAGTGCAACCTTCCAAAAAGAAAATTTGAAGAGATATATTATACTCACACTTTTTTTCTTTTTTCTTTTAACAGAAAAGAAAAAGGCGTGGAAAAATGATGAATTGTAGGAATGTTTACAGACATGTAAACCCAAATTACAAAAACCTATCAGCTCACACCAGTCAGAATGGCCATCAACAAAAATGCTGCAAACAATAAATGCTGACGTGATTGTGGAGAAATGCGTACCCTCGATTCTAAGGGGGACGTGGTAAGAGCCACTAATGAAAGCACAATTGAGGTTCCTTGAAAAGGTAAACGTTGAGCTACCATACCAGTCAATCAATCATACCCACTGCTGGGTCTATCACCTGAGAAAATGAAAATCAAAAATCACAGGCTGGCAATCCTGCACTCCAGCAATATTTACCATAGGCAACACTTGGAAGCAACGAAAATGTCCATCAACAGAGGAATGCACCAAGAAGAAGTGGTCCATGTACACAATGGAATATTAGCCATGGAAAACATTGAAGCACTGCTCTTTGAGGCACCATACATGAGCCTGGAGATAATCACAAAACATGAAGTAGGTCAGAAAGCAAAAGCCCTATATCCTATATTATCACTTATGGCATTATCTAATAACTGACACAGATGAACATATTTCCAAAGAGAAAGACACTCTCAGGCTTAGAAAACAAACTATGCTCATCGAAAAGGAAAGGAGGAGGGAAATTGAGAAATGAAGATTAGTGTTCCTATACATATACAAATACATAGTATATACATGTATCAAAAATACCAAACATATAGCAAGGGAGGGCGACGGAACACTAATATTTTACATGGGAAGAGGATCTGTACATTAATAGACATACATAATGTACAAATGAACCAGATTGTGTACACCTAGGACAAACAGTATTCTAAACTTTACCCAGATTAAAAAAAATTTTAGAAACCAAGAAGAAGTAATGAGACATAAACTTATGGGGATTTCTCCTGGCAAATTCCATTCTAATTTGCAACCTAGGACAATGACTTCCAGACAGGCTCTGCTGCCTTAGTACCCAGATTGGGGAGAGGAGAAATGCTACCTCCTTGTGGCCGTTTCCCACAACAGTAGCTTTGAACCCACTGCAAAATGTCACTAAATTTTCACCAACTTGCAGTTCTGTAAATGGCACCTGCCCTCCAGAATATTTCTGGGGTCAAAAATCGACCCAAAAATTCAGAAGAGGGCAACCTTCGAAGACGACAATTTCAAGAGCTATATTGTACTCACGGTTTTTTCTTTTAAGAGAAAAGAAAAAGGCGTAGGAATATGATGAATTTTAAGAATTTTAATGACATGCATACCCATATTACAAAAACCTATCAGCTCACAGCAGTCAGAATGGCCATTAGGAAAAATGCTGCAAAAAATCAATGGTGAAGGGAGTGTGGAGAAATGCGTACCCTCGGTTGTAAGGGGGGGCATGTAAGAGCCACTAATGAAAACACAGTGTAGGTGCTTTGAAAAGGGAAACATTGAGCTACCAGTCAATCAATCACAACCACTGCTTGGCCTATCACCTGAGGAAATGAGAATCAAAAAGTCACAGGCTGGCAAACCTGTACGCCAGCAAGATTTACCATAGCCAGCACTTGGAAGCAATGAAAATGTCCATCAACTGAGGAATGCACCAAGAAGAAGTGGTCCACGTACACTATGTTATATTACTCTAATAATAAATATAAATTCAATTTAAAAACAAACAAAAGCAAGGAGACATCAACATTTGTGGGTTTATCCGGGCACATTGCACTCTAATTTATAACGGAAGAACACCACTGGCCGATAGGTCTGTTTCCCTAGTACCAACATGGGGAACGTAGAAAGGCAGCCGCTCTCTGGCCGTTACCTGCAAAAGCAGGTTTAAAGCCTGAGCTAATGGTCACTTCATATGAACAAGTACTGCAGGGCTGTAAATGAAACCTGCCCTCAAAATGTCTTGAGGGAGATAATGGCCAAAATATTTCAAATGGTGACACATACTTTAAGAAAACACTTTGAAGAAATAAGCTCTAATCACAGCTGGAAAAATAAAAAGGACATGTCTTAAAGCTCAATTTCTACACATTATGAGACACATGCAAATTCAACCACAAACTGGTATGAGCTCACACCACTCAGAATAACCATCAGCAAAAACTACAAAGAATAAATGCTGAAGGTGCTGGGAAGATATACATACGCTCCACTTTAAGTGGGACGTAACCTGAAAAGAGCCACTAAGGAGAACAGAACAGAGGTGCCTTTAAATGGTAAACATTGAGGAACCATAAGATCCAGCAGACCTATTCCTGGACCTATAAACTAAGAAGACAGAATTGGAAGGACACAGCCACGCAAATCGGCATTGCATAGTGTTACAATAGCCAAGATATGGAAGTAACCAAAAAGTCCACCGACAGATGGGTGGACAAAAAAGAACTGCTACCTGTACAGATGGAATATGAGCTAGTGAAAAAATGAAACAATGCCATTTGCAGCACCATAGATGAGTCTAGAAGTAATCACGCAACTTGGAGTAAGTGAGAAAGCGAAAGACACATATCCTATCATATCACATAGAGGGGTTACCTAAAAAATGATACAAACAAAGATATTTACACAGAGAAACACTATCATACCATCAATAAAAAAACTTATGGTTCACCAAATAGAAAGGTGTGAGGATTGGATACATTACCGTATTGAGGTTAACAGAGAGATACAAACACCTGTGAAATATATAATCACCAAAGACCTACGCAATACCAAGAGAAGACTACTAAACACTGTGTCATAACCTACATGGGAAAAGGATCTAAAGAAGAATAGATATATGTATATGTGTGAAAGAACCCCATCTTGCACACCTAGAACAAACAAAACATTGTAATCAAGTTTGCTGTGATAAAAAATAAAAATTAAGTTAAAAATACCAACAAGAAGTAATGAGACATACACTTAAAGGGCTTTGTCCTCGCACATTCCATTCTAATTTACAACCTAGAACACCACTTCCAGTAAGGCTCTGTTGCCCTAGTAAGCAGATTTGGTAAAGGAGAAATGCTGCCGCCTTGTGGCCGATTCCCGCAAGAGCAGTTTTTAACCCAAAGCTAATGGTCACTTACCATTCACAAGGACTCAGGGCTGTAAAGGACACCTGCCCTCAAAATTGTGTTGAGGTAGGGAATGGATAAAAAAAATCAAAACAGGCAAAATTTTCAAGAAGATAGTATGCAGAGGTTAGTTTTACTCACTCTCTTTTTAAAGAAAGGAAAATGGATAAAAGCTCAACCTCAGGAAGTATTAGGCTCATGCAATCTAATCTACAAAAGTTTCCAACTCACACCAGTCGAATGACCATTGGCAAAAAGTCTACAAATAATAAATGCTGAAGAGGTTTTAGAGAACTGTGTACCCTCTAGCTGCTGGTGAGATGTAAAAGGGTTAAATGCTAATAATGAGAACAGAAAGGAGCTGCGTTTAAAAGGAAAAATTGAGGTACCATTCAATCCAGCAGGTGCACCAATGGGCCTCTCACCTGAGAAGACCAGAATGAAGAAGACTCGGGCTGCAAAAGCTGCACTGCAGCCTTATTCACAATAGACAAGACAGAGAAGCAACCAAAATGTCCATCAACAGATGAAAGGATAAAGAAGAAGTGGTCCATGTACACAAAGAATACTAGCCATGGAAAACAATGAAACAGTGCTCTTTGAGGCACCATAGATGATCTTGGAGATAATCACAGAACGTGAGGTAAGTCGGAAAGCAAAAGTCCTATATCCTACGATATCACTTATAGGCGTAATCTAATAACTGACACAAATGAACATATTTCCACAGAGAAAGTCAATCAAAGACTTATTAAAAAAAATAGTACGCGTATCTAAAAGGAAAGGTGGGGGGAATGGATAAATGAAGATTAGCGTTACCATATGTATACAAATATATATTATATACATATATCAAATAGACCGACCATATTGCAAGGAAGGTTTTCGAAACACTCTGTAATAATTTACAAGGGAAGAGGATCTCTACATAAATAGGTATATAGAATATGTAGATGAACCAGAGTGTGTACACCTTGGACAAGCAACATTCTAAACATTACCCCAAATGAAAAAATTAAAACAACGAATTAGGAGTAATGAGACATAAACTTAAGGGGGGTTTTCCTGGCACATTCCATTCAAACTTACAACCTAGTCAAACGACTTCCAGAACGGCTCTGCTGCCCTAGTACCCAGATTTGGGAATGGAGAAATGCTGCATCCTTGTGGCCATTTCCCACAAGAGCAGCTTTAAACCCACTGCAAAAGGTCACTAAATATTCACCCATTGCTGTTCTGTAAATGACACCTGCCCACCAAAAAATACTGAGGTCGAAAATCGACCAAAAAATTCTAGAGTGCAACCTTCCAAAAAACAAAATTTGAAGAGGTATATTATAATAACACTTTTTTTCTTTTTTCTTTTAACAGAAAAGGAAAAGCCGTGGAGAAATGACGAATTGTAGGAATTTTTACAGACAAGTAAACCCAAATTCCAAAAACCTATCAGCTCACAGCAGTCAGAATGGCCATCAACAAAAATGCTGCAAACAATAAATGCTGACGTGATTGTGGAGAAATGCATACCCTCGATTCTAAGTGGGACTTGGTAAGAGCCACTAATGAAAGCACAATTGAGGTGCCTTGAAAAGGTAAACGTTGAGCTACCATACCAGTCAATCAATCATACCCACTGCTGGGTCTATCACCTGAGAAAATGAAAATCAAAAATCACAGGCTGGCAATCCTGCACTCCAGCAATATTTACCATAGGCAACGCTTGGAAGCAACGAAAATGTCCATCAACAGAGGAATGCACCAAGAAGAAGTGGTCCATGTACACAATGGAATATTAGCCATGGAAAACATTGAAGCACTGCTCTTTGAGGCACCATACATGACCCTGGAGATAATCACAAAACAGGAAGTAGGTTGGAAAGCAAAAGACATATATCCTATATTATCACTTATGGCATTATCTTATAACTGACACAGATGAACATATTTCCAAAGAGAAAGACACTCACAGGCTTAGAAAACAAACTATGCTCATCCAAAAGGAAAGAAGGGGGAAATTGAGAAATGAAGATTAGTGTTACTATACATATACAAATACATATTATATATACGTATCAAAAAGACCGAACATATAGCAAGGGAGGTCGATGGAACACTGTAATATTTCACATGGGAAGAGGATCTGTACATTAATAGACATACATAATGTACAAATGAACCAGATTGTGTACACCTAGGATAAACAATATTCTAAGCTTTACCCAGATTAAAAACATTTTAAAAACCAAGAAGAAGTAATGAGACATAAACTTATGGGGTTTTCTCCTGGCAAATTCCATTCTAATTTACAACCTAGGACAATGACTTCCAGAAAGGCTCTGCTGCCCTAGTACCCAGATTGGGGAATGGAGAAATGCTACCTCCTTGTGTCCGTTTCCCACAACAGCAGCTTTGAACCCACTGCAAACGGTCACTAAATTTTCACCAACTTGCAGTTCTGTAAATGGCACCTGACTTCCAGAAAATTTCTGGGGTCAAAAATCAACCAAAAAATTCAGAAGAGGGCAACCTTCGAAGACGACAATTTCAAGAGCTATATTGTACTCACGGTTTTTTCTTTTAAGAGAAAAGAAAAAGGCGTAGGAATATGATGAATTTTAAGAATTTTAATGACATGCATACCCATATTACAAAAACCTATCAGCTCACAGCAGTCAGAATGGCCATTAGGAAAAATGCTGCAAAAAATCAATGGTGAAGGGAGTGTGGAGAAATGCGTACCCTCGGTTGTAAGGGGGGGCATGTAAGAGCCACTAATGAAAACACAGTGTAGGTGCTTTGAAAAGGGAAACATTGAGCTACCAGTCAATCAATCACAACCACTGCTTGGCCTATCACCTGAGGAAATGAGAATCAAAAAGTCACAGGCTGGCAAACCTGTACGCCAGCAAGATTTACCATAGCCAGCACTTGGAAGCAATGAAAATGTCCATCAACTGAGGAATGCACCAAGAAGAAGTGGTCCACGTACACAATGTTATATTACTCTAATAATAAATATAAATTCAATTTAAAAACAAACAAAAGCAAGGAGACATCAACATTTTTGGGTTTATCCGGGCACATTGCACTCTAATTTATAACGGAAGAACACCACTGGCCGATAGGTCTGTTTCCCTAGTACCAACATGGGGAACGTAGAAAGGCAGCCGCTCTCTGGCCGTTACCTGCAAAAGCAGGTTTAAAGCCTGAGCTAATGGTCACTTCATATGAACAAGTACTGCAGGGCTGTAAATGAAACCTGCCCTCAAAATGTCTTGAGGGAGATAATGGCCAAAATATTTCAAATGGTGACACATACTTTAAGAAAACACTTTGAAGAAATAAGCTCTAATCACAGCTGGAAAAATAAAAAGGACATGTCTTAAAGCTCAATTTCTACACATTATGAGACACATGCAAATTCATCCACAAACTGGTATGAGCTCACACCACTCAGAATAACCATCAGCAAAAACTACAAAGAATAAATGCTGAAGGTGCTGGGAAGATATACATACGCTCCACTTTAAGTGGGACGTAACCTGAAAAGAGCCACTAAGGAGAACAGAACAGAGGTGCCTTTAAATGGTAAACATTGAGGAACCATAAGATCCAGCAGACCTATTCCTGGACCTATAAACTAAGAAGACAGAATTGGAAGGACACAGCCACGCAAATCGGCATTGCATAGTGTTACAATAGCCAAGATATGGAAGTAACCAAAAAGTCCACCGACAGATGGGTGGACAAAAAAGAACTGCTACCTGTACAGATGGAATATGAGCTAGTGAAAAAATGAAACAATGCCATTTGCAGCACCATAGATGAGTCTAGAAGTAATCACGCAACTTGGAGTAAGTGAGAAAGCGAAAGACACATATCCTATCATATCACATATAGGGGTTACCTAAAAAATGATACAAACAAAGATATTTACACAGAGAAACACTATCATACCATCAATAAAAAAACTTATGGTTCACCAAATAGAAAGGTGTGAGGATTGGATACATTACCGTATTGAGGTTAACAGAGAGATACAAACACCTGTGAAATATATAATCACCAAAGACCTACGCAATACCAAGAGAAGACTACTAAACACTGTGTCATAACCTACATGGGAAAAGGATCTAAAGAAGAATAGATATATGTATATGTGTGAAAGAACCCCATCTTGCACACCTAGAACAAACAAAACATTGTAATCAAGTTTGCTGTGATAAAAAATAAAAATTAAGTTAAAAATACCAACAAGAAGTAATGAGACATACACTTAAAGGGCTTTGTCCTCGCACATTCCATTCTAATTTACAACCTAGAACACCACTTCCAGTAAGGCTCTGTTGCCCTAGTAAGCAGATTTGGTAAAGGAGAAATGCTGCCGCCTTGTGGCCGATTCCCGCAAGAGCAGTTTTTAACCCAAAGCTAATGGTCACTTACCATTCACAAGGACTCAGGGCTGTAAAGGACACCTGCCCTCAAAATTGTGTTGAGGTAGGGAATGGATAAAAAAAATCAAAACAGGCAAAATTTTCAAGAAGATAGTATGCAGAGGTTAGTTTTACTCACTCTCTTTTTAAAGAAAGGAAAATGGATAAAAGCTCAACCTCAGGAAGTATTAGGCTCATGCAATCTAATCTACAAAAGTTTCCAACTCACACCAGTCGAATGACCATTGGCAAAAAGTCTACAAATAATAAATGCTGAAGAGGTTTTAGAGAACTGTGTACCCTCTAGCTGCTGGTGAGATGTAAAAGGGTTAAACGCTAATAATGAGAACAGAAAGGAGCTGCGTTTAAAAGGAAAAATTGAGGTACCATTCAATCCAGCAGGTGCACCAATGGGCCTCTCACCTGAGAAGACCAGAATGAAGAAGACTCGGGCTGCAAAAGCTGCACTGCAGCCTTATTCACAATAGACAAGACAGAGAAGCAACCAAAATGTCCATCAACAGATGAAAGGATAAAGAAGAAGTGGTCCATGTACACAAAGAATACTAGCCATGGAAAACAATGAAACAGTGCTCTTTGAGGCACCATAGATGATCTTGGAGATAATCACAGAACGTGAGGTAAGTCGGAAAGCAAAAGTCCTATATCCTACGATATCACTTATAGGCGTAATCTAATAACTGACACAAATGAACATATTTCCACAGAGAAAGTCAATCAAAGACTTATTAAAAAAAATAGTACGCGTATCTAAAAGGAAAGGTGGGGGGAATGGATAAATGAAGATTAGCGTTACCATATGTATACAAATATATATTATATACATATATCAAATAGACCGACCATATTGCAAGGAAGGTTTTCGAAACACTCTGTAATAATTTACAAGGGAAGAGGATCTCTACATAAATAGGTATATAGAATATGTAGATGAACCAGAGTGTGTACACCTTGGACAAGCAACATTCTAAACATTACCCCAAATGAAAAAATTAAAACAACGAATTAGGAGTAATGAGACATAAACTTAAGGGGGGTTTTCCTGGCACATTCCATTCAAACTTACAACCTAGTCAAACGACTTCCAGAACGGCTCTGCTGCCCTAGTACCCAGATTTGGGAATGGAGAAATGCTGCATCCTTGTGGCCATTTCCCACAAGAGCAGCTTTAAACCCACTGCAAAAGGTCACTAAATATTCACCCATTGCTGTTCTGTAAATGACACCTGCCCACCAAAAAATACTGAGGTCGAAAATCGACCAAAAAATTCTAGAGTGCAACCTTCCAAAAAACAAAATTTGAAGAGGTATATTATAATAACACTTTTTTTCTTTTTTCTTTTAACAGAAAAGGAAAAGCCGTGGAGAAATGACGAATTGTAGGAATTTTTACAGACATGTAAACCCAAATTCCAAAAACCTATCAGCTCACAGCAGTCAGAATGGCCATCAACAAAAATGCTGCAAACAATAAATGCTGACGTGATTGTGGAGAAATGCATACCCTCGATTCTAAGTGGGACTTGGTAAGAGCCACTAATGAAAGCACAATTGAGGTGCCTTGAAAAGGTAAACGTTGAGCTACCATACCAGTCAATCAATCATACCCACTGCTGGGTCTATCACCTGAGAAAATGAAAATCAAAAATCACAGGCTGGCAATCCTGCACTCCAGCAATATTTACCATAGGCAACGCTTGGAAGCAACGAAAATGTCCATCAACAGAGGAATGCACCAAGAAGAAGTGGTCCATGTACACAATGGAATATTAGCCATGGAAAACATTGAAGCACTGCTCTTTGAGGCACCATACATGACCCTGGAGATAATCACAAAACAGGAAGTAGGTTGGAAAGCAAAAGACATATATCCTATATTATCACTTATGGCATTATCTTATAACTGACACAGATGAACATATTTCCAAAGAGAAAGACACTCACAGGCTTAGAAAACAAACTATGCTCATCCAAAAGGAAAGAAGGGGGAAATTGAGAAATGAAGATTAGTGTTACTATACATATACAAATACATATTATATATACGTATCAAAAAGACCGAACATATAGCAAGGGAGGTCGATGGAACACTGTAATATTTCACATGGGAAGAGGATCTGTACATTAATAGACATACATAATGTACAAATGAACCAGATTGTGTACACCTAGGATAAACAATATTCTAAGCTTTACCCAGATTAAAAACATTTTAAAAACCAAGAAGAAGTAATGAGACATAAACTTATGGGGTTTTCTCCTGGCAAATTCCATTCTAATTTACAACCTAGGACAATGACTTCCAGAAAGGCTCTGCTGCCCTAGTACCCAGATTGGGGAATGGAGAAATGCTACCTCCTTGTGTCCGTTTCCCACAACAGCAGCTTTGAACCCACTGCAAACGGTCACTAAATTTTCACCAACTTGCAGTTCTGTAAATGGCACCTGACTTCCAGAAAATTTCTGGGGTCAAAAATCAACCAAAAAATTCAGAAGAGGGCAACCTTCGAAGACGACAAGTTCAAGAGCTATATTGTACTCACGGTTTTTTCTTTTAAGAGAAAAGAAAAAGGCGTAGGAATATGATGAATTTTAAGAATTTTAATGACATGCATACCCATATTACAAAAACCTATCAGCTCACAGCAGTCAGAATGGCCATTAGGAAAAATGCTGCAAAAAATCAATGGTGAAGGGAGTGTGGAGAAATGCGTACCCTCGGTTGTAAGGGGGGGCATGTAAGAGCCACTAATGAAAACACAGTGTAGGTGCTTTGAAAAGGGAAACATTGAGCTACCAGTCAATCAATCACAACCACTGCTTGGCCTATCACCTGAGGAAATGAGAATCAAAAAGTCACAGGCTGGCAAACCTGTACGCCAGCAAGATTTACCATAGCCAGCACTTGGAAGCAATGAAAATGTCCATCAACTGAGGAATGCACCAAGAAGAAGTGGTCCACGTACACAATGTTATATTACTCTAATAATAAATATAAATTCAACTTAAAAACAAACAAAAGCAAGGAGACATCAACATTTGTGGGTTTATCCGGGCACATTGCACTCTAATTTATAACGGAAGAACACCACTGGCCGATAGGTCTGTTTCCCTAGTACCAACATGGGGAACGTAGAAAGGCAGCCGCTCTCTGGCCGTTACCTGCAAAAGCAGGTTTAAAGCCTGAGCTAATGGTCACTTCATATGAACAAGTACTGCAGGGCTGTAAATGAAACCTGCCCTCAAAATGTCTTGAGGGAGATAATGGCCAAAATATTTCAAATGGTGACACATACTTTAAGAAAACACTTTGAAGAAACAAGCTCTAATCACAGCTGGAAAAATAAAAAGGACATGTCTTAAAGCTCAATTTCTACACATTATGAGACACATGCAAATTCATCCACAAACTGGTATGAGCTCACACCACTCAGAATAACCATCAGCAAAAACTACAAAGAATAAATGCTGAAGGTGCTGGGAAGATATACATACGCTCCACTTTAAGTGGGACGTAACCTGAAAAGAGCCACTAAGGAGAACAGAACAGAGGTGCCTTTAAATGGTAAACATTGAGGAACCATAAGATCCAGCAGACCTATTCCTGGACCTATAAACTAAGAAGACAGAATTGGAAGGACACAGCCACGCAAATCGGCATTGCATAGTGTTACAATAGCCAAGATATGGAAGTAACCAAAAAGTCCACCGACAGATGGGTGGACAAAAAAGAACTGCTACCTGTACAGATGGAATATGAGCTAGTGAAAAAATGAAACAATGCCATTTGCAGCACCATAGATGAGTCTAGAAGTAATCACGCATCTTGGAGTAAGTGAGAAAGCGAAAGACACATATCCTATCATATCACATATAGGGGTTACCTAAAAAATGATACAAACAAAGATATTTACACAGAGAAACACTATCATACCATCAATAAAAAAACTTATGGTTCACCAAATAGAAAGGTGTGAGGATTGGATACATTACCGTATTGAGGTTAACAGAGAGATACAAACACCTGTGAAATATATAATCACCAAAGACCTACGCAATACCAAGAGAAGACTACTAAACACTGTGTCATAACCTACATGGGAAAAGGATCTAAAGAAGAATAGATATATGTATATGTGTGAAAGAACCCCATCTTGCACACCTAGAACAAACAAAACATTGTAATCAAGTTTGCTGTGATAAAAAATAAAAATTAAGTTAAAAATACCAACAAGAAGTAATGAGACATACACTTAAAGGGCTTTGTCCTCGCACATTCCATTCTAATTTACAACCTAGAACACCACTTCCAGTAAGGCTCTGTTGCCCTAGTAAGCAGATTTGGTAAAGGAGAAATGCTGCCGCCTTGTGGCCGATTCCCGCAAGAGCAGTTTTTAACCCAAAGCTAATGGTCACTTACCATTCACAAGGACTCAGGGCTGTAAAGGACACCTGCCCTCAAAATTGTGTTGAGGTAGGGAATGGATAAAAAAAATCAAAACAGGCAAAATTTTCAAGAAGATAGTATGCAGAGGTTAGTTTTACTCACTCTCTTTTTAAAGAAAGGAAAATGGATAAAAGCTCAACCTCAGGAAGTATTAGGCTCATGCAATCTAATCTACAAAAGTTTCCAACTCACACCAGTCGAATGACCATTGGCAAAAAGTCTACAAATAATAAATGCTGAAGAGGTTTTAGAGAACTGTGTACCCTCTAGCTGCTGGTGAGATGTAAAAGGGTTAAATGCTAATAATGAGAACAGAAAGGAGCTGCGTTTAAAAGGAAAAATTGAGGTACCATTCAATCCAGCAGGTGCACCAATGGGCCTCTCACCTGAGAAGACCAGAATGAAGAAGACTCGGGCTGCAAAAGCTGCACTGCAGCCTTATTCACAATAGACAAGACAGAGAAGCAACCAAAATGTCCATCAACAGATGAAAGGATAAAGAAGAAGTGGTCCATGTACACAAAGAATACTAGCCATGGAAAACAACGAAACAGTGCTCTTTGAGGCACCATAGATGATCTTGGAGATAATCACAGAACGTGAGGTAAGTCGGAAAGCAAAAGTCCTATATCCTACGATATCACTTATAGGCGTAATCTAATAACTGACACAAATGAACATATTTCCACAGAGAAAGTCAATCAAAGACTTATTAAAAAAAATACTACGCGTATCTAAAAGGAAAGGTGGGGGGAATGGATAAATGAAGATTAGCGTTACCATATGTATACAAATATATATTATATACATATATCAAATAGACCGACCATATTGCAAGGAAGGTTTTCGAAACACTCTGTAATAATTTACAAAGGAAGAGGATCTCTACATAAATAGGTATATAGAATATGTAGATGAACCAGAGTGTGTACACCTTGGACAAGCAACATTCTAAACATTACCCCAAATGAAAAAATTAAAACAACGAATTAGGAGTAATGAGACATAAACTTAAGGGGGGTTTTCCTGGCACATTCCATTCAAACTTACAACCTAGTCAAACGACTTCCAGAACGGCTCTGCTGCCCTAGTACCCAGATTTGGGAATGGAGAAATGCTGCATCCTTGTGGCCATTTCCCACAAGAGCAGCTTTAAACCCACTGCAAAAGGTCACTAAATATTCACCCATTGCTGTTCTGTAAATGACACCTGCCCACCAAGAAATACTGAGGTCGAAAATCGACCAAATAATTCTAGAGTGCAACCTTCCAAAAAACAAAATTTGAAGAGGTATATTATAATAACACTTTTTTTCTTTTTTCTTTTAACAGAAAAGGAAAAGCCGTGGAGAAATGACGAATTGTAGGAATTTTTACAGACATGTAAACCCAAATTCCAAAAACCTATCAGCTCACAGCAGTCAGAATGGCCATCAACAAAAATGCTGCAAACAATAAATGCTGACGTGATTGTGGAGAAATGCATACCCTCGATTCTAAGTGGGACTTGGTAAGAGCCACTAATGAAAGCACAATTGAGGTGCCTTGAAAAGGTAAACGTTGAGCTACCATACCAGTCAATGAATCATACCCACTGCTGGGTCTATCACCTGAGAAAATGAAAATCAAAAATCACAGGCTGGCAATCCTGCACTCGAGCAATATTTACCATAGGCAACACTTGGAAGCAACGAAAATGTCCATCAACAGAGGAATGCACCAAGAAGAAGTGGTCCATGTACACAATGGAATATTAGCCATGGAAAACATTGAAGCACTGCTCTTTGAGGCACCATACATGAGCCTGGAGATAAACACAAAACATGAAGTAGGTCGGAAAGCAAAAGACCTATATCCTATATTATCACTTATGGCATTATCTAATAACTGACACAGATCAACATATTTCCAAAGAGAAAGACACTCACAGGCTTAGAAAACAAACTATGCTCATCTAAAAGGAAAGGAGGAGGGAAATTGAGAAATGAAGATTAGTGTTACTATACATATACAAATACATATTATATACATGTATCAAAAAGACCGAACATATAGCAAGGGAGGTCGACGGAACACTGTAATATTTTACATGGGAAGAGGATCTGTACATTAATAGACATACATAATGTACAAATGCACCAGATTGTGTACACCTAAGACAAACAATATTCTAAACTTTACCCAGATTAAAAAAATTTTAAAAAGCAAGAGGAAGTAATGAGACATAAACTTATGGGGATTTCTCCAGGCAAATTCCATTATAATTTACAACCTAGGACAATGACTTCCAGAAAGGCTCTGCTGCCCTAGTACCCAGATTGGGGAATGGAGAAATGCTACCTCCTTGTGGCCGTTTCCCACAACAGCAGCTTTGAACCCACTGCAAAAGGTCACTAAATTTTCACCAACTTGCAGTTCTGTAAATGGCACCTGCCCTCCAGAAAATTTCTGGGGTCAAAAATCGACAAAAAATTCAAAAGACGGCCACCTTCGAAGACGACAAGTTCAAGAGCTATATTGTACTCACGTTTTTTTCTTTTAAGAGAAAAGAAAAAGGCGTAGGAATATGATGAATTTAAAAAATTTTAATGACATGCATACCCATATTACAAAATCCTATCAGCTCACAGCAGTCAGAATGGCCCTTAGGAAAAATGCTGCAAAAAATCAGTGGTGAAGGGAGTGTGGAGAAATGTGTACCCTCGGTTGTAAGGGGGGGCATGTAAAGAGCCACTAATGAAAACACAATGTAGGTGCTTTGAAAAGGGAAACATTGAGCTACCAGTCAATCAATCACAACAAATGCTTGGCCTATCACCTGAGAAAATGAGAATCAAAAAGTCACAGGCTGGCAAACCTGTACACCAGCAAGATTTACCAGAGCCAGCACTTGGAAGCAATGAAAATGTCCATCAACCGAGGAATGCACCAAGAAGAAGTGGTCCATGTACACAATGGAATATAAGCCATGGAAAACAATGAAGCACTGCTCTTTGCGGCACCATAGTTGATCCTGGAGATAATCACAAAACATGAGGTATGTCGGAAAGCAAACGACCTATACCCTATGATATCACTTATGGTGTTATCTAATAACTGAAAGAAATGTACATATTTCCAAAGAGAAAGACACTCACGTGCTTAGAAATCAAACTCTGCTCATGTATAAGGAAAGGTGTGGGCAATGGATAAATCAATGTTAGTGTTACTATACATATATAAATACAGTGTATATACATATATCAAAAACCCAGACCATATATTAAGGGGGTTCTACGGAACACTCTGTAATATTTTATATGGGAAGAGGATCTGTACATAAATAGACGTATATAATGTATAAATGAACCAGACTCTGTACACTTAGGACAAACAATATTCTAATCTTAACCCCGATTTAAAAAATTTAATAAAACAAGAAGAAGTAATGAGACTTAAACATATGGGGCTATCTCCTGGCACATTCAATTGTAATTTACAACCTAGGAACACGACTTCCAGAAAGGCTCTTGCCCTAGTACCCAGATTTGGGAATGGAGAAATGCTACCTCATTGTAGCCGTTTCCCACAACAGCAGCTTTAAACCCATTGCATAAGGTCACTAAGTATTCAGATAACCGCAGGCCTGTAAATGACACCTACTCTCCAAAACAATCCTTGGGTTGAAAATTGACCAAAAAATTCAAATATGGGCAACGTTCCAAGAAGACACTTTCAAGAGGTATATTGTACTCACACTTTTTCTTTTTTTTTTAAACAGAAAATAAAAGGTGTGGAAAACTGATGAATTTAAAAATTTTAATGACATGAATACCCATATTACAAAAACCTATCAGTTCACAGCAATCAGAATGGCCATTAGGAAAAATGCTGCAAAAAATAAATGCTGAAGGGAATGTGGAGAAATGCGTACTCTCGGTTGTAAGGGGGGGCATGTAAAGAGCCACTAATGAAAACACAATGTAGGTGCTTTGAAAAGGGAACATTGAGATACCAGTCAATCAGTCACAACCACTGCTGGGCCTATCACCTGAGAAAATGAAAATCATAAAGTCACAGGCTGGCAATCCCGCACTCCAGCACTATTTACCATAGCCAACACTTGGAAGCAACAAAAATGTCCATCAACCGAGGAATGCACCAAGACGAAGTGGTCCATGTACACAATGGAATATTACTCCAATAATAAATATAAATTAAATCTAAAAAACAAAACTAAAGTAAGGAGACATCAGCATTTGTGGCTTCATCCCGGCACATTGCACTCTAATATATAACCGAGGGTCACCAGTGGCCGGAAGGTGTGTTTCCCTAGTTACCAGAGTGTGGAACATAGAAAGGCTGCCGCCTTCTGGCCGTTACCTGCAAAAGCAGCTTTAAAGCCTGTGCTAATGGTCACTTCATATGAACAAGTACTGCAGGGCTGTAAATGAAACCTGCCCTCAAAATGTCTTGAGGGAGGTAATGGCCAAAAAATTTCAAAATGTGACACATACTTTAAGTAAACACTTTGAAGAACTAAGCTGTAATCACAGTTTGATAAATAAAAAGGACATGCTTCAAAGCTCAATTTCAACAGATTATGGGACACATGCAAGTTCAACCACAAAGAGGTCTCAGCTCGTACCTGTCAGAATAACCATCAGCAATAAAACTACAAACAATAAATACTGAAGGTGTTTTGGAGAAATGCATACCCTCAACTTTAATTTGGACGTAACCTGGAAACAGCCACTAATGAGAACTGAATGGTGGTGCCTTTAAAACGTACACACTGAGCTACCATATGATACAGCAAGCCCACTCCTTGGCCTATAACATAGGAAGATAGATCTGGAAAGACACAGGCAAGCAAATGTGCATTACAGCAGTATTACAGTAGCCAAGACATGGATGCAACCAAAAAGTCCATCAAGAGTTGCGTGGCCAAAGAAGAACTGGTTCATGTACAGATGGAATATTAGCCAGGGAAAAAAATGAAACAATGCCATTTGCAGCACCATGTATGATTCTTGAGTTAATCAGGCAAATTGTACTAAGTCAGAAAACAAAAGACACATATCCTATAATATCACTTATAGGTCTTAGCTAAAAATTGATACCAATGAAGATATTTCCATAGAGAAATGCAATCACAGATTCATTAAAGAAACTTATGTTTCACCAAATGGAAAGGTGTGAGGATTGGATACATTAGGATATTGGGGTTAACATAGATATAGAAACATATGTGAAACATGTAATTACTAAAGACCTATGTAATACCAAGAGATTACTCAACATTGTGTCATAACCTACATGGGAAAATGATCCAAAGAAGAATAGATATATGTATATGTTTAAAAGAACCACATCTTGCACACCTAGAAGAAACAAAACATTTTAATCAAATTTGCTCTGATAAAAAATAAAAATTAAATTAAAAAAAGAACAAGAAGTAATGAGACATAAACTTATGGGGCTTTTTGCTGGCACATTGCATTCTACTTTACAACCAGAACATGACTTCCATTAAGGCTCTGTCATCACTAATAAAGCAGCTTTATAAGCAATGTTGAAGATAGCTTAAAAGAAGTCTCACTAATTATTGATAGTAGCAAGAAAACAAAGTAAAGTAAAAATCTCACTGCAAAAAGTATACATAGAGTGAGGATAGTAGATCAAACACTTATTACATTTCTGTAAAGAATAAAAGACAACAATAGTATGTTTTTTTTTAAAAAAGAAAGGGCCCAAATAAATCTGAAATGAAAGAGATGATGTTACAACAGACACCACAGAAATACAAAGTATCCTAAGATACACACAGGGTAACTCAGGGCTCAGACTGGACAGAGCCCACTCTCCAGTCCCCTTTACATGACTTACAGGAGCCTCAGGAACTGAGGAGGGGGTCCCTGAGGAGAGGCTCAAGATAGAATATGGTAGGCATTAACATGGCTCCATTCATCTTAAACATGCCTGAACTACATTCACACGAGATGATTTTGTCCTGTATGTACATCGGCACCTCTAGTTGGAACTGCAGATCTTTGGCTTCGCCACCTCAACTGACAGCAATAGCTTCACCTGCTGTGGACCGTCTCCTATAGGATTTCTAGAACCACAAAGCATCGAAGCTTCACAGGACCCAGAGTCTGTGCGACTCCACACAGAGTCTCAGAGTCTCAACTCCACTCAGATACTCCACTCTTGGAGGGCACACACAAAGTAGTGAGCACATCAGAACCCAGGGGAAGGAGCAGTGACCCCGTAGGAGAATGACCAGAACTACCTGATAGTTTTAGAGGGTCTCCTACAGAGGCAGGTGGTAGCTGTGGCTGTGGCTCACCGTGAGGACAACGACACTGGCAACAGAAGTTCTGGGAAATACTCCTTGGTGTGAGCCCTCCCAGAGTCCGCCATTAGCCCCACCAAGAGCAAGGTAGGCTCCAGTGCTGGGTTGCCTCAGGCCAAACAACCAACAGGGAGGAAACCCAGCACCATGGATCAGCAGACAAGCGGATTAAACTTTTTATTAAAGTTTTATTTAATCCGCAGACAAGCAGATTAAAGCTCTGCCCACCAAAGCAACACCCAGCTCTACCCACCACCAGTCCCTCCCATCAGGAAGCTTGCACAAGCCTCTAAGACAGACTCATCCACTGGAGAGCAGACAACAGAAGCAAGAAGAACTACAATTCTGAAGCCTGTGGAAGGAAAACCACATTCACAGAAAGATAGACAAATTGAAAAGGCAGAGGACTTTATACCAGATCAAGGAACAAGATAAAACCCCAGAAAAAAAACGAAATGAGGTGGAGATAGGGAACCTTTCAGAAAAATAATCAGAATAAAGATATTGAAGATGATCCTAGACCTTGGCAAAAGAATGGAGGCAAAAACAAAAAGAATAAAATATCTAGGAATAAACCTACCTAAGGAGACAAAAGACCTGTATGCAGAAAATTATAGGAAACTGATGAAAGAAATTAAAGATGATACAAATAGATGGAGAGAGATACCATGTTCTTGGATTGGAAGAATCAACATTGTGAAAATGACTCTACTACCCAAAGCAATCTACAGATTCAATGCAATCCCTATCAAATTACCACTGGCATTTTTCACAGAACTAGAACAAAAAATTTCACAATTTGTATGGAGACACAAAAGACCCCGAATAGCCAAAGCAATCTTGAGAATGAAAAATGGAGCTGGAGGAATCAGGCTCCCTGACTTCAGACTATATTACAAAGCTACAGTAATCAAGACAGTTTGGTACTGGCACAAAAACAGAAATATAGATCAATGGAACAGGATAGAAAGCCCAGAGATAAACCCACGCACATATGGTCACCTTATCTTTGATAAAGGAGGCAAGCATATACAGTGGAGAAAAGACAGCCTCTTCAATAAGTGGTGCTGGGAAAATTGGACAGGTACATGTAAAAGTATGAAATTAGAACACTCCCTGACACCATACACAAAAATAAACTCAAAATGGATTAAAGACCTAAGTGTAAAGCCAGACACTATCAAACTCTTAGAGGAAAACATAGGCAGAACACTCTATGACATACATCACAGCAAGATCCTTTTTGACCCAGCTCCTAGAGAAATGGAAATAAAAACACAAATAAACAAATGGGACCTAATGAAACTTAAAAGCTTTTGCACAGCAAAGGAAACCATAAACAAGACCAAAAGACAACCCTCAGAATGGGAGAAAATATTTGCAAATGAAGCAAATGACAAAGGATTAATCTCCAAGATTTACAAGCAGCTCATGCAGCTCAATAACAAAAAAACAAACAACCCAATCCAAAAATGGGCAGAAGACCTAAATAGACATTTCTCCAAAGAAGATATACAGATGGCCAACAGACACATGAAAGAATGCTCAACATCATTAATCATTAGAGAAATGCAAATCAAAACTACAATGAGGTATCATCTCACACCGGTCAGAATGGCCATCATCAAAAAATCTAGAAACAATAAATGCTGGAGAGGGTGTGGAGAAAAGGGAACACTCTTGCACTGTTGGTGGGAATGTAAATTGATACAGCCACTATGGAGAACAGTATGGAGGTTCCTTAAAAAATTAAAAATAGAACTACCATACAACACAGCAATCCCACTACTGGGCATATACCCTGAGAAAACCATAATTCAAAAAGAGTCATGTACCAAAATGTTCATTGCAGCTCTATTTACAATAGCCAGGACATGGAAGCAACCTAAGTGTCCATCATCGGATGAATGGATAAAGAAGATGTGGCACATATATACAATGGAATATTACTCAGCCATAAAAAGAAATGAAATGGAGGTATTTGTAATGAAGTGGATGGAGTTAGAGTCTGTCATACAGCGTGAAGTAAGTCAGAAAGAGAAAAACAAATACAGTATCCTAACACATATGTATGGAATATAAGGAAAAAAAAAGGTCATGAAGAACCTAGTGGCAAGATGGGAATAAAGACATAGACCTACTAAAGAATGGACTTGAGGATATGGGGAGGGGGTGGGGTGAGATGTGACAGGGTGACAGAGTGTCATGGACATATATACACTACCAAATGTTAAATAGATGGCTAGTGGGAAGCAGCCGCATAGCACAGGGAGATCACCTCGGTGCTTTGTGACCGCCTGGGGGGGTGGGATGGGGAGGGTGGGAGGGAGGGAGATGCGGGAGGGAGGAGATATGGGAACGTGTGTATATGTGTAGCTGATTCACTTTGTGATAAAGCAGAAACTAACACACCATTGTGAAGCAATTATACTTCAATAAAGATGTTTTTAAAAAAACGTAAAAAAAAAATTTAAAAAAAAAAGAATGGAGGCAAAGATCGAGAAGATGCAAGAAATGCTTAACAAAGACCTAGAAGAATTAAGGAACAAACACCTAGAAGAATTAAAGAACAAACAAACAGAGGTGAATAATATAATAACTGAAATGAAAAATACACTAGAAGGAATCAGTAGCAGAATAACTGTGGCAGAAGAACGGATAAGTGACCTGGAAGACAGAAAGGTGGAAATCACTGCCATGGAACAGAATAAAGAAAAAGAATGAAAATAAATGAAGACACCCTAAGAGTCCTCTGGGACAACATTAAATGCAACAACATTCACAATATAGGGGTCCCAGAAGGAGAAGAGAGAGAGAAAGGTCGCAAGAATATATTTGAAGAGATTATAGTCAAAAACTTCCCTAGCATGGGAAAAGAAATAGCCACCCAAGTCCAGGAAGCGCAGAGAGTCCCAGGCAGGATAAATCAAAGGAGAAAAATGCCAAGACACATAGTAACCAAATTGACAAAAATTAAAGACAAAGAAAAATTATTGAAAGCAACAAGGGAAAAATGATAAATAACATAAAAGGGAACTCCCATAACAGCTGATTTCTCAGCAGAAAATCTACAAGCCAGAAGGGAGTGGCATGATACATTTAAAGTGATGAAAGGGAAGAACCGACAACCAAGAGTACTCCACCCAGCAAGGATCTCTTTCAGATTTCACAGAGAAATCAAAAGTCCTACAGACAAGCAAAAGCTAAGAGAATTCAGCACCATGAAACCAGCTCTACACCAAATGCTAAAGGAACTTCTCTAAGTGGGAAACACAAGAGAAGAAAAGGACCCAACAAGACAAACCCGTATCAATTAAGAAAATAGTAATATACATATCAATAATTACCTTAAACATGAATGGACTAAATGTTCCAACCAAAAGATACAGCCTCTCTGAATGGATACAAAAACAAGACCTATATATATGCTGTCTACAAGAGACCCATTTCAGACCTAGGGACACATACAGACTGAAAGTGAGGCGATGGAAAAATATATTCTATGCAAATGAAAATCAAAAGAAAGCTGGAGTAGCAATACTCATATCAGATAAAATAGACTTTAAAAAAAAGAATGTTACAAGAGACAAGGAAACATACTGCATAACGGTCAAGGGATCAATCCAAGAAGAAGATATAACAATTATAAATATATATGTACCCAACATAGGAGCACCTCAATATATAAGGCAACTGCTAACAGCTATAAAAGAGGAAATCGACAGTAACACAATAATAGTGGGGGACTTTAACAGCTCACTTACACCAGTGGAGATCATCCAGAAAGAAAATTAATAAGGAAACACAAGCTTTAAATGACACAATAGACCAGATAGAGTTAACTGATATTTATAGGACATTCCATCCAAAAAGAGCAGATTACACGTTCTTCTCAACTGCACACGGAACATTCTCCAGGATAGATCACATCTCGGGTCACAAAAAAGCCTCAGTAAATTAAAGAAAACTGAAATCATATCAAGCAGCTGTTCCGACCACAATGCTATGAGATTAGAAATCAATTACAGGGGAAAATCCGTAAAAAACAAAAAACATGGAGGCTAAACAATACGTTACTAAATAACCAAGAGATCACTGAAGAAATAAAAGAGGAAATCAAAAACTACCTAGAGACAAATGACAACAAAAACACGATGATCCAAAACCTATGGGATGCGGCAAAAGCAGTTCAAGAGGGAAGTTTAGAGCAATACAAGCCTACCTCAAGAAACAAGAAAAATCTCAAATAAACAATCTAACCTTACACCTAGAGGAACTAGAGAAAGAAGAACAAAACCCAAAGTTAGTAGAAGGAAAGGAATCATAAAGATCAGAGCAGAAATAAATGGAATAGAAACAAAGAAAATGAAAGCAAAGATCAATAAAACTAAAAGCTGGTTCTTTGAGAAGATAAACAAAAATGATAAGCCTTTAGCCAGACCCAAGAAAAAGAGGGAGAGGACTCAAGTCAACAAAATTAGAAGTGAAAAAGGAGAAGTTACAACAGACACCACAGGAATACAAAGCATCTTAAGAGACTACTACAAGCAACTCTATGCCAATAAAATGGACAACCTGGAAGAAATGGACAAATTCTTAGAAAGGGATAACTTTCCAAGACTGAATCAGGAAGAAACAGAGAATATGAACAAACCTATCACAAGCAATGAAATTGAAACTGTGATTAAAAATCTTCCAACAAACAAAAGTCCAGAACCAGATGGTATCACAGGTGAATTCTATCAAATATTTAGAGAAGAGCTAGCACCCAACCTTCTCAAATTCTTCAAAACAATTGCAGGGGAAGGAACACTCCCAAACTCATTCTATGAGACCACCATCACCCTGATACCAAAACCAGACAAAGATACTACAAGGAAAGTAAATTATAGACCAATATCACTGATGAATATAGATGTAAAAATCCTCAACAAAATACTAGCAAACAGAATCGAACAACACGTTAGAAGGATCATACACCATGATCAAGTGGGGTTTATCCCAGGGATGCAAGGATTCTTCAATATACACAAATCAATGTGATACACCATATTAACAAATTGTAGAATAAAACCATATGATCATCTCAATAGATGCAGGAAAAGATTTTGAGAAAATTCAACATCCATTTATGATAAAAACTCTGCAGAGTGTGGGCATAGAGGGAAACTACCTCAACCTTATAAAGGCCATATATGACAAACCCACAGCAAACAGCATTCTCAATGGTGAAAAACTGAAAGCGTTTCCTCTAAGATCAGGAACAAGATGAGGATGTCCACTCTCACCACTACTATTCAACATAGTTTTGGAAGTCCTAGCCATGGCAATCAGAGAAGAAAAAGAAATAAAAGGAATACAAAAAGGAAAAGAAGAAGTAAAATTGTCACTGTTTGCAGATGACATCATATCATAGGTAGAGAATCCTAAAGATGCCACCAGAAAACCACTGGAGCTAATCAATGAATTTGGTAAAGTTGCAGGATACAAAATTAATGCACAGAAATTGCTTGCATTCCTATACACTAACAATGAAAGAACAGAAAGAGAAATTAAGGAAACAATCCCATTACCACTACAACAAAAAGAATAAACTACCTAGGAATAAACCTACCTAAGGAAGTAAAAGACCTGTACTCAGAAAACTATAAGACACTGAAGAAAGAAATCAAAGATGATATAAACAGATGGAGACATATACCATGTTCTTGGATTAGAAGAATCAACATTGTGAAAATGACTCTACTACCCAAAGCAATCTACAGATTCAATGCAATCCCTATCAAAATACCTTTGGCATTTTCTACAGAACTAGAAAAAAAATCTTAAAATTTGTAGGGAGACACAAAAGACCCCGGATAGCCAAAGCAGCCTTGAGGGGAAAAAAAAAGAGCTGGAGTAATCAGACTTCCAGAATTCAGACTATATTACAAAGCTACAGTAATCAAGATGATATGGTACTGACACAAAAACAGAAATATAGATTAATAGAACAGGATAGAAAGCACAGAGATAAACCCACGTACCTATGGTTACCTAATCTATGACAAAGGAGGCAAGGGTATACAATGGAGAAAAGACAGTGTCTTCAGTAAGTGGTGCTGGGAAAACTGGACAGCTACATGTAAAAGAATGAAATTAGAACTCTCCCTAACTCCATACACAAAAATAAACTCAAAATGGATTAGAGACCTAAATGTAAGACCAGCCACTATAAAACTCTTAGAGGAAAACATAAGCAGAACAGTCTATGACATAAATCACAGCAAGATCCTTTTTGACCCACCTCCTAGGGAAATGGAAATAAAAACAAAAATTAAAAAAAATGATACCTAATGAAACTTAAAATCTTTTGCACAGCAAAGGAAAACATAAGCAAGATGAAAAGACAACCATCAGAATGGGAGAAAATATTTTCAAATGAAGCAAATGGCAAAGGATTAATCTACAAAAAGCAGCTCATGTAGCTCAATATCACAAAACCAAACAACCCAATCCAAAAATGGGCAGAAGACCTAAATAGACATTTCTACAAAGAAGATATACAGTTTGCCAACAAACACATGAAAGGATGCTGAACATCACTAATCATTAGAGAAATGCAAATCAAAACTACAGTGAGATATCACCTCACACCAGTCAGAATGGCCATCATCAAAAAATCTACAAACACTAAATGTTGGAGAGGCATTTATTGGAAAAAAGGGAACCCTCTTGCACTGTTGGTGGGAATGTAAATTGATATAGCTACTAGGGAGAACGGTATGGGGGTTCCTTAAAAACTAAAAATAGAACGACCGTACAACGCAGCAATCCCACTACTGGACATTTACCCTGAGAAAACCATAATTCAAAAAGAGTCATGTACCACAATGTTCATTGTAGCTCTATTTACAATAGCCAGGACATGGAAGCAACCTAAGTGTCCATCAACACATAACTGCATAAAGAAGATGTGGCACATATATACAATGGAACATTATTCAGCCATAAAAAGAAACGAAATTGAGTTATTTGTAGTGAGGTGGATGGATCTAGAGTCTGTCCTACAGAGTGAAGTAAGTCAGAAAGAGAAAAACAAATACCGTATGCTAACACATATATATGGAATCTAAAAGAAAAAAGTTTATGAAGAACCTAGGGGCAGGAAAGGATTAAGGACACAGACGTAGAGAAAGGACTTGAGGACACGGGGAGGGGGAAGGGTAAGCTGGGACAAAGTGAGAGAGTGGTATGGACATATATACACTACCAAATGTAAAATTGATAGCTACTGGGAAGCAGCCACATAGCACAGGGAGATCAGCTCGGTGCTTTGTGACCACCTAAAGGGGTGGGATAAGGGAGTGAGAGGGAAGTGCAAGAGGGAGGGGATATGGTGTTATATGTATACGTATAGCTGATTCAGTTTTTCATACAGCAGAAACTAACACACAATTGTAAAGCAATTATACTCCAATAAAGATGTAAAAGAAAAAAAAAAAGAAAGCCCAGAGACAAACCTACACACCTATGGTCCACTAATCTATGACAAAGGAGGCAAGGATATACAATGGAGAAAAGACAGTCTCTTCAATAAGTGGTGCTGGGAAAAATGGACAACTACACGTAAAAGAATGAAATTAGAACACTCCCTAACACCATACACAAAAAATAAACTCAAAATGGATTAGAGACCGAAATGTTAGACCGGACACTATAAAACTCTTAGAGGAAAATATAGGAAGAATACTCTTTGACATAAATCACAGCAAGATCTTTTTTGATCCACCTCCTAGAGTAATGGAATAAAAAACAAAAATAAACAAATGGCAGCAAATGAAACCTAAAAGCTTTTGGAAAGCAAAGGAAACTACAAAGACGACGAAAAGACAACCCTCAGAATGGGAGAAAATATTTGCAAACGAATCAATGGACAAAGGATTAATCTCCAATATATATAAACAGCTCATGCAGCTCAACAGTAAAAAAACAAACAACCCAATCCAAAAATGGGCAGATGACGTAAATAGACATTTGTCCCAAGAAGACATACAGATGGCCAAGAAGCACATGAAAAGCTGCTCAACATCACTAATTATTAGAGAAATATAAACCAAAACTACAATGAGGTATTACCTCACACAAGTTAGAATGGGCATCATCAGAAAATCTACAAACAACAAATGCTGGAGAGGGTGTGGAGAAAAGGGAACCCTCTTACACTATTTGTGGGAATGTAAATTGATACAGTCACTATGGAGAACAGTATGGAGGTTCCTTAAAAAACTAAAAATAGAATTACCATATGACCCAGCAATCCCAATACTGGGCATATACCCAGAGAAAACCATAATTCAAAAAGACACATTCACCACAAAGTTCATTGCAGCACTATTTACAATAGCCAGGTCATGGAAGCAACCTAAATGCCCATAGATAGACAAATGGAAAATATGTGGTACATATATAAAATGGAATATTACTCAGCCATAAAAAGGCATGAAATTGGGTCATTTGTAGAGACGTGGATAGATCTAGAGACTGTCATACAGAGTGAAGTAAGTCAGAAAAATAAAAACAAATATCGTATATTAACGCATACATGTGGAACCTAGAAAAATGGTACAGATGAACCGGTTTGCAAGGCAGAAATAGAGACACAGATGTAGAGAACAAATGTATGGTCACCAAGGGGGGAAAGTGGCAGGGTGGTGGTGGTGGGATGAATTGCGAGCCTGGGATTGACATATATACACTTATATGTATAAAATAGATAACCAATAAGAACCTGCTGTATAAAAAAATGAATAAAATAAAATTTAAAAATTAAAAAAATATTTAAAAACATAAAACAGAAAAAAAAGTTCTGTCCTTCCCATAGACGTATTTATATGAATAAATTATTCCCATGCTTATATCTATAAATACAAAAAGAGGAATAAAACCTACCTTGAACCAAAAAAGAAAAAAAAAAAAACAGAACCCACTGGTCATACAGAGGAAAACCCTATCAGGGCACTTGCTCCAGTGGTAAACAATTCTGAAGTTGCTCAGAGGTGGGGAATCGTCTCCCATGCAGCCAGCAGCTCCCCCGCAAGGAGCGTCCTCATTGCAAAGCTGGGGGACCGTGAGGAGGTGTCTCTGAGTAAACGTGAGCTGAGCCTCAGGCCAGCTGCTGCTGAACTTTTCCCACCCTTCCCAGGTAAAACACCTGAATGTTTGCAAAGACTTTAAAGCCTAGAGGAAAGGGCTTGGAGTCACACCAGCGACAGCACGCAGGACGACTTGGTGCCTGCAGGCCAGCCAGGATGGTCCTGGCCCCGGGCGCTCTTCTGGAAGCTTTCCATTTCCCTGACTGAGGTACCCCTCCTGTCCCGGTCCCCACTGCTTTTTTCCTTCCTCACCTCTGCCCAGGGAGAAATTCCAGAAGCAGGTATGGGTGACACATCGTCTTCTTGAGCAGGGGGCAGCCCGGCAACTCCTTCAGAAAGTCCAGCAGAGCCCCACTCACACGGGGCCACTCATAGAGCCCTGGGCCCTACTCCCTCCCACCAGCACAACCCCGAGACTGCTGACGTGGCAGAGAATATGGCGTCAGGCACAGCTGCAGAGGCTTTTGCTGCCTGGAGGGGTGTTTATATTGACCTCAACCCAGGCACACCTGGGAAGGGCTGGCAGGCCAGGTCAGGCTGCCCAGGTCAGCCAATCCTCGCCCCTCAGGGGCTCAGAGTTGCAGATAATGGGCCTTGCTGCACCGGCCAGATCCAAGGAACAGGTGTAGGGTCCCGAGAGTCAGGATAGACAAGGGGCGGCAGCACTGGCTTGTTTTCTAATCATTTTATCTGGTCCATGAGTGGAAGACAACTTCAAGAAGACCCTCTCCTAATGAGAGGAACCCAGGAGTCAGGGAGTGGAGGATTGGTGGGTGGAGACAGAGGCCTGGTGCCCCGGCTGCAATGGAAGCCCCTGGAAGACCAGGTGGAGGGAGTCCGCACAGAGTGAAGCCTAGGGTCACAGACATGTTGGAGCTGCTGTTTGTTAGTTCAAGCCCTGCTCTGAGGTGCTCTGTGTCAGCTCTGAGCGACAGGTGTGCTGGGGGTGCTCTGCAATGAGAGCTATGTGCACGGTTCCTGTGTGCCCAGCTCTGCTGGGGTACCTGTCCAAGGGAGCTCCATATCCAGGGAGGGGCCTGCCCACGAGAGCCCCGTGTGCTGCTGGGTACCTGCCCAGGTGAGCTCCATATCCTGGGAGGGGCCTGACCACGAGAGCCCCGTGGGCTGCTGGGTACCTGCCCAGGTGAGCTCCATATCCTGGGAGGGGCCTGACCACGAGAGCCCTGTGGGCTGCTGGGTACCTGCCCAGGTGAGCTCCATATCCTGGGAGGGGCCTGACCACGAGAGCCCCGTGGGCTGCTGGGTACCTGCCCAGGTGAGCTCCATATCCTGGGAGGGGCCTGACCACGAGAGCCCCGTGGGCTGCTGGGTACCTGCCCAGGTGAGCTCCATATCCTGGGAGGGGCCTGACAATGAGAGCCCCGTGGGCTGCTGGGTACCTGCACAGGTGATCTCCATATCCTGGGAGGGGCCTAACCATGAGAGCCCCGTGGGCTGCTGGCTACCTGCACAGGTGAGCTCCATATCCTGGGAGGGGCCTGACCATGAGAGCCCCGTGGGCTGCTGGGGACCTGGTAAAGGACGCCAGGACAGTCAGTGAAGCCACAGAGGATATACATCCAGTAGTTCCTAATTCCTACACCCTGCTGGCCATTCTACCATCCACCAGGACATGGTATTCTGTATTAGACTTCAATGATGCCTTCTTCTGTATTCCATTAGTCCCAGAGTCACAAGAAATTTTGGCTGTGAGTGGCAGGACTCAACATACAACAAAAACAATACTGCTTGGCCTTCCTGCCCCAGGGGTTCAAAAATTCCCACACCATCTTTGGGGAAACGTTAGCTAAAACCCTAAAAGATTTACCTCTGGGGAAGTGAACACTCCTTCAATATGCAGACGACATTCTGGGCTTCCCTGGTGGCGCAGTGGTTGAGAATCTGCCTGCCAATGCAGGGGACACAGGGTCGAGCCCTGGTCTGAGAAGATCCCATATGGCGCGGAGCAACTAGGCCCGTGAGCCACAATTACTGAGCCTGCGCGTCTGGAGCCTGTGCTCCACAATAAGAGAGGCTGCGATAGTGAGAGGCCCGCGCAGCGCGATGAAGAGTGGCCCCTGCTTGCCGCCACTAGAGAAAGCCCTCGCACAGAAACGAAGACACAACACAGCCATAAATAATAAATAAATAAATTTAAAAAAAATATGCAGACAACATTCTGATCGCCAGCCCTACTAAGGAGGCCTCTGGACTACGTAGCCAATAAAAGATAGAAGGTGTCCAAGGAAAAGGCTCAAATATCACAGACTAAGGTGACCTGCCTGGGCTTCATTCTCACAGAAGATCGGAGAAGCCCATCCCAGGAAAGGGAAGAAGCCATTTGCAGCCTCACCCTTCCTAAAACTAGAAGACAGCTTAGGGGTTCCTGGGGAGACTGGGGTTTGCTGCATCTGGATCCCTAACTACAGTCTAATACCTGGGCCTCTGTATGAAACACTGAAAGGAAAAGATGATGATCCTTTTGAATAGAATCCAGAAGCGGCCTTTCAAGAATGGAAAGAGCAGTCAATTCAGACCCTTGCCCTGGACCTCCCTAATTTAGCTAAACCCTTTGACCTTTACATTCCTGGTCGAAGGCGAATCGCCCTTGGAGTTTTAGTGCCAAAACTGGGACCACTTGAAATGGAACAACACAAGAATGCCCTCCAGGCATTGGCCAGCCACCCCATCCGACCAGGATACTGGGGGTATCTAAAAACCTGGAAATGAGCAGCCCACAAGGCCAGCTCCCTCCTAAGGGTAAAGGACACCACTTGGTGGTCCTATCCACCCACCATGCCCTGAAGTTGCAGGGATCGCTCCGTGGGCACAATGACCTCGAATGAGGAGGCCCTCCAACTCCAACCTCCAGAGAGACAACCTGGGACAAAAGGCCCCCATGACGAATCGTGTGACCATCACTTGACCTGGAGCTTCTCTCAGAAAACCACAAGAGTGTGCCCCAAAAGAACAGACTATTGCTTGCAGGACTTACTGCACCCAGAGCGGACCTAATAAACCTGGCAGGGGACCCGTAAATAAGGCTGCCACCATAGAGAAGCCTACAGACACCACGGTGACGGCGGCCAATGAGACCAGATGTACTCCTGGTTACTTCAAAAGGGCGGTGACTGAGTGGCCGTTATGGTCCTGGATCACCACCGGCCCTGGACTGTCTGGGAGTTGAGCAGGCAGGGCTCTGACACCTGGTGCTGTTTGTACGTTAATTCAGTGGCCTAACTGAAGAAAGCACAGACTACTGGTCAGAGCATCTAGGCTGGCAGAAACCGTCAGCCTAAGGGGGCCGAACCAATGTGGAGCACGGTAAAACCGGCCCCCCCAGCGTCCCTGCGCATCTCTTTCCTGGACCTTAAAGGTCATTAGAATCTATAAAACTTCCAACGCTGGTGCTCAGGCAGAGGAGCAGTGAGGGAGGAGGCCTCGGGACAATCAACCTCACCTGGAGGCTGCTGGGGAGAAGTCCTGCCCCTCCCCCCAGGTATGAGGATACCCAACTCAGCACGAAGCATTTACAGAAGAGGTGTCTGCACCCTCAGCGCCCCAAGAATGTGGAATGGGACAAGAGGCAGAGGAGGGGTTTGTCACCGGCAAAGCCCATTAAAAATTCCTGGGAGATAAAAATAGAATCTGGGCAATAAAATAAAGTCTAACCTTTTTTTCCTTTGTGCTTTTTCTAATTTAACTTGTTCCTAGGTTTCCACAGGCAGAGGTCCCACACCTGGCACTTCAGACCCGATTTCCTAGTGCAAAATGGCTGGGCCGACACCTCAGCTCTCGGGGCCCTGTGCAGACTCCGCCACATAGAGCCTGAGCTCCAGCCAACCCAGCCCTTGAGAGCTCCGCCCCGTCCCTCCTGCTGACGCTGACGGGATCCCTACAGAGCAGCCCGGCCCACAGCCCGCGGGGGAGCGCACGCTCTCACCTCTCCATTCTCTGATCAAAATACAAAGTTTTCCTTTGCTTCTGAACAAAACTCAGTCTCGATCTGTTGGCTCCAATGACACTGGGCAGGGGGACCCTTGTTGGGGCCGACTCTGCAGGATCAGTAACAGAATTTGAGAACATTGTAACTTCAATGAACAGATGTGTGAGCCAAATATTGTAACTTCAATGAACAGATGTGTGAGCCAAATATTGTAACTTCAATGAACAGATGTGTGAGCCAAACTGTAGTTAACATAGAGCAGTGTATAAGGCTCGTGTAAAATAAGGTATTTCTAACACTTCCATTTGATATTTCCATCACTTTATTATAAGCAAGTTCAGTGGAAGGGTTTGTCGTATTTGTCAGGTCAACATTAGAGAAATGCAGTGATTTCTTTCCAAGGATGTGGATCTACTAATCTTGGCTGAAGTTTCAATCTTGTTTTGAATGATTTTCCATTGAAAATGATACCTTTCTTTCAGCTCCTAGATTTCTGAGAAGTATAAAATCTTGTATTTTTTTATTACCAAAGGGGAAAGGTGGGAGGAGGGATAAATTAACAGTTTCGGATTAACATATACACACTGCTATGTATAAAATATATCATCAACAAGGAACTACTGTATAGCACAGGGAACTATACTCAATATTTTGTAATAAACCCTAAGGGGAAATAATCTGAAAAACAATAGATATCTATATCGACATCATCTATCAACTACAGATAAAATGGAAACTAAAGGAGGCCGATGGTGAGCGTTTCTGACCATGAAGACTTCAATCCTCTAAAGTTCGGACTCTGCCTACAGCCCAGTTCCTTAATGAACATACATGTACCAGTAGCTTAAAAATTCCCCAGATAGGGGTTCGGGGAGACACTGATTTGAAAAAATCCCTGGTGTCCTCCTTACATACATGGGACCTTTCCTACAACTAAAACATGCCTGTGACACCCAGAAGATGGTACACGGTTGGATCAGGAAGATTTTGGAAAAGGCACCTCATCTCCTAATCCCCTGGTTGTCGGGTTAACCCCTCCAGCCTCTTTCCTAACATTCTCCACACTTGAGGATGTCAGCACCTTCAACATCCTGTTGCACAGACTTTGGAATTTGTCCAGAGGATGAAGGGGAAGGAGGAGAAACAATGAGAGACAAGCCCTAGATGTTCGGACAGGCAGAGGTCACTCTAATTTCAAATCAAAAAGAAGAATTAACCACAGGCTCAGCCTGCCCCATGGAACCAGTATAAGGACTAAAGGAATCCTGCGGTTTTGCAGCCAGCTCACAAAAAAGCGAGTTGAAAAATGGCGCTCAGGGGCACTGCAATTCACAAACATGCAGAATTATAAATGATCACTCTCGTCCAAAAATATATTGAGGGAAGGCAACAAAGACGAATTCAAAGCAACGCAGAATTGCAGGAAACAAATTTCAGGAGGTAGATTCGAATCGCCTTTAAAGCACATGAAAAGCGGTAAAACGTCGACAATGATGCCCTTGGCCAAAGAGGGCGTATACCTTTTTTCCTGAATATATTCAGGAAAAAACGCATACGCCTTTTTTCGCCAACCAAGCAAGCCAGAAATGCAAATGAGCACTACAAAGAAGTCTCACTTCCCAGGGGTCAAAAGGGCCATTCCAAAAGAGTGTAAAACTCAGAAATGCAGGACAGGCCAGGGAGAAAAGGGAGCCTTGTTAGGCTGATGGGCGGGATGTAATTTGCTAACGGCCACTCTGCAGAAGTGTACGGTGTTTCCTAAAACATCTAAACAACACAGCTAGAGAGCATAGGGCACTTCCACTCATGGGCGGATAAACTGGGAAAAATAAAAATGAAAAAGACACAGGCACCACAAAGTTTAGGGCTGCTCTGTTTACAAGAACCTCCACTTCAGTACACCTTTAATATGCCAGGATAGAGAAAAATGGGTAAAGAAGTTGTGCTAATATGTACAATGGAATACCACTGAGCCATGAAATCAATGTCATACGGCTACTAGCAGCATGACAAGTGGATTCAGGTACGATGTTTCTAAGTGAAATAACTCACACAGAAAAAGATACTTATCATAAGATATCACTTATACAGGGAATGTAAAAACAGCTACACTTGAACTGAATTACAAAACAGAACACAGTCACACGTTTAGAAAACACACTATGGCTGCTTAACGGGAAAGGTGAGATGGGGTGATGCATAAAACAAGGGTTTCAAGTTAGCTCAGACACCGTTCCATAAAGCCAATATGTAATAGACAAGACCTACCCCTTGCTCAGTGACCTGGACTCAACACTCCCTATTCACGGCACAAAAATATATCTGACTAGTAAGAATCTTAAAACCTATGTATTGATATCTCTCTGTAAGTGACTCAAGTGGGTGTAAAGCAGCATAAACACAGCAGTGAAAATCAGCTAAACCCCATTCTAAAAATAAATTACAAAAAAAACCCAACAAATAAAATGAAAGAGAGAGAAATTAGTAAAAAGTTCGTTCAGGGGCAGTGAAGCAACCTGGATTGACCATATATAGATCCATGGCTGGGTTACACATAAGGCTGGACACTCTTGGGGCTGAGAGGATTGGAGAGGTTGGGTGAGCAAACGCAGACCCTTTAAAGTAATACTGCGTGGTACCCATCCCATGGGTCCCAAATCTCCTGGTTCAAGGGCATCTGCCTACATCGAAAACATGCATGAGAAACCCAGAAGATGATACATGGTGTGATCGGGAAAGGATTCTAAAACGCACCTCATTTCTCAACTCCTTGTGCTCGGGTTAGCCATTCCAGCCACTTTACTAGCAATCTCCCTCCTTGGAGAATCAGCACCTTTAACCTCCTGTTCCGTACAGGTTGCAAATTGTCCTCCTAAGGATGAATGGGAAGAGGGGGAACCAAAGAAAGACTAGGTCTAGGTGTTGTGACAAGCACATGCCACTCTATTTTCCCATGAGGAAGAAGAAGTAAACACAGGCTCAGCCTGTTCCCCGGAACCAGTATAGGGCCTGAAGCAATCCTGCGCTTTTGCAGCCAGTTCCCAAGAAATCGAGGTGAAAAATGGAGCTCAAGGGCACTGCAATTCACAAACCTGCAGAGTCATATATGATAACTCTCGTCCACAAATATATTGAGAGAAGGCAACGAAGAGGATTTGAAAGCAAGGCAGAATTGTAGGAAACAGATTTCAGAAGGTAGATTCGAATCACCTTTAAAGCACATGAAGAGCGGCAAAACCTAGAAAATGATGCCCTTGGCAGAAAAGGGCGTATGCGTTTTTTCCTGAATATATTCAGGAAAAAACGCATACTCCCTTTTTGGCCAACCAAGCAACCTGGAAAGGCAAATCAGCGCTACAAAGAAGTCTCGCTTCCCATCGGTCAAAAGGGCCCTGCTGAATAAAGTGTCAAAACCAGAAATGCAGGACAGGCCATGGAGAAATGGGAGCCTTGCTACGCTGATGGGCGGGATGTAAATTGCCAAGAGGCACTCTAGAGAAGTGTACGGTGTGTCCCGAAACATCTAGAAAACACAGCTTAGTGACCATAAGGCACTTCTACTCACAAGCGTATAAATTGGGAAAACTAAAAATCAGCAGGACACAGGCACCACAAAGATTAAGGTTGCTCTCTTGACAAGAAACTCCACTTCATTACACCTTAAATATCCCAGGAAAGAGAAAAATGGATAAAGAAGTTGTGGTCCTTATGTACAATGGAATATCACTCAGCCATGAAATCAACGTCATAAGGCTAGTAGCAGCATGATGAGTGGATTTAGGTACGACGATTCTAAGTGAAATAAGTCACACAGAAAAACACACTTATCATAAGATATCACTTATAGAGGGAATGTAAAAACCGCTACCCTTGAACTGAATTACAAAACAGAACAGAGTCACACGTTTAGAAAACACACTATGGCTGCTTAACGGGAAAGGTGAGGTGGGGTGATGCATAAAACAAGGGTTTCAAATTAGCTCAGATACCGTTCCATAAACCCAATAGGTAATAGACAAGACCTACTCCTTGCTCAGTGAATTGGACTCGACAACCCCTATTCACCGCCCAAGAATATATCTGACTAGTAAGAATCTTAAAACCTATGTATTGATATCTCTCTGTAAGTGAGTCAAGTGAGTGTAAAGCGGCATAAACACAGCAGTGAAAAGCAGCTAAATCCCATTATAAAAATCAATTACTTTTAAAAACCCGTGAAACAAAGACAGTGAAAGAGAGAGAAATTCTTACAAAATTCGTTCAGGGGCTGTGATGCCACCTGGATTGACCATATCTAGACCCACAGCTGATTGAGACATAAGGGTGGACACTCTTGGGGCTGAGAGGTTTGGTGAGGTTGGGTGAGGAAACTCAGACCCTTTAAAGCAATACTGCGTGGTAACCATCCCATGGGTCCCAAATCTCCAGGTTCAAGGGCATCTTCCTACATCGAAAACATGCATGAGAAACCCAGAAGATGGTACACCGTGTGATCGGGAAAGGTTTCCAAAACGCACCTCATTTCTCATCTCCTTGTGCTCGGGTTCGCCATTCCAGCCGCTTTACTAGCAATCTCCCTCCTTGGAGAATCAGCACCTTTAACCTCCTGTTCCGTACAGGTTGCAATTTGTCCTGAGGATGAACGGGAAGAGGGGGAACCAATGAGAGACTAGCTCTAGGTGTTGGGACAGGCACAGGTCACTCTATTTTCCCATCAGGAAGAAGAATTAACCACAGGCTCAGCCTGCCGCCCGGGACCACAATAGGGCCTGAAGCAATCCTGCGCTTTTGCGGCCAGCTCCCAAGAAAGCGAGTTGAAAAATGGAGCTCAGGGGCACTGCAATTCACAAACCTGCAGACTTATAAATGATAACTCTCGTCCACAAATATATTGAGGGAAGGCAACGAAGAGGATTTGAAAGCAAGGCAGAATTGCAGGAAACAGATCTCAGGAGGGAGATTCGAATCGCCTTTAAAAAACAGGAAAAGCGGCAAAACCTCGACAATGATGCCCTTGGCCAAAAAGGGCGTACGCGTTTTTTCCTGAATATGTTCAGGAAAAAACGCATCCGCCCTTTTTGGCCAACCAAACAACCTGGAAAGGCAAATCAGCACTACAAGGAAGTCTCGCTTCCCATCGGTCAAAAGGGCCATGCTGAATAAAGTGTCAAAACCAGAAGTGCAGGACAGGCCATGGAGAAACGGGAGCCTGGCTACGCTGATGGGCGGGATGTAAATTGCCAAGAGCCACTCTTGAGAAATGTACGGTGTGTCCTGAAACATCTAAAAAACTCAGCTTAGAGAGCATAGGGCACTTCCACTCATGGGCGTATAAATTGGGAAAACTAAAAATCAGCAAGACACAGGCACCCCAAAGTTTAGGGCTGCTCTGTTGACAAGAACCTCCACTTCGTTACACCTTAAATATCCCAGGAAAGAGAAAAATGGATAAAGAAGTTGTGGTCCTTATGTACAATGGAATATCACTCAGCCATGAAATCAACGTCATAAGGCTAGTAGCAGCATGATGAGTGGATTTAGGTACGACGATTCTAAGTGAAATAAGTCACACAGAAAAGGACACTTATCATAAGATATCACTTATCGAGGGAATGTAAAAACCGCTACCCTTGAACTGAATTACAAAACAGAACAGAGTCACACGTTTAGAAAACACACTATGGCTGCTTAACGGGAAAGGTGAGGTGGGGTGATGCATAAAACAAGGGTTTCAAATTAGCTCAGATACCGTTCCATAAACCCAATACGTAATAGACAAGACCTACTCCTTGCTCAGTGAATTGGACTCAACACCCCCTATTCACCGCCCAAGAATATATCTGACTAGTAAGAATCTTAAAACCTATGTATTGATATCTCTCTGTAAGTGAGTCAAGTGAGTGTAAAGCGGCAGAAACACAGCAGTGAAAAGCAGCTAAACCCCATTATAAAAATCAATTACTTTTAAAAACCCGTGAAACAAAGACAGTGAAACAGAGAGAAATTCTTACAAAATTCGTTCAGGGGCTGTGATGCCACCTGGATTGACCATATCTAGACCCACAGCTGATTGAGACATAAGGGTGGACACTCTTGGGGCTGAGAGGTTTGGTGAGGTTGGGTGAGGAAACGCAGACCCTTTAAAGTAATACTGCGTGGTGCCCATCCCATGGGTCCCAAATCTCCAGGTTCAAGGGCATCTTCCTACATCGAAAACATGCATGAGAAACCCAGAAGATGGTACACCGTGTGATCGGGAAAGGTTTCCAAAACGCACCTCATTTCTCATCTCCTTGTGCTCGGGTTCGCCATTCCAGCCGCTTTACTAGCAATCTCCCTCCTTGGAGAATCAGCACCTTTAACCTCCTGTTCCGTACAGGTTGCAATTTGTCCTGAGGATGAACGGGAAGAGGGGGAACCAATGAGAGACTAGCTCTAGGTGTTGGGACAGGCACAGGTCACTCTATTTTCCCATCAGGAAGAAGAATTAACCACAGGCTCAGCCTGCCGCCCGGGACCAGAATAGGGCCTGAAGCAATCCTGCGCTTTTGCGGCCAGCTCCCAAGAAAGCGAGTTGAAAAATGGAGCTCAGGGGCACTGCAATTCACAAACCTGCAGACTTATAAATGATAACTCTCGTCCACAAATATATTGAGGGAAGGCAACGAAGAGGATTTGAAAGCAAGGCAGAATTGCAGGAAACAGATCTCAGGAGGGAGATTCGAATCGCCTTTAAAAAACAGGAAAAGCGGCAAAACCTCGACAATGATGCCCTTGGCCAAAAAGGGCGTACGCGTTTTTTCCTGAATATGTTCAGGAAAAAACGCATCCGCCCTTTTTGGCCAACCAAACAACCTGGAAAGGCAAATCAGCACTACAAGGAAGTCTCGCTTCCCATCGGTCAAAAGGGCCATGCTGAATAAAGTGTCAAAACCAGAAGTGCAGGACAGGCCATGGAGAAACGGGAGCCTGGCTACGCTGATGGGCGGGATGTAAATTGCCAAGAGCCACTCTTGAGAAATGTACGGTGTGTCCTGAAACATCTAAAAAACTCAGCTTAGAGAGCATAGGGCACTTCCACTCATGGGCGTATAAATTGGGAAAACTAAAAATCAGCAAGACACAGGCACCCCAAAGTTTAGGGCTGCTCTGTTGACAAGAACCTCCACTTCGTTACACCTTAAATATCCCAGGAAAGAGAAAAATGGATAAAGAAGTTGTGGTCCTTATGTACAATGGAATATCACTCAGCCATGAAATCAACGTCATAAGGCTAGTAGCAGCATGATGAGTGGATTTAGGTACGACGATTCTAAGTGAAATAAGTCACACAGAAAAGGACACTTATCATAAGATATCACTTATCGAGGGAATGTAAAAACCGCTACCCTTGAACTGAATTACAAAACAGAACAGAGTCACACGTTTAGAAAACACACTATGGCTGCTTAACGGGAAAGGTGAGGTGGGGTGATGCATAAAACAAGGGTTTCAAATTAGCTCAGATACCGTTCCATAAACCCAATACGTAATAGACAAGACCTACTCCTTGCTCAGTGAATTGGACTCAACACCCCCTATTCACCGCCCAAGAATATATCTGACTAGTAAGAATCTTAAAACCTATGTATTGATATCTCTCTGTAAGTGAGTCAAGTGAGTGTAAAGCGGCAGAAACACAGCAGTGAAAAGCAGCTAAACCCCATTATAAAAATCAATTACTTTTAAAAACCCGTGAAACAAAGACAGTGAAACAGAGAGAAATTCTTACAAAATTCGTTCAGGGGCTGTGATGCCACCTGGATTGACCATATCTAGACCCACAGCTGATTGAGACATAAGGGTGGACACTCTTGGGGCTGAGAGGTTTGGTGAGGTTGGGTGAGGAAACGCAGACCCTTTAAAGTAATACTGCGTGGTGCCCATCCCATGGGTCCCAAATCTCCAGGTTCAAGGGCATCTTCCTACATCGAAAACATGCATGAGAAACCCAGAAGATGGTACACCGTGTGATCGGGAAAGGTTTCCAAAACGCACCTCATTTCTCATCTCCTTGTGCTCGGGTTCGCCATTCCAGCCGCTTTACTAGCAATCTCCCTCCTTGGAGAATCAGCACCTTTAACCTCCTGTTCCGTACAGGTTGCAATTTGTCCTGAGGATGAACGGGAAGAGGGGGAACCAATGAGAGACTAGCTCTAGGTGTTGGGACAGGCACAGGTCACTCTATTTTCCCATCAGGAAGAAGAATTAACCACAGGCTCAGCCTGCCGCCCGGGACCAGAATAGGGCCTGAAGCAATCCTGCGCTTTTGCGGCCAGCTCCCAAGAAAGCGAGTTGAAAAATGGAGCTCAGGGGCACTGCAATTCACAAACCTGCAGACTTATAAATGATAACTCTCGTTCACAAATATATTGAGGGAAGGCAACGAAGAGGATTTGAAAGCAAGGCAGAATTGCAGGAAACAGATCTCAGGAGGGAGATTCGAATCGCCTTTAAAGAACAGGAAAAGCAGCAAAACCTCGACAATGATGCCCTTGGCCAAAAAGGGCGGATGCGTTTTTTCCTGAATATATTCAGGAAAAAACGCATCCGCCCTTTTTGGCCAACCAAGCAACCTGGAAAGGCAAATCAGCGCTACAAAGAAGTCTCGCTTCCCATCGGTCAAAAGGGCCATGCTGAATAAAGTGTCAAAACCAGAAATGCAGGACAGGCCATGGAGAAACGGGAGCCTGGCTACGCTGATGGGCGGGATGTAAATTGCCAAGAGCCACTCTGGAGAAGTGTACGGTGTGTCCTGAAACATCTAAAAAACTCAGCTTAGAGAGCATAGGGCACTTCCACTCATGGGCGTATAAATTGGGAAAACTAAAAATCAGCAAGACACAGGCACCCCAAAGTTTAGGGCTGCTCTGTTGACAAGAACCTCCACTTCGTTACACCTTAAATATCCCAGGAAAGAGAAAAATGGATAAAGAAGTTGTGGTCCTTATGTACAATGGAATATCACTCAGCCATGAAATCAACGTCATAAGGCTAGTAGCAGCATGATGAGTGGATTTAGGTACGACGATTCTAAGTGAAATAAGTCACACAGAAAAGGACACTTATCATAAGATATCACTTATAGAGGGAATGTAAAAACCGCTACCCTTGAACTGAATTACAAAACAGAACAGAGTCACACGTTTAGAAAACACACTACGGCTGCTTAACGGGAAAGGTGAGGTGGGGTGATGCATAAAACAAGGGTTTCAAATTAGCTCAGATACCGTTCCATAAACCCAATATGTAATAGACAAGACCTACTCCTTGCTCAGTGAATTGGACTCAACACCCCCTATTCACCGCCCAAGAATATATCTGACTAGTAAGAATCTTAAAACCTATGTATTGATATCTCTCTGTAAGTGAGTCAAGTGGGTGTAAAACGGCATAAACACAGCACTGAAAAGCAGCTAAACCCCATTATAAAAATCAATTACTTTTAAAAACCCGTGAAACAAAGACAGTGAAAGAGAGAGAAATTCTTACAAAATTCGTTCAGGGGCTGTGATGCCACCTGGATTGACCATATCTAGACCCACAGTTGATTGAGACATAAGGGTGGACACTCTTGGGGCTGAGAGGTTTGGTGAGGTTGGGTGAGGAAACGCAGACCCTTTAAAGTAATACTGCGTGGTGCCCATCCCATGGGTCCCAAATCTCCAGGTTCAAGGGCATCTTCCTACATCGAAAACATGCATGAGAAACCCAGAAGATGGTACACCGTGTGATCGGGAAAGGTTTCCAAAACGCACCTCATTTCTCATCTCCTTGTGCTCGGGTTCGCCATTCCAGCCGCTTTACTAGCAATCTCCCTCCTTGGAGAATCAGCACCTTTAACCTCCTGTTCCGTACAGGTTGCAATTTGTCCTGAGGATGAACGGGAAGAGGGGGAACCAATGAGAGACTAGCTCTAGGTGTTGGGACAGGCACAGGTCACTCTATTTTCCCATCAGGAAGAAGAATTAACCACAGGCTCAGCCTGCCGCCCGGGACCAGAATAGGGCCTGAAGCAATCCTGCGCTTTTGCGGCCAGCTCCCAAGAAAGCGAGTTGAAAAATGGAGCTCAGGGGCACTGCAATTCACAAACCTGCAGACTTATAAATGATAACTCTCGTCCACAAATATATTGAGGGAAGGCAACGAAGAGGATTTGAAAGCAAGGCAGAATTGCAGGAAACAGATCTCAGGAGGGAGATTCGAATCGCCTTTAAAGAACAGGAAAAGCGGCAAAACCTCGACAATGATGCCCTTGGCCAAAAAGGGCGGATGCGTTTTTTCCTGAATATATTGAGGAAAAAACGCATCCGCCCTTTTTGGCCAACCAAGCAACCTGGAAAGGCAAATCAGCGCTACAAAGAAGTCTCGCTTCCCATCGGTCAAAAGGGCCATGCTGAATAAAGTGTCAAAACCAGAAATGCAGGACAGGCCATGGAGAAACGGGAGCCTGGCTACGCTGATGGGCGGGATGTAAATTGCCAAGAGCCACTCTGGAGAAGTGTACGGTGTGTCCTGAAACATCTAAAAAACTCAGCTTAGAGAGCATAGGGCACTTCCACTCATGGGCGTATAAATTGGGAAAACTAAAAATCAGCAAGACACAGGCACCCCAAAGTTTAGGGCTGCTCTGTTGACAAGAACCTCCACTTCGTTACACCTTAAATATCCCAGGAAAGAGAAAAATGGATAAAGAAGTTGTGGTCCTTATGTACAATGGAATATCACTCAGCCATGAAATCAACGTCATAAGGCTAGTAGCAGCATGATGAGTGGATTTAGGTACGATGATTCTAAGTGAAATAAGTCACACAGAAAAGGACACTTATCATAAGATATCACTTATAGAGGGAATGTAAAAACCGCTACCCTTGAACTGAATTACAAAACAGAACAGAGTCACACGTTTAGAAAACACACTACGGCTGCTTAACGGGAAAGGTGAGGTGGGGTGATGCATAAAACAAGGGTTTCAAATTAGCTCAGATACCGTTCCATAAACCCAATATGTAATAGACAAGACCTACTCCTTGCTCAGTGATTTGGACTCAACACCCCCTATTAACCGCCCAAGAATATATCTGACTAGTAAGAATCTTAAAACCTATGTATTGATATCTCTCTGTAAGTGAGTCAAGTGGGTGTAAAGCGGCATAAACACAGCACTGAAAAGCAGCTAAACCCCATTATAAAAATCAATTACTTTTAAAAACCCGTGAAACAAAGACAGTGAAACAGAGAGAAATTCTTACAAAATTCGTTCAGGGGCTGTGATGCCACCTGGATTGACCATATCTAGACCCACAGTTGATTGAGACATAAGGGTGGACACTCTTGGGGCTGAGAGGTTTCGTGAGGTTGGGTGAGGAAACGCAGACCCTTTAAAGTAATACTGCGTGGTGCCCATCCCATGGGTCCCAAATCTCCAGGTTCAAGGGCATCTTCCTACATCGAAAACATGCATGAGAAACCCAGAAGATGGTACACCGTGTGTTCGGGAAAGGTTTCCAAAACGCACCTCATTTCTCATCTCCTTGTGCTCGGGTTCGCCATTCCAGCCGCTTTACTAGCAATCTCCCTCCTTGGAGAATCAGCACCTTTAACCTCCTGTTCCGTACAGGTTGCAATTTGTCCTGAGGATGAACGGGAAGAGGGGGAACCAATGAGAGACTAGCTCTAGGTGTTGGGACAGGCACAGGTCACTCTATTTTCCCATCAGGAAGAAGAATTAACCACAGGCTCAGCCTGCCGCCCGGGACCAGAATAGGGCCTGAAGCAATCCTGCGCTTTTGCGGCCAGCTCCCAAGAAAGCGAGTTGAAAAATGGAGCTCAGGGGCACTGCAATTCACAAACCTGCAGACTTATAAATGATAACTCTCGTCCACAAATATATTGAGGGAAGGCAACGAAGAGGATTTGAAAGCAAGGCAGAATTGCAGGAAACAGATCTCAGGAGGGAGATTCAAATCGCCTTTAAAGAACAGGAAAAGCGGCAAAACCTCGACAATTACACCCTTGGCCAAAAAGGGCGGATGCGTTTTTTCCTGAATATATTCAGGAAAAAACGCATCCGCCCTTTTTGGCCAACCAAGCAACCTGGAAAGGCAAATCAGCGCTACAAAGAAGTCTCGCTTCCCATCGGTCAAAAGGGCCATGCTGAATAAAGTGTCAAAACCAGAAATGCAGGACAGGCCATGGAGAAACGGGAGCCTGGCTACGCTGATGGGCGGGATGTAAATTGCCAAGAGCCACTCTTGAGAAATGTACGGTGTGTCCTGAAACATCTAAAAAACTCAGCTTAGAGAGCATAGGGCACTTCCACTCATGGGCGTATAAATTGGGAAAACTAAAAATCAGCAAGACACAGGCACCCCAAAGTTTAGGGCTGCTCTGTTGACAAGAACCTCCACTTCGTTACACCTTAAATATCCCAGGAAAGAGAAAAATGGATAAAGAAGTTGTGGTCCTTATGTACAATGGAATATCACTCAGCCATGAAATCAACGTCATAAGGCTAGTAGCAGCATGATGAGTGGATTTAGGTACGACGATTCTAAGTGAAATAAGTCACACAGAAAAGGACACTTATCATAAGATATCACTTATCGAGGGAATGTAAAAACCGCTACCCTTGAACTGAATTACAAAACAGAACAGAGTCACACGTTTAGAAAACACACTATGGCTGCTTAACGGGAAAGGTGAGGTGGGGTGATGCATAAAACAAGGGTTTCAAATTAGCTCAGATACCGTTCCATAAACCCAATACGTAATAGACAAGACCTACTCCTTGCTCAGTGAATTGGACTCAACACCCCCTATTCACCGCCCAAGAATATATCTGACTAGTAAGAATCTTAAAACCTATGTATTGATATCTCTCTGTAAGTGAGTCAAGTGAGTGTAAAGCGGCAGAAACACAGCAGTGAAAAGCAGCTAAACCCCATTATAAAAATCAATTACTTTTAAAAACCCGTGAAACAAAGACAGTGAAACAGAGAGAAATTCTTACAAAATTCGTTCAGGGGCTGTGATGCCACCTGGATTGACCATATCTAGACCCACAGCTGATTGAGACATAAGGGTGGACACTCTTGGGGCTGAGAGGTTTGGTGAGGTTGGGTGAGGAAACGCAGACCCTTTAAAGTAATACTGCGTGGTGCCCATCCCATGGGTCCCAAATCTCCAGGTTCAAGGGCATCTTCCTACATCGAAAACATGCATGAGAAACCCAGAAGATGGTACACCGTGTGATCGGGAAAGGTTTCCAAAACGCACCTCATTTCTCATCTCCTTGTGCTCGGGTTCGCCATTCCAGCCGCTTTACTAGCAATCTCCCTCCTTGGAGAATCAGCACCTTTAACCTCCTGTTCCGTACAGGTTGCAATTTGTCCTGAGGATGAACGGGAAGAGGGGGAACCAATGAGAGACTAGCTCTAGGTGTTGGGACAGGCACAGGTCACTCTATTTTCCCATCAGGAAGAAGAATTAACCACAGGCTCAGCCTGCCGCCCGGGACCAGAATAGGGCCTGAAGCAATCCTGCGCTTTTGCGGCCAGCTCCCAAGAAAGCGAGTTGAAAAATGGAGCTCAGGGGCACTGCAATTCACAAACCTGCAGACTTATAAATGATAACTCTCGTCCACAAATATATTGAGGGAAGGCAACGAAGAGGATTTGAAAGCAAGGCAGAATTGCAGGAAACAGATCTCAGGAGGGAGATTCGAATCGCCTTTAAAAAACAGGAAAAGCGGCAAAACCTCGACAATGATGCCCTTGGCCAAAAAGGGCGTACGCGTTTTTTCCTGAATATGTTCAGGAAAAAACGCATCCGCCCTTTTTGGCCAACCAAACAACCTGGAAAGGCAAATCAGCACTACAAGGAAGTCTCGCTTCCCATCGGTCAAAAGGGCCATGCTGAATAAAGTGTCAAAACCAGAAGTGCAGGACAGGCCATGGAGAAACGGGAGCCTGGCTACGCTGATGGGCGGGATGTAAATTGCCAAGAGCCACTCTTGAGAAATGTACGGTGTGTCCTGAAACATCTAAAAAACTCAGCTTAGAGAGCATAGGGCACTTCCACTCATGGGCGTATAAATTGGGAAAACTAAAAATCAGCAAGACACAGGCACCCCAAAGTTTAGGGCTGCTCTGTTGACAAGAACCTCCACTTCGTTACACCTTAAATATCCCAGGAAAGAGAAAAATGGATAAAGAAGTTGTGGTCCTTATGTACAATGGAATATCACTCAGCCATGAAATCAACGTCATAAGGCTAGTAGCAGCATGATGAGTGGATTTAGGTACGACGATTCTAAGTGAAATAAGTCACACAGAAAAGGACACTTATCATAAGATATCACTTATCGAGGGAATGTAAAAACCGCTACCCTTGAACTGAATTACAAAACAGAACAGAGTCACACGTTTAGAAAACACACTATGGCTGCTTAACGGGAAAGGTGAGGTGGGGTGATGCATAAAACAAGGGTTTCAAATTAGCTCAGATACCGTTCCATAAACCCAATACGTAATAGACAAGACCTACTCCTTGCTCAGTGAATTGGACTCAACACCCCCTATTCACCGCCCAAGAATATATCTGACTAGTAAGAATCTTAAAACCTATGTATTGATATCTCTCTGTAAGTGAGTCAAGTGAGTGTAAAGCGGCAGAAACACAGCAGTGAAAAGCAGCTAAACCCCATTATAAAAATCAATTACTTTTAAAAACCCGTGAAACAAAGACAGTGAAACAGAGAGAAATTCTTACAAAATTCGTTCAGGGGCTGTGATGCCACCTGGATTGACCATATCTAGACCCACAGCTGATTGAGACATAAGGGTGGACACTCTTGGGGCTGAGAGGTTTGGTGAGGTTGGGTGAGGAAACGCAGACCCTTTAAAGTAATACTGCGTGGTGCCCATCCCATGGGTCCCAAATCTCCAGGTTCAAGGGCATCTTCCTACATCGAAAACATGCATGAGAAACCCAGAAGATGGTACACCGTGTGATCGGGAAAGGTTTCCAAAACGCACCTCATTTCTCATCTCCTTGTGCTCGGGTTCGCCATTCCAGCCGCTTTACTAGCAATCTCCCTCCTTGGAGAATCAGCACCTTTAACCTCCTGTTCCGTACAGGTTGCAATTTGTCCTGAGGATGAACGGGAAGAGGGGGAACCAATGAGAGACTAGCTCTAGGTGTTGGGACAGGCACAGGTCACTCTATTTTCCCATCAGGAAGAAGAATTAACCACAGGCTCAGCCTGCCGCCCGGGACCAGAATAGGGCCTGAAGCAATCCTGCGCTTTTGCGGCCAGCTCCCAAGAAAGCGAGTTGAAAAATGGAGCTCAGGGGCACTGCAATTCACAAACCTGCAGACTTATAAATGATAACTCTCGTTCACAAATATATTGAGGGAAGGCAACGAAGAGGATTTGAAAGCAAGGCAGAATTGCAGGAAACAGATCTCAGGAGGGAGATTCGAATCGCCTTTAAAGAACAGGAAAAGCAGCAAAACCTCGACAATGATGCCCTTGGCCAAAAAGGGCGGATGCGTTTTTTCCTGAATATATTCAGGAAAAAACGCATCCGCCCTTTTTGGCCAACCAAGCAACCTGGAAAGGCAAATCAGCGCTACAAAGAAGTCTCGCTTCCCATCGGTCAAAAGGGCCATGCTGAATAAAGTGTCAAAACCAGAAATGCAGGACAGGCCATGGAGAAACGGGAGCCTGGCTACGCTGATGGGCGGGATGTAAATTGCCAAGAGCCACTCTGGAGAAGTGTACGGTGTGTCCTGAAACATCTAAAAAACTCAGCTTAGAGAGCATAGGGCACTTCCACTCATGGGCGTATAAATTGGGAAAACTAAAAATCAGCAAGACACAGGCACCCCAAAGTTTAGGGCTGCTCTGTTGACAAGAACCTCCACTTCGTTACACCTTAAATATCCCAGGAAAGAGAAAAATGGATAAAGAAGTTGTGGTCCTTATGTACAATGGAATATCACTCAGCCATGAAATCAACGTCATAAGGCTAGTAGCAGCATGATGAGTGGATTTAGGTACGACGATTCTAAGTGAAATAAGTCACACAGAAAAGGACACTTATCATAAGATATCACTTATAGAGGGAATGTAAAAACCGCTACCCTTGAACTGAATTACAAAACAGAACAGAGTCACACGTTTAGAAAACACACTACGGCTGCTTAACGGGAAAGGTGAGGTGGGGTGATGCATAAAACAAGGGTTTCAAATTAGCTCAGATACCGTTCCATAAACCCAATATGTAATAGACAAGACCTACTCCTTGCTCAGTGAATTGGACTCAACACCCCCTATTCACCGCCCAAGAATATATCTGACTAGTAAGAATCTTAAAACCTATGTATTGATATCTCTCTGTAAGTGAGTCAAGTGGGTGTAAAACGGCATAAACACAGCACTGAAAAGCAGCTAAACCCCATTATAAAAATCAATTACTTTTAAAAACCCGTGAAACAAAGACAGTGAAAGAGAGAGAAATTCTTACAAAATTCGTTCAGGGGCTGTGATGCCACCTGGATTGACCATATCTAGACCCACAGTTGATTGAGACATAAGGGTGGACACTCTTGGGGCTGAGAGGTTTGGTGAGGTTGGGTGAGGAAACGCAGACCCTTTAAAGTAATACTGCGTGGTGCCCATCCCATGGGTCCCAAATCTCCAGGTTCAAGGGCATCTTCCTACATCGAAAACATGCATGAGAAACCCAGAAGATGGTACACCGTGTGATCGGGAAAGGTTTCCAAAACGCACCTCATTTCTCATCTCCTTGTGCTCGGGTTCGCCATTCCAGCCGCTTTACTAGCAATCTCCCTCCTTGGAGAATCAGCACCTTTAACCTCCTGTTCCGTACAGGTTGCAATTTGTCCTGAGGATGAACGGGAAGAGGGGGAACCAATGAGAGACTAGCTCTAGGTGTTGGGACAGGCACAGGTCACTCTATTTTCCCATCAGGAAGAAGAATTAACCACAGGCTCAGCCTGCCGCCCGGGACCAGAATAGGGCCTGAAGCAATCCTGCGCTTTTGCGGCCAGCTCCCAAGAAAGCGAGTTGAAAAATGGAGCTCAGGGGCACTGCAATTCACAAACCTGCAGACTTATAAATGATAACTCTCGTCCACAAATATATTGAGGGAAGGCAACGAAGAGGATTTGAAAGCAAGGCAGAATTGCAGGAAACAGATCTCAGGAGGGAGATTCGAATCGCCTTTAAAGAACAGGAAAAGCGGCAAAACCTCGACAATGATGCCCTTGGCCAAAAAGGGCGGATGCGTTTTTTCCTGAATATATTGAGGAAAAAACGCATCCGCCCTTTTTGGCCAACCAAGCAACCTGGAAAGGCAAATCAGCGCTACAAAGAAGTCTCGCTTCCCATCGGTCAAAAGGGCCATGCTGAATAAAGTGTCAAAACCAGAAATGCAGGACAGGCCATGGAGAAACGGGAGCCTGGCTACGCTGATGGGCGGGATGTAAATTGCCAAGAGCCACTCTGGAGAAGTGTACGGTGTGTCCTGAAACATCTAAAAAACTCAGCTTAGAGAGCATAGGGCACTTCCACTCATGGGCGTATAAATTGGGAAAACTAAAAATCAGCAAGACACAGGCACCCCAAAGTTTAGGGCTGCTCTGTTGACAAGAACCTCCACTTCGTTACACCTTAAATATCCCAGGAAAGAGAAAAATGGATAAAGAAGTTGTGGTCCTTATGTACAATGGAATATCACTCAGCCATGAAATCAACGTCATAAGGCTAGTAGCAGCATGATGAGTGGATTTAGGTACGATGATTCTAAGTGAAATAAGTCACACAGAAAAGGACACTTATCATAAGATATCACTTATAGAGGGAATGTAAAAACCGCTACCCTTGAACTGAATTACAAAACAGAACAGAGTCACACGTTTAGAAAACACACTACGGCTGCTTAACGGGAAAGGTGAGGTGGGGTGATGCATAAAACAAGGGTTTCAAATTAGCTCAGATACCGTTCCATAAACCCAATATGTAATAGACAAGACCTACTCCTTGCTCAGTGATTTGGACTCAACACCCCCTATTAACCGCCCAAGAATATATCTGACTAGTAAGAATCTTAAAACCTATGTATTGATATCTCTCTGTAAGTGAGTCAAGTGGGTGTAAAGCGGCATAAACACAGCACTGAAAAGCAGCTAAACCCCATTATAAAAATCAATTACTTTTAAAAACCCGTGAAACAAAGACAGTGAAACAGAGAGAAATTCTTACAAAATTCGTTCAGGGGCTGTGATGCCACCTGGATTGACCATATCTAGACCCACAGTTGATTGAGACATAAGGGTGGACACTCTTGGGGCTGAGAGGTTTCGTGAGGTTGGGTGAGGAAACGCAGACCCTTTAAAGTAATACTGCGTGGTGCCCATCCCATGGGTCCCAAATCTCCAGGTTCAAGGGCATCTTCCTACATCGAAAACATGCATGAGAAACCCAGAAGATGGTACACCGTGTGTTCGGGAAAGGTTTCCAAAACGCACCTCATTTCTCATCTCCTTGTGCTCGGGTTCGCCATTCCAGCCGCTTTACTAGCAATCTCCCTCCTTGGAGAATCAGCACCTTTAACCTCCTGTTCCGTACAGGTTGCAATTTGTCCTGAGGATGAACGGGAAGAGGGGGAACCAATGAGAGACTAGCTCTAGGTGTTGGGACAGGCACAGGTCACTCTATTTTCCCATCAGGAAGAAGAATTAACCACAGGCTCAGCCTGCCGCCCGGGACCAGAATAGGGCCTGAAGCAATCCTGCGCTTTTGCGGCCAGCTCCCAAGAAAGCGAGTTGAAAAATGGAGCTCAGGGGCACTGCAATTCACAAACCTGCAGACTTATAAATGATAACTCTCGTCCACAAATATATTGAGGGAAGGCAACGAAGAGGATTTGAAAGCAAGGCAGAATTGCAGGAAACAGATCTCAGGAGGGAGATTCAAATCGCCTTTAAAGAACAGGAAAAGCGGCAAAACCTCGACAATTACACCCTTGGCCAAAAAGGGCGGATGCGTTTTTTCCTGAATATATTCAGGAAAAAACGCATCCGCCCTTTTTGGCCAACCAAGCAACCTGGAAAGGCAAATCAGCGCTACAAAGAAGTCTCGCTTCCCATCGGTCAAAAGGGCCATGCTGAATAAAGTGTCAAAACCAGAAATGCAGGACAGGCCATGGAGAAACGGGAGCCTGGCTACGCTGATGGGCGGGATGTAAATTTCCAACAGTCACTCTGGAGAAGTGTACGGTGTGTCCTGAAACATCTAAAAAACTCAGCTTAGAGAGCATAGGGCACTTCCACTCATGAGCGTATAAATTGGGAAAACTAAAAATCAGCAAGACACAGGCACCCCAAAGTTTAGGGCTGCTCTGTTGACAAGAACCTCCACTTCGTTACACCTTAAATATCCCAGGAAAGAGAAAAATGGATAAAGAAGTTGTGGTCCTTATGTACAATGGAATATCACTCAGCCATGAAATCAACGTCATAAGGCTAGTAGCAGCATGATGAGTGGATTTAGGTACGATGATTCTAAGTGAAATAAGTCACACAGAAAAGGACACTTATCATAAGATATCACTTATAGAGGGAATGTAAAAACCGCTACCCTTGAACTGAATTACAAAACAGAACAGAGTCACACGTTTAGAAAACACACTACGGCTGCTTAACGGGAAAGGTGAGGTGGGGTGATGCATAAAACAAGGGTTTCAAATTAGCTCAGATACCGTTCCATAAACCCAATAGGTAATAGACAAGACCTACTCCTTGCTCAGTGAATTGGACTCAACACCCCCTATTCACCGCCCAAGAATATATCTGACTAGTTAGCATCTTAAAACCTATGTATTGATATCTCTCTGTAAGTGAGTCAAGTGGGTGTAAAGCGGCATAAACACAGCAGTGAAAAGCAGCTAAACCGCATTATAAAAATCAATTACTTTTAAAAACCCGTGAAACAAAGACAGTGAAAGAGAGAGAAATTCTTACAAAATTCGTTCAGGGGCTGTGATGCCACCTGGATTGACCATATCTAGACCCACAGTTGATTGAGACATAAGGGTGGACACTCTTGGGGCTGAGAGGTTTGGTGAGGTTGGGTGAGGAAACGCAGACCCTTTAGAGTAATACTGCGTGGTGCCCATCCCATGGGTCCCAAATCTCCAGGTTCAAGGGCATCTTCCTCATCGAAAACATGCATGAGAAACCCAGAAGATGGTACACCGTGTGATCGGGCAAGGTTTCCAAAACGCACCTCATTTCTCATCTCCTTGTGCTCGGGTTCGCCATTCCAGCCGCTTTACTAGCAATCTCCCTCCTTGGAGAATCAGCACCTTTAACCTCCTGTTCCGTACAGGTTGCAATTTGTCCTGAGGATGAACGGGAAGAGGGGGAACCAATGAGAGACTAGCTCTAGGTGTTGGGACAGGCACAGGTCACTCTATTTTCCCATCAGGAAGAAGAATTAACCACAGGCTCAGCCTGCCGCCCGGGACCAGAATAGGGCCTGAAGCAATCCTGCGCTTTTGCGGCCAGCTCCCAAGAAAGCGAGTTGAAAAATGGAGCTCAGGGGCACTGCAATTCACAAACCTGCAGACTTATAAATGATAACTCTCGTCCACAAATATATTGAGGGAAGGCAACGAAGAGGGTTTGAAAGCAAGGCAGAATTGCAGGAAACAGATCTCAGGAGGGAGATTCGAATCGCCTTTAAAGAACAGGAAAAGCGGCAAAACCTCGACAATGATGCCCTTGGCCAAAAAGGGCGTACGCGTTTTTTCCTGAATATGTTCAGGAAAAAACGCATCCGCCCTTTTTGGCCAACCAAGCAACCTGGAAAGGCAAATCAGCACTACAAAGAAGTCTCGCTTCCCATCGGTCAAAAGGGCCATGCTGAATAAAGTGTCAAAACCAGAAATGCAGGACAGGCCATGGAGAAACGGGAGCCTGGCTACGCTGATGGGCGGGATGTAAATTGCCAAGAGCCACTCTGGAGAAGTGTACGGTGTGTCCTGAAACATCTAAAAAACTCAGCTTAGAGAGCATAGGGCACTTCCACTCATGGGCGTATAAATTGGGAAAACTAAAAATCAGCAAGACACAGGCACCCCAAAGTTTAGGGCTGCTCTGTTGACAAGAACCTCCACTTCGTTACACCTTAAATATCCCAGGAAAGAGAAAAATGGATAAAGAAGTTGTGGTCCTTATGTACAATGGAATATCACTCAGCCATGAAATCAACGTCATAAGGCTAGTAGCAGCATGATGAGTGGATTTAGGTACGACGATTCTAAGTGAAATAAGTCACACAGAAAAGGACACATCATAAGATATCACTTATCGAGGGAATGTAAAAACCGCTACCCTTGAACTGAATTACAAAACAGAACAGAGTCACACGTTTAGAAAACACACTATGGCTGCTTAACGGGAAAGGTGAGGTGGGGTGATGCATAAAACAAGGGTTTCAAATTAGCTCAGATACCGTTCCATAAACCCAATAGGTAATAGACAAGACCTACTCCTTGCTCAGTGAATTGGACTCAACACCCCCTATTCACCGCCCAAGAATATATCTGACTAGTAAGAATCTTAAAACCTATGTATTGATATCTCTCTGTAAGTGAGTCAAGTGGGTGTAAAGCGGCATAAACACAGCAGTGAAAAGCAGCTAAACCCCATTATAAAAATCAATTACTTTTAAAAACCCGTGAAACAAAGACAGTGAAAGAGAGAGAAATTCTTACAAAATTCGTTCAGGGGCTGTGATGCCACCTGGATTGACCATATCTAGACCCACAGTTGATTGAGACATAAGGGTGGACACTCTTGGGGCTGAGAGGTTTGGTGAGGTTGGGTGAGGAAACGCAGACCCTTTAAAGTAATACTGCGTGGTGCCCATCCCATGGGTCCCAAATCTCCAGGTTCAAGGGCATCTTCCTACATCGAAAACATGCATGAGAAACCCAGAAGATGGTACACCGTGTGATCGGGAAAGGTTTCCAAAACGCACCTCATTTCTCATCTCCTTGTGCTCGGGTTCGCCATTCCAGCCGCTTTACTAGCAATCTCCCTCCTTGGAGAATCAGCACCTTTAACCTCCTGTTCCGTACAGGTTGCAATTTGTCCTGAGGATGAACGGGAAGAGGGGGAACCAATGAGAGACTAGCTCTAGGTGTTGGGACAGGCACAGGTCACTCTATTTTCCCATCAGGAAGAAGAATTAACCACAGGCTCAGCCTGCCGCCCGGGACCAGAATAGGGCCTGAAGCAATCCTGCGCTTTTGCGGCCAGCTCCCAAGAAAGCGAGTTGAAAAATGGAGCTCAGGGGCACTGCAATTCACAAACCTGCAGACTTATAAATGATAACTCTCGTCCACAAATATATTGAGGGAAGGCAACGAAGAGGATTTGAAAGCAAGGCAGAATTGCAGGAAACAGATCTCAGGAGGGAGATTCGAATCGCCTTTAAAGAACAGGAAAAGCGGCAAAACCTCGACAATGATGCCCTTGGCCAAAAAGGGCGGATGCGTTTTTTCCTGAATATATTGAGGAAAAAACGCATCCGCCCTTTTTGGCCAACCAAGCAACCTGGAAAGGCAAATCAGCGCTACAAAGAAGTCTCGCTTCCCATCGGTCAAAAGGGCCATGCTGAATAAAGTGTCAAAACCAGAAATGCAGGACAGGCCATGGAGAAACGGGAGCCTGGCTACGCTGATGGGCGGGATGTAAATTGCCAAGAGCCACTCTGGAGAAGTGTACGGTGTGTCCTGAAACATCTAAAAAACTCAGCTTAGAGAGCATAGGGCACTTCCACTCATGGGCGTATAAATTGGGAAAACTAAAAATCAGCAAGACACAGGCACCCCAAAGTTTAGGGCTGCTCTGTTGACAAGAACCTCCACTTCGTTACACCTTAAATATCCCAGGAAAGAGAAAAATGGATAAAGAAGTTGTGGTCCTTATGTACAATGGAATATCACTCAGCCATGAAATCAACGTCATAAGGCTAGTAGCAGCATGATGAGTGGATTTAGGTACGATGATTCTAAGTGAAATAAGTCACACAGAAAAGGACACTTATCATAAGATATCACTTATAGAGGGAATGTAAAAACCGCTACCCTTGAACTGAATTACAAAACAGAACAGAGTCACACGTTTAGAAAACACACTACGGCTGCTTAACGGGAAAGGTGAGGTGGGGTGATGCATAAAACAAGGGTTTCAAATTAGCTCAGATACCGTTCCATAAACCCAATATGTAATAGACAAGACCTACTCCTTGCTCAGTGATTTGGACTCAACACCCCCTATTAACCGCCCAAGAATATATCTGACTAGTAAGAATCTTAAAACCTATGTATTGATATCTCTCTGTAAGTGAGTCAAGTGGGTGTAAAGCGGCATAAACACAGCACTGAAAAGCAGCTAAACCCCATTATAAAAATCAATTACTTTTAAAAACCCGTGAAACAAAGACAGTGAAACAGAGAGAAATTCTTACAAAATTCGTTCAGGGGCTGTGATGCCACCTGGATTGACCATATCTAGACCCACAGTTGATTGAGACATAAGGGTGGACACTCTTGGGGCTGAGAGGTTTCGTGAGGTTGGGTGAGGAAACGCAGACCCTTTAAAGTAATACTGCGTGGTGCCCATCCCATGGGTCCCAAATCTCCAGGTTCAAGGGCATCTTCCTACATCGAAAACATGCATGAGAAACCCAGAAGATGGTACACCGTGTGTTCGGGAAAGGTTTCCAAAACGCACCTCATTTCTCATCTCCTTGTGCTCGGGTTCGCCATTCCAGCCGCTTTACTAGCAATCTCCCTCCTTGGAGAATCAGCACCTTTAACCTCCTGTTCCGTACAGGTTGCAATTTGTCCTGAGGATGAACGGGAAGAGGGGGAACCAATGAGAGACTAGCTCTAGGTGTTGGGACAGGCACAGGTCACTCTATTTTCCCATCAGGAAGAAGAATTAACCACAGGCTCAGCCTGCCGCCCGGGACCAGAATAGGGCCTGAAGCAATCCTGCGCTTTTGCGGCCAGCTCCCAAGAAAGCGAGTTGAAAAATGGAGCTCAGGGGCACTGCAATTCAAAAACCTGCAGACTTATAAATGATAACTCTCGTCCACAAATATATTGAGGGAAGGCAACGAAGAGGATTTGAAAGCAAGGCAGAATTGCAGGAAACAGATCTCAGGAGGGAGATTCAAATCGCCTTTAAAGAACAGGAAAAGCGGCAAAACCTCGACAATTACACCCTTGGCCAAAAAGGGCGGATGCGTTTTTTCCTGAATATATTCAGGAAAAAACGCATCCGCCCTTTTTGGCCAACCAAGCAACCTGGAAAGGCAAATCAGCGCTACAAAGAAGTCTCGCTTCCCATCGGTCAAAAGGGCCATGCTGAATAAAGTGTCAAAACCAGAAATGCAGGACAGGCCATGGAGAAACGGGAGCCTGGCTACGCTGATGGGCGGGATGTAAATTTCCAACAGTCACTCTGGAGAAGTGTACGGTGTGTCCTGAAACATCTAAAAAACTCAGCTTAGAGAGCATAGGGCACTTCCACTCATGAGCGTATAAATTGGGAAAACTAAAAATCAGCAAGACACAGGCACCCCAAAGTTTAGGGCTGCTCTGTTGACAAGAACCTCCACTTCGTTACACCTTAAATATCCCAGGAAAGAGAAAAATGGATAAAGAAGTTGTGGTCCTTATGTACAATGGAATATCACTCAGCCATGAAATCAACGTCATAAGGCTAGTAGCAGCATGATGAGTGGATTTAGGTACGATGATTCTAAGTGAAATAAGTCACACAGAAAAGGACACTTATCATAAGATATCACTTATAGAGGGAATGTAAAAACCGCTACCCTTGAACTGAATTACAAAACAGAACAGAGTCACACGTTTAGAAAACACACTACGGCTGCTTAACGGGAAAGGTGAGGTGGGGTGATGCATAAAACAAGGGTTTCAAATTAGCTCAGATACCGTTCCATAAACCCAATAGGTAATAGACAAGACCTACTCCTTGCTCAGTGAATTGGACTCAACACCCCCTATTCACCGCCCAAGAATATATCTGACTAGTAAGCATCTTAAAACCTATGTATTGATATCTCTCTGTAAGTGAGTCAAGTGGGTGTAAAGCGGCATAAACACAGCAGTGAAAAGCAGCTAAACCGCATTATAAAAATCAATTACTTTTAAAAACCCGTGAAACAAAGACAGTGAAAGAGAGAGAAATTCTTACAAAATTCGTTCAGGGGCTGTGATGCCACCTGGATTGACCATATCTAGACCCACAGTTGATTGAGACATAAGGGTGGACACTCTTGGGGCTGAGAGGTTTGGTGAGGTTGGGTGAGGAAACGCAGACCCTTTAGAGTAATACTGCGTGGTGCCCATCCCATGGGTCCCAAATCTCCAGGTTCAAGGGCATCTTCCTCATCGAAAACATGCATGAGAAACCCAGAAGATGGTACACCGTGTGATCGGCAAGGTTTCCAAAACGCACCTCATTTCTCATCTCCTTGTGCTCGGGTTCGCCATTCCAGCCGCTTTACTAGCAATCTCCCTCCTTGGAGAATCAGCACCTTTAACCTCCTGTTCCGTACAGGTTGCAATTTGTCCTGAGGATGAACGGGAAGAGGGGGAACCAATGAGAGACTAGCTCTAGGTGTTGGGACAGGCACAGGTCACTCTATTTTCCCATCAGGAAGAAGAATTAACCACAGGCTCAGCCTGCCGCCCGGGACCAGAATAGGGCCTGAAGCAATCCTGTGCTTTTGCGGCCAGCTCCCAAGAAAGCGAGTTGAAAAATGGAGCTCAGGGGCACTGCAATTCACAAACCTGCAGACTTATAAATGATAACTCTCGTCCACAAATATATTGAGGGAAGGCAACGAAGAGGATTTGAAAGCAAGGCAGAATTGCAGGAAACAGATCTCAGGAGGGAGATTCGAATCGCCTTTAAAGAACAGGAAAAGCGGCAAAACCTCGAAAATGATGCCCTTGGCCAAAAAGGGCGTACGCGTTTTTTCCTGAATATGTTCAGGAAAAAACGCATCCGCCCTTTTTGGCCAACCAAGCAACCTGGAAAGGCAAATCAGCACTACAAAGAAGTCTCGCTTCCCATCGGTCAAAAGGGCCATGCTGAATAAAGTGTCAAAACCAGAAATGCAGGACAGGCCATGGAGAAACGGGAGCCTGGCTACGCTGATGGGCGGGATGTAAATTGCCAAGAGCCACTCTGGAGAAGTGTACGGTGTGTCCTGAAACATCTAAAAAACTCAGCTTAGAGAGCATAGGGCACTTCCACTCATGGGCGTATAAATTGGGAAAACTAAAAATCAGCAAGACACAGGCACCCCAAAGTTTAGGGCTGCTCTGTTGACAAGAACCTCCACTTCGTTACACCTTAAATATCCCAGGAAAGAGAAAAATGGATAAAGAAGTTGTGGTCCTTATGTACAATGGAATATCACTCAGCCATGAAATCAACGTCATAAGGCTAGTAGCAGCATGATGAGTGGATTTAGGTACGACGATTCTAAGTGAAATAAGTCACACAGAAAAGGACACATCATAAGATATCACTTATCGAGGGAATGTAAAAACCGCTACCCTTGAACTGAATTACAAAACAGAACAGAGTCACACGTTTAGAAAACACACTATGGCTGCTTAACGGGAAAGGTGAGGTGGGGTGATGCATAAAACAAGGGTTTCAAATTAGCTCAGATACCGTTCCATAAACCCAATAGGTAATAGACAAGACCTACTCCTTGCTCAGTGAATTGGACTCAACACCCCCTATTCACTGCCCAAGAATATATCTGACTAGTAAGAATCTTAAAACCTATGTATTGATATCTCTCTGTAAGTGAGTCAAGTGGGTGTAAAGCGGCATAAACACAGCAGTGAAAAGCAGCTAAACCCCATTATAAAAATCAATTACTTTTAAAAACCCGTGAAACAAAGACAGTGAAAGAGAGAGAAATTCTTACAAAATTCGTTCAGGGGCTGTGATGCCACCTGGATTGACCATATCTAGACCCACAGTTGATTGAGACATAAGGGTGTACACTCTTGGGGCTGAGAGGTTTGGTGAGGTTGGGTGAGGAAACGCAGACCCTTTAAAGTAATACTGCGTGGTGCCCATCCCATGGGTCCCAAATCTCCAGGTTCAAGGGCATCTTCCTACATCGAAAACATGCATGAGAAACCCAGAAGATGGTACACTATGTGATCGGGCAAGGTTTCCAAAACGCACCTCATTTCTCATCTCCTTGTGCTCGGGTTCGCCATTCCAGCCGCTTTACTAGCAATCTCCCTCCTTGGAGAATCAGCACCTTTAACCTCCAGTTCCGTACAGGTTGCAATTTGTCCTGAGGATGAACGGGAAGAGGGGGAACCAATGAGAGACTAGCTCTAGGTGTTGGGACAGGCACAGGTCACTCTATTTTCCCATCAGGAAGAAGAATTAACCACAGGCTCAGCCTGCCGCCCGGGACCAGAATAGGGCCTGAAGCAATCCTGCGCTTTTGCGGCCAGCTCCCAAGAAAGCGAGTTGAAAAATGGAGCTCAGGGGCACTGCAATTCACAAACCTGCAGACTTATAAATGATAACTCTCGTTCACAAATATATTGAGGGAAGGCAACGAAGAGGATTAGAAAGCAAGGCAGAATTGCAGGAAACAGATCTCAGGAGGGAGATTCGAATCGCCTTTAAAGAACAGGAAAAGCGGCAAAACCTCGACAATGACGCCCTTGGCCAAAAAGGGCGGATGCGTTTTTTCCTGAATATATTCAGGAAAAAACGCATCCGCCCTTTTTGGCCAACCAAGCAACCTGGAAAGGCAAATCAGCGCTACAAAGAAGTCTCGCTTCCCATCGGTCAAAAGGGCCATGGTGAATAAAGTGTCAAAACCAGAAATGCAGGACAGGCCATGGAGAAACGGGAGCCTGGCTACGCTGATGGGCGGGATGTAAATTGCCAACAGCCACTCTGGAGAAGTGTACGGTGTGTCCTGAAACATCTAAAAAACTCAGCTTAGAGAGCATAGGGCACTTCCACTCATGGGCGTATAAATTGGGAAAACTAAAAATCAGCAAGACACAGGCACCCCAAAGTTTAGGGCTGCTCTGTTGACAAGAACCTCCACTTCGTTACACCTTAAATATCCCAGGAAAGAGAAAAATGGATAAAGAAGTTGTGGTCCTTATGTACAATGGAATATCACTCAGCCATGAAATCAACGTCATAAGGCTAGTAGCAGCATGATGAGTGGATTTAGGTACGACGATTCTAAGTGAAATAAGTCACACAGAAAAGGACACTTATCATAAGATATCACTTATCGAGGGAATGTAAAAACCGCTACCCTTGAACTGAATTACAAAACAGAACAGAGTCACACGTTTAGAAAACACACTACGGCTGCTTAACGGGAAAGGTGAGGTGGGGTGATGCATAAAACAAGGGTTTCAAATTAGCTCAGATACCGTTCCATAAACCCAATATGTAATAGACAAGACCTACTCCTTGCTCAGTGAATTGGACTCAACACCCCCTATTCACCGCCCAAGAATATATCTGACTAGTAAGAATCTTAAAACCTATGTATTGATATCTCTCTGTAAGTGAGTCAAGTGGGTGTAAAGCGGCATAAACACAGCAGTGAAAAGCAGCTAAACCCCATTATAAAAATCAATTACTTTTAAAAACCCGTGAAACAAAGACAGTGAAAGAGAGAGAAATTCTTACAAAATTCGTTCAGGGGCTGTGATGCCACCTGGATTGACCATATCTAGACCCACAGTTGATTGAGACATAAGGGTGGACACTCTTGGGGCTGAGAGGTTTGGTGAGGTTGGGTGAGGAAACGCAGACCCTTTAGAGTAATACTGCGTGGTGCCCATCCCATGGGTCCCAAATCTCCAGGTTCAAGGGCATCTTCCTCATCGAAAACATGCATGAGAAACCCAGAAGATGGTACACCGTGTGATCGGGCAAGGTTTCCAAAACGCACCTCATTTCTCATCTCCTTGTGCTCGGGTTCGCCATTCCAGCCGCTTTACTAGCAATCTCCCTCCTTGGAGAATCAGCACCTTTAACCTCCTGTTCCGTACAGGTTGCAATTTGTCCTGAGGATGAACGGGAAGAGGGGGAACCAATGAGAGACTAGCTCTAGGTGTTGGGACAGGCACAGGTCACTCTATTTTCCCATCAGGAAGAAGAATTAACCACAGGCTCAGCCTGCCGCCCGGGACCAGAATAGGGCCTGAAGCAATCCTGCGCTTTTGCGGCCAGCTCCCAAGAAAGCGAGTTGAAAAATGGAGCTCAGGGGCACTGCAATTCACAAACCTGCAGACTTATAAATGATAACTCTCGTCCACAAATATATTGAGGGAAGGCAACGAAGAGGATTTGAAAGCAAGGCAGAATTGCAGGAAACAGATCTCAGGAGGGAGATTCGAATCGCCTTTAAAGAACAGGAAAAGTGGCAAAACCTCGACAATGATGCCCTTGGCCAAAAAGGGCGTACGCGTTTTTTCCTGAATATGTTCAGGAAAAAACGCATCCGCCCTTTTTGGCCAACCAAGCAACCTGGAAAGGCAAATCAGCACTACAAAGAAGTCTCGCTTCCCATCGGTCAAAAGGGCCATGCTGAATAAAGTGTCAAAACCAGAAATGCAGGACAGGCCATGGAGAAACGGGAGCCTGGCTACGCTGATGGGCGGGATGTAAATTGCCAACAGCCACTCTGGAGAAGTGTACGGTGTGTCCTGAAACATCTAAAAAACTCAGCTTAGAGAGCATAGGGCACTTCCACTCATGGGCGTATAAATTGGGAAAACTAAAAATCAGCAAGACACAGGCACCCCAAAGTTTAGGGCTGCTCTGTTGACAAGAACCTCCACTTCGTTACACCTTAAATATCCCAGGAAAGAGAAAAATGGATAAAGAAGTTGTGGTCCTTATGTACAATGGAATATCACTCAGCCATGAAATCAACGTCATAAGGCTAGTAGCAGCATGATGAGTGGATTTAGGTATGACGATTCTAAGTGAAATAAGTCACACAGAAAAGGACACTTATCATAAGATATCACTTATCGAGGGAATGTAAAAACCGCTACCCTTGAACTGAATTACAAAACAGAACAGAGTCACACGTTTAGAAAACACACTACGGCTGCTTAACGGGAAAGGTGAGGTGGGGTGATGCATAAAACAAGGGTTTCAAATTAGCTCAGATACCGTTCCATAAACCCAATAGGTAATAGACAAGACCTACTCCTTGCTCAGTGAATTGGACTCAACACCCCCTATTCACCGCCCAAGAATATATCTGACTAGTAAGAATCTTAAAACCTATGTATTGATATCTCTCTGTAAGTGAGTCAAGTGGGTGTAAAGCGGCATAAACACAGCAGTGAAAAGCAGCTAAACCCCATTATAAAAATCAATTACTTTTAAAAACCCGTGAAACAAAGACAGTGAAACAGAGAGAAATTCTTACAAAATTCGTTCAGGGGCTGTGATGCCACCTGGATTGACCATATCTAGACCCACAGTTGATTGAGACATAAGGGTGGACACTCTTGGGGCTGAGAGGTTTGGTGAGGTTGGGTGAGGAAACGCAGACCCTTTAGAGTAATACTGCGTGGTGCCCATCCCATGGGTCCCAAATCTCCAGGTTCAAGGGCATCTTCCTACATCGAAAACATGCATGAGAAACCCAGAAGATGGTACACCGTGTGATCGGGAAAGGTTTCCAAAACGCACCTCATTTCTCATCTCCTTGTGCTCGGGTTCGCCATTCCAGCCACTTTACTAGCAATCTCCCTCCTTGGAGAATCAGCACCTTTAACCTCCTGTTCCGTACAGGTTGCAATTTGTCCTGAGGATGAACGGGAAGAGGGGGAAACAATGAGAGACTAGCTCTAGGTGTTGGGACAGGCACAGGTCACTCTATTTTCCCATCAGGAAGAAGAATTAACCACAGGCTCAGCCTGCCGCCCGGGACCAGAATAGGGCCTGAAGCAATCCTGCGCTTTTGCGGCCAGCTCCCAAGAAAGCGAGTTGAAAAATGGAGCTCAGGGGCACTGCAATTCACAAACCTGCAGACTTATAAATGATAACTCTCGTCCACAAATATATTGAGGGAAGGCAACGAAGAGGATTTGAAAGCAAGGCAGAATTGCAGGAAACAGATCTCAGGAGGGAGATTCGAATCGCCTTTAAAGAACAGGAAAAGCGGCAAAACCTCGACAATGATGCCCTTGGCCAAAAAGGGCGTACGCGTTTTTTCCTGAATATGTTCAGGAAAAAACGCATCCGCCCTTTTTGGCCAACCAAGCAACCTGGAAAGGCAAATCAGCGCTACAAAGAAGTCTCGCTTCCCATCGGTCAAAAGGGCCATGCTGAATAAAGTGTCAAAACCAGAAATGCAGGACAGGCCATGGAGAAACGGGAGCCTGGCTACGCTGATGGGCGGGATGTAAATTGCCAACAGCCACTCTGGAGAAGTGTACGGTGTGTCCTGAAACATCTAAAAAACTCAGCTTAGAGAGCATAGGGCACTTCCACTCATGGGCGTATAAATTGGGAAAACTAAAAATCAGCAAGACACAGGCACCCCAAAGTTTAGGGCTGCTCTGTTGACAAGAACCTCCACTTCGTTACACCTTAAATATCCCAGGAAAGAGAAAAATGGATAAAGAAGTTGTGGTCCTTATGTACAATGGAATATCACTCAGCCATGAAATCAACGTCATAAGGCTAGTAGCAGCATGATGAGTGGATTTAGGTACGACGATTCTAAGTGAAATAAGTCACACAGAAAAACACACTTATCATAAGATATCACTTATAGAGGGAATGTAAAAACAGCTACCCTTGAACTGAATTACAAAACAGAACAGAGTCACACGTTTAGAAAACACACTACGGCTGCTTAACGGGAAAGGTGAGGTGGGGTGATGCATAAAACAAGGGTTTCAAATTAGCTCAGATACCGTTCCATAAACCCAATAGGTAATAGACAAGACCTACTCCTTGCTCAGTGAATTGGACTCAACACCCCCTATTCACCGCCCAAGAATATATCTGACTAGTAAGAATCTTAAAACCTATGTATTGATATCTCTCTGTAAGTGAGTCAAGTGGGTGTATAGCGGCATAAACACAGCAGTGAAAAGCAGCTAAACCCCATTATAAAAATCAATTACTTTTAAAAACCCGTGAAACAAAGACAGTGAAAGAGAGAGAAATTCTTACAAAATTCGTTCAGGGGCTGTGATGCCACCTGGATTGACCATATCTAGACCCACAGTTGATTGAGACATAAGGGTGGACACTCTTGGGGCTGAGAGGTTTGGTGAGGTTGGGTGAGGAAACGCAGACCCTTTAGAGTAATACTGCGTGGTGCCCATCCCATGGGTCCCAAATCTCCAGGTTCAAGGGCATCTTCCTCATCGAAAACATGCATGAGAAACCCAGAAGATGGTACACCGTGTGATCGGGCAAGGTTTCCAAAACGCACCTCATTTCTCATCTCCTTGTGCTCGGGTTCGCCATTCCAGCCGCTTTACTAGCAATCTCCCTCCTTGGAGAATCAGCACCTTTAACCTCCTGTTCCGTACAGGTTGCAATTTGTCCTGAGGATGAACGGGAAGAGGGGGAACCAATGAGAGACTAGCTCTAGGTGTTGGGACAGGCACAGGTCACTCTATTTTCCCATCAGGAAGAAGAATTAACCACAGGCTCAGCCTGCCGCCCGGGACCAGAATAGGGCCTGAAGCAATCCTGCGCTTTTGCGGCCAGCTCCCAAGAAAGCGAGTTGAAAAATGGAGCTCAGGGGCACTGCAATTCACAAACCTGCAGACTTATAAATGATAACTCTCGTCCACAAATATATTGAGGGAAGGCAACGAAGAGGATTTGAAAGCAAGGCAGAATTGCAGGAAACAGATCTCAGGAGGGAGATTCGAATCGCCTTTAAAGAAGAGGAAAAGTGGCAAAACCTCGACAATGATGCCCTTGGCCAAAAAGGGCGTACGCGTTTTTTCCTGAATATGTTCAGGAAAAAACGCATCCGCCCTTTTTGGCCAACCAAGCAACCTGGAAAGGCAAATCAGCACTACAAAGAAGTCTCGCTTCCCATCGGTCAAAAGGGCCATGCTGAATAAAGTGTCAAAACCAGAAATGCAGGACAGGCCATGGAGAAACGGGAGCCTGGCTACGCTGATGGGCGGGATGTAAATTGCCAACAGCCACTCTGGAGAAGTGTACGGTGTGTCCTGAAACATCTAAAAAACTCAGCTTAGAGAGCATAGGGCACTTCCACTCATGGGCGTATAAATTGGGAAAACTAAAAATCAGCAAGACACAGGCACCCCAAAGTTTAGGGCTGCTCTGTTGACAAGAACCTCCACTTCGTTACACCTTAAATATCCCAGGAAAGAGAAAAATGGATAAAGAAGTTGTGGTCCTTATGTACAATGGAATATCACTCAGCCATGAAATCAACGTCATAAGGCTAGTAGCAGCATGATGAGTGGATTTAGGTATGACGATTCTAAGTGAAATAAGTCACACAGAAAAGGACACTTATCATAAGATATCACTTATCGAGGGAATGTAAAAACCGCTACCCTTGAACTGAATTACAAAACAGAACAGAGTCACACGTTTAGAAAACACACTACGGCTGCTTAACGGGAAAGGTGAGGTGGGGTGATGCATAAAACAAGGGTTTCAAATTAGCTCAGATACCGTTCCATAAACCCAATAGGTAATAGACAAGACCTACTCCTTGCTCAGTGAATTGGACTCAACACCCCCTATTCACCGCCCAAGAATATATCTGACTAGTAAGAATCTTAAAACCTATGTATTGATATCTCTCTGTAAGTGAGTCAAGTGGGTGTAAAGCGGCATAAACACAGCAGTGAAAAGCAGCTAAACCCCATTATAAAAATCAATTACTTTTAAAAACCCGTGAAACAAAGACAGTGAAACAGAGAGAAATTCTTACAAAATTCGTTCAGGGGCTGTGATGCCACCTGGATTGACCATATCTAGACCCACAGTTGATTGAGACATAAGGGTGGACACTCTTGGGGCTGAGAGGTTTGGTGAGGTTGGGTGAGGAAACGCAGACCCTTTAGAGTAATACTGCGTGGTGCCCATCCCATGGGTCCCAAATCTCCAGGTTCAAGGGCATCTTCCTACATCGAAAACATGCATGAGAAACCCAGAAGATGGTACACCGTGTGATCGGGAAAGGTTTCCAAAACGCACCTCATTTCTCATCTCCTTGTGCTCGGGTTCGCCATTCCAGCCACTTTACTAGCAATCTCCCTCCTTGGAGAATCAGCACCTTTAACCTCCTGTTCCGTACAGGTTGCAATTTGTCCTGAGGATGAACGGGAAGAGGGGGAAACAATGAGAGACTAGCTCTAGGTGTTGGGACAGGCACAGGTCACTCTATTTTCCCATCAGGAAGAAGAATTAACCACAGGCTCAGCCTGCCGCCCGGGACCAGAATAGGGCCTGAAGCAATCCTGCGCTTTTGCGGCCAGCTCCCAAGAAAGCGAGTTGAAAAATGGAGCTCAGGGGCACTGCAATTCACAAACCTGCAGACTTATAAATGATAACTCTCGTCCACAAATATATTGAGGGAAGGCAACGAAGAGGATTTGAAAGCAAGGCAGAATTGCAGGAAACAGATCTCAGGAGGGAGATTCGAATCGCCTTTAAAGAACAGGAAAAGCGGCAAAACCTCGACAATGATGCCCTTGGCCAAAAAGGGCGTACGCGTTTTTTCCTGAATATGTTCAGGAAAAAACGCATCCGCCCTTTTTGGCCAACCAAGCAACCTGGAAAGGCAAATCAGCGCTACAAAGAAGTCTCGCTTCCCATCGGTCAAAAGGGCCATGCTGAATAAAGTGTCAAAACCAGAAATGCAGGACAGGCCATGGAGAAACGGGAGCCTGGCTACGCTGATGGGCGGGATGTAAATTGCCAACAGCCACTCTGGAGAAGTGTACGGTGTGTCCTGAAACATCTAAAAAACTCAGCTTAGAGAGCATAGGGCACTTCCACTCATGGGCGTATAAATTGGGAAAACTAAAAATCAGCAAGACACAGGCACCCCAAAGTTTAGGGCTGCTCTGTTGACAAGAACCTCCACTTCGTTACACCTTAAATATCCCAGGAAAGAGAAAAATGGATAAAGAAGTTGTGGTCCTTATGTACAATGGAATATCACTCAGCCATGAAATCAACGTCATAAGGCTAGTAGCAGCATGATGAGTGGATTTAGGTACGACGATTCTAAGTGAAATAAGTCACACAGAAAAACACACTTATCATAAGATATCACTTATAGAGGGAATGTAAAAACAGCTACCCTTGAACTGAATTACAAAACAGAACAGAGTCACACGTTTAGAAAACACACTACGGCTGCTTAACGGGAAAGGTGAGGTGGGGTGATGCATAAAACAAGGGTTTCAAATTAGCTCAGATACCGTTCCATAAACCCAATAGGTAATAGACAAGACCTACTCCTTGCTCAGTGAATTGGACTCAACACCCCCTATTCACCGCCCAAGAATATATCTGACTAGTAAGAATCTTAAAACCTATGTATTGATATCTCTCTGTAAGTGAGTCAAGTGGGTGTATAGCGGCATAAACACAGCAGTGAAAAGCAGCTAAACCCCATTATAAAAATCAATTACTTTTAAAAACCCGTGAAACAAAGACAGTGAAAGAGAGAGAAATTCTTACAAAATTCGTTCAGGGGCTGTGATGCCACCTGGATTGACCATATCTAGACCCACAGTTGATTGAGACATAAGGGTGGACACTCTTGGGGCTGAGAGGTTTGGTGAGGTTGGGTGAGGAAACGCAGACCCTTTAGAGTAATACTGCGTGGTGCCCATCCCATGGGTCCCAAATCTCCAGGTTCAAGGGCATCTTCCTCATCGAAAACATGCATGAGAAACCCAGAAGATGGTACACCGTGTGATCGGGCAAGGTTTCCAAAACGCACCTCATTTCTCATCTCCTTGTGCTCGGGTTCGCCATTCCAGCCGCTTTACTAGCAATCTCCCTCCTTGGAGAATCAGCACCTTTAACCTCCTGTTCCGTACAGGTTGCAATTTGTCCTGAGGATGAACGGGAAGAGGGGGAACCAATGAGAGACTAGCTCTAGGTGTTGGGACAGGCACAGGTCACTCTATTTTCCCATCAGGAAGAAGAATTAACCACAGGCTCAGCCTGCCGCCCGGGACCAGAATAGGGCCTGAAGCAATCCTGCGCTTTTGCGGCCAGCTCCCAAGAAAGCGAGTTGAAAAATGGAGCTCAGGGGCACTGCAATTCACAAACCTGCAGACTTATAAATGATAACTCTCGTCCACAAATATATTGAGGGAAGGCAACGAAGAGGATTTGAAAGCAAGGCAGAATTGCAGGAAACAGATCTCAGGAGGGAGATTCGAATCGCCTTTAAAGAACAGGAAAAGCGGCAAAACCTCGACAATGATGCCCTTGGCCAAAAAGGGCGTACGCGTTTTTTCCTGAATATGTTCAGGAAAAAACGCATCCGCCCTTTTTGGCCAACCAAGCAACCTGGAAAGGCAAATCAGCGCTACAAAGAAGTCTCGCTTCCCATCGGTCAAAAGGGCCATGCTGAATAAAGTGTCAAAACCAGAAATGCAGGACAGGCCATGGAGAAACGGGAGCCTGGCTACGCTGATGGGCGGGATGTAAATTGCCAACAGCCACTCTGGAGAAGTGTACGGTGTGTCCTGAAACATCTAAAAAACTCAGCTTAGAGAGCATAGGGCACTTCCACTCATGGGCGTATAAATTGGGAAAACTAAAAATCAGCAAGACACAGGCACCCCAAAGTTTAGGGCTGCTCTGTTGACAAGAACCTCCACTTCGTTACACCTTAAATATCCCAGGAAAGAGAAAAATGGATAAAGAAGTTGTGGTCCTTATGTACAATGGAATATCACTCAGCCATGAAATCAACGTCATAAGGCTAGTAGCAGCATGATGAGTGGATTTAGGTACGACGATTCTAAGTGAAATAAGTCACACAGAAAAACACACTTATCATAAGATATCACTTATAGAGGGAATGTAAAAACAGCTACCCTTGAACTGAATTACAAAACAGAACAGAGTCACACGTTTAGAAAACACACTACGGCTGCTTAACGGGAAAGGTGAGGTGGGGTGATGCATAAAACAAGGGTTTCAAATTAGCTCAGATACCGTTCCATAAACCCAATAGGTAATAGACAAGACCTACTCCTTGCTCAGTGAATTGGACTCAACACCCCCTATTCACCGCCCAAGAATATATCTGACTAGTAAGAATCTTAAAACCTATGTATTGATATCTCTCTGTAAGTGAGTCAAGTGGGTGTATAGCGGCATAAACACAGCAGTGAAAAGCAGCTAAACCCCATTATAAAAATCAATTACTTTTAAAAACCCGTGAAACAAAGACAGTGAAAGAGAGAGAAATTCTTACAAAATTCGTTCAGGGGCTGTGATGCCACCTGGATTGACCATATCTAGACCCACAGTTGATTGAGACATAAGGGTGGACACTCTTGGGGCTGAGAGGTTTGGTGAGGTTGGGTGAGGAAACGCAGACCCTTTAGAGTAATACTGCGTGGTGCCCATCCCATGGGTCCCAAATCTCCAGGTTCAAGGGCATCTTCCTCATCGAAAACATGCATGAGAAACCCAGAAGATGGTACACCGTGTGATCGGGCAAGGTTTCCAAAACGCACCTCATTTCTCATCTCCTTGTGCTCGGGTTCGCCATTCCAGCCGCTTTACTAGCAATCTCCCTCCTTGGAGAATCAGCACCTTTAACCTCCTGTTCCGTACAGGTTGCAATTTGTCCTGAGGATGAACGGGAAGAGGGGGAACCAATGAGAGACTAGCTCTAGGTGTTGGGACAGGCACAGGTCACTCTATTTTCCCATCAGGAAGAAGAATTAACCACAGGCTCAGCCTGCCGCCCGGGACCAGAATAGGGCCTGAAGCAATCCTGCGCTTTTGCGGCCAGCTCCCAAGAAAGCGAGTTGAAAAATGGAGCTCAGGGGCACTGCAATTCACAAACCTGCAGACTTATAAATGATAACTCTCGTCCACAAATATATTGAGGGAAGGCAACGAAGAGGATTTGAAAGCAAGGCAGAATTGCAGGAAACAGATCTCAGGAGGGAGATTCGAATCGCCTTTAAAGAACAGGAAAAGTGGCAAAACCTCGACAATGATGCCCTTGGCCAAAAAGGGCGTACGCGTTTTTTCCTGAATATGTTCAGGAAAAAACGCATCCGCCCTTTTTGGCCAACCAAGCAACCTGGAAAGGCAAATCAGCACTACAAAGAAGTCTCGCTTCCCATCGGTCAAAAGGGCCATGCTGAATAAAGTGTCAAAACCAGAAATGCAGGACAGGCCATGGAGAAACGGGAGCCTGGCTACGCTGATGGGCGGGATGTAAATTGCCAACAGCCACTCTGGAGAAGTGTACGGTGTGTCCTGAAACATCTAAAAAACTCAGCTTAGAGAGCATAGGGCACTTCCACTCATGGGCGTATAAATTGGGAAAACTAAAAATCAGCAAGACACAGGCACCCCAAAGTTTAGGGCTGCTCTGTTGACAAGAACCTCCACTTCGTTACACCTTAAATATCCCAGGAAAGAGAAAAATGGATAAAGAAGTTGTGGTCCTTATGTACAATGGAATATCACTCAGCCATGAAATCAACGTCATAAGGCTAGTAGCAGCATGATGAGTGGATTTAGGTACGACGATTCTAAGTGAAATAAGTCACACAGAAAAGGACACTTATCATAAGATATCACTTATCGAGGGAATGTAAAAACCGCTACCCTTGAACTGAATTACAAAACAGAACAGAGTCACACGTTTAGAAAACACACTACGGCTGCTTAACGGGAAAGGTGAGGTGGGGTGATGCATAAAACAAGGGTTTCAAATTAGCTCAGATACCGTTCCATAAACCCAATATGTAATAGACAAGACCTACTCCTTGCTCAGTGAATTGGACTCAACACCCCCTATTCACCGCCCAAGAATATATCTGACTAGTAAGAATCTTAAAACCTATGTATTGATATCTCTCTGTAAGTGAGTCAAGTGGGTGTAAAGCGGCATAAACACAGCAGTGAAAAGCAGCTAAACCCCATTATAAAAATCAATTACTTTTAAAAACCCGTGAAACAAAGACAGTGAAAGAGAGAGAAATTCTTACAAAATTCGTTCAGGGGCTGTGATGCCACCTGGATTGACCATATCTAGACCCACAGTTGATTGAGACATAAGGGTGGACACTCTTGGGGCTGAGAGGTTTGGTGAGGTTGGGTGAGGAAACGCAGACCCTTTAGAGTAATACTGCGTGGTGCCCATCCCATGGGTCCCAAATCTCCAGGTTCAAGGGCATCTTCCTCATCGAAAACATGCATGAGAAACCCAGAAGATGGTACACCGTGTGATCGGGCAAGGTTTCCAAAACGCACCTCATTTCTCATCTCCTTGTGCTCGGGTTCGCCATTCCAGCCGCTTTACTAGCAATCTCCCTCCTTGGAGAATCAGCACCTTTAACCTCCTGTTCCGTACAGGTTGCAATTTGTCCTGAGGATGAACGGGAAGAGGGGGAACCAATGAGAGACTAGCTCTAGGTGTTGGGACAGGCACAGGTCACTCTATTTTCCCATCAGGAAGAAGAATTAACCACAGGCTCAGCCTGCCGCCCGGGACCAGAATAGGGCCTGAAGCAATCCTGCGCTTTTGCGGCCAGCTCCCAAGAAAGCGAGTTGAAAAATGGAGCTCAGGGGCACTGCAATTCACAAACCTGCAGACTTATAAATGATAACTCTCGTCCACAAATATATTGAGGGAAGGCAACGAAGAGGATTTGAAAGCAAGGCAGAATTGCAGGAAACAGATCTCAGGAGGGAGATTCGAATCGCCTTTAAAGAACAGGAAAAGTGGCAAAACCTCGACAATGATGCCCTTGGCCAAAAAGGGCGTACGCGTTTTTTCCTGAATATGTTCAGGAAAAAACGCATCCGCCCTTTTTGGCCAACCAAGCAACCTGGAAAGGCAAATCAGCACTACAAAGAAGTCTCGCTTCCCATCGGTCAAAAGGGCCATGCTGAATAAAGTGTCAAAACCAGAAATGCAGGACAGGCCATGGAGAAACGGGAGCCTGGCTACGCTGATGGGCGGGATGTAAATTGCCAACAGCCACTCTGGAGAAGTGTACGGTGTGTCCTGAAACATCTAAAAAACTCAGCTTAGAGAGCATAGGGCACTTCCACTCATGGGCGTATAAATTGGGAAAACTAAAAATCAGCAAGACACAGGCACCCCAAAGTTTAGGGCTGCTCTGTTGACAAGAACCTCCACTTCGTTACACCTTAAATATCCCAGGAAAGAGAAAAATGGATAAAGAAGTTGTGGTCCTTATGTACAATGGAATATCACTCAGCCATGAAATCAACGTCATAAGGCTAGTAGCAGCATGATGAGTGGATTTAGGTATGACGATTCTAAGTGAAATAAGTCACACAGAAAAGGACACTTATCATAAGATATCACTTATCGAGGGAATGTAAAAACCGCTACCCTTGAACTGAATTACAAAACAGAACAGAGTCACACGTTTAGAAAACACACTACGGCTGCTTAACGGGAAAGGTGAGGTGGGGTGATGCATAAAACAAGGGTTTCAAATTAGCTCAGATACCGTTCCATAAACCCAATAGGTAATAGACAAGACCTACTCCTTGCTCAGTGAATTGGACTCAACACCCCCTATTCACCGCCCAAGAATATATCTGACTAGTAAGAATCTTAAAACCTATGTATTGATATCTCTCTGTAAGTGAGTCAAGTGGGTGTAAAGCGGCATAAACACAGCAGTGAAAAGCAGCTAAACCCCATTATAAAAATCAATTACTTTTAAAAACCCGTGAAACAAAGACAGTGAAACAGAGAGAAATTCTTACAAAATTCGTTCAGGGGCTGTGATGCCACCTGGATTGACCATATCTAGACCCACAGTTGATTGAGACATAAGGGTGGACACTCTTGGGGCTGAGAGGTTTGGTGAGGTTGGGTGAGGAAACGCAGACCCTTTAGAGTAATACTGCGTGGTGCCCATCCCATGGGTCCCAAATCTCCAGGTTCAAGGGCATCTTCCTACATCGAAAACATGCATGAGAAACCCAGAAGATGGTACACCGTGTGATCGGGAAAGGTTTCCAAAACGCACCTCATTTCTCATCTCCTTGTGCTCGGGTTCGCCATTCCAGCCACTTTACTAGCAATCTCCCTCCTTGGAGAATCAGCACCTTTAACCTCCTGTTCCGTACAGGTTGCAATTTGTCCTGAGGATGAACGGGAAGAGGGGGAAACAATGAGAGACTAGCTCTAGGTGTTGGGACAGGCACAGGTCACTCTATTTTCCCATCAGGAAGAAGAATTAACCACAGGCTCAGCCTGCCGCCCGGGACCAGAATAGGGCCTGAAGCAATCCTGCGCTTTTGCGGCCAGCTCCCAAGAAAGCGAGTTGAAAAATGGAGCTCAGGGGCACTGCAATTCACAAACCTGCAGACTTATAAATGATAACTCTCGTCCACAAATATATTGAGGGAAGGCAACGAAGAGGATTTGAAAGCAAGGCAGAATTGCAGGAAACAGATCTCAGGAGGGAGATTCGAATCGCCTTTAAAGAACAGGAAAAGCGGCAAAACCTCGACAATGATGCCCTTGGCCAAAAAGGGCGTACGCGTTTTTTCCTGAATATGTTCAGGAAAAAACGCATCCGCCCTTTTTGGCCAACCAAGCAACCTGGAAAGGCAAATCAGCGCTACAAAGAAGTCTCGCTTCCCATCGGTCAAAAGGGCCATGCTGAATAAAGTGTCAAAACCAGAAATGCAGGACAGGCCATGGAGAAACGGGAGCCTGGCTACGCTGATGGGCGGGATGTAAATTGCCAACAGCCACTCTGGAGAAGTGTACGGTGTGTCCTGAAACATCTAAAAAACTCAGCTTAGAGAGCATAGGGCACTTCCACTCATGGGCGTATAAATTGGGAAAACTAAAAATCAGCAAGACACAGGCACCCCAAAGTTTAGGGCTGCTCTGTTGACAAGAACCTCCACTTCGTTACACCTTAAATATCCCAGGAAAGAGAAAAATGGATAAAGAAGTTGTGGTCCTTATGTACAATGGAATATCACTCAGCCATGAAATCAACGTCATAAGGCTAGTAGCAGCATGATGAGTGGATTTAGGTACGACGATTCTAAGTGAAATAAGTCACACAGAAAAACACACTTATCATAAGATATCACTTATAGAGGGAATGTAAAAACAGCTACCCTTGAACTGAATTACAAAACAGAACAGAGTCACACGTTTAGAAAACACACTACGGCTGCTTAACGGGAAAGGTGAGGTGGGGTGATGCATAAAACAAGGGTTTCAAATTAGCTCAGATACCGTTCCATAAACCCAATAGGTAATAGACAAGACCTACTCCTTGCTCAGTGAATTGGACTCAACACCCCCTATTCACCGCCCAAGAATATATCTGACTAGTAAGAATCTTAAAACCTATGTATTGATATCTCTCTGTAAGTGAGTCAAGTGGGTGTATAGCGGCATAAACACAGCAGTGAAAAGCAGCTAAACCCCATTATAAAAATCAATTACTTTTAAAAACCCGTGAAACAAAGACAGTGAAAGAGAGAGAAATTCTTACAAAATTCGTTCAGGGGCTGTGATGCCACCTGGATTGACCATATCTAGACCCACAGTTGATTGAGACATAAGGGTGGACACTCTTGGGGCTGAGAGGTTTGGTGAGGTTGGGTGAGGAAACGCAGACCCTTTAGAGTAATACTGCGTGGTGCCCATCCCATGGGTCCCAAATCTCCAGGTTCAAGGGCATCTTCCTCATCGAAAACATGCATGAGAAACCCAGAAGATGGTACACCGTGTGATCGGGCAAGGTTTCCAAAACGCACCTCATTTCTCATCTCCTTGTGCTCGGGTTCGCCATTCCAGCCGCTTTACTAGCAATCTCCCTCCTTGGAGAATCAGCACCTTTAACCTCCTGTTCCGTACAGGTTGCAATTTGTCCTGAGGATGAACGGGAAGAGGGGGAACCAATGAGAGACTAGCTCTAGGTGTTGGGACAGGCACAGGTCACTCTATTTTCCCATCAGGAAGAAGAATTAACCACAGGCTCAGCCTGCCGCCCGGGACCAGAATAGGGCCTGAAGCAATCCTGCGCTTTTGCGGCCAGCTCCCAAGAAAGCGAGTTGAAAAATGGAGCTCAGGGGCACTGCAATTCACAAACCTGCAGACTTATAAATGATAACTCTCGTCCACAAATATATTGAGGGAAGGCAACGAAGAGGATTTGAAAGCAAGGCAGAATTGCAGGAAACAGATCTCAGGAGGGAGATTCGAATCGCCTTTAAAGAAGAGGAAAAGTGGCAAAACCTCGACAATGATGCCCTTGGCCAAAAAGGGCGTACGCGTTTTTTCCTGAATATGTTCAGGAAAAAACGCATCCGCCCTTTTTGGCCAACCAAGCAACCTGGAAAGGCAAATCAGCACTACAAAGAAGTCTCGCTTCCCATCGGTCAAAAGGGCCATGCTGAATAAAGTGTCAAAACCAGAAATGCAGGACAGGCCATGGAGAAACGGGAGCCTGGCTACGCTGATGGGCGGGATGTAAATTGCCAACAGCCACTCTGGAGAAGTGTACGGTGTGTCCTGAAACATCTAAAAAACTCAGCTTAGAGAGCATAGGGCACTTCCACTCATGGGCGTATAAATTGGGAAAACTAAAAATCAGCAAGACACAGGCACCCCAAAGTTTAGGGCTGCTCTGTTGACAAGAACCTCCACTTCGTTACACCTTAAATATCCCAGGAAAGAGAAAAATGGATAAAGAAGTTGTGGTCCTTATGTACAATGGAATATCACTCAGCCATGAAATCAACGTCATAAGGCTAGTAGCAGCATGATGAGTGGATTTAGGTATGACGATTCTAAGTGAAATAAGTCACACAGAAAAGGACACTTATCATAAGATATCACTTATCGAGGGAATGTAAAAACCGCTACCCTTGAACTGAATTACAAAACAGAACAGAGTCACACGTTTAGAAAACACACTACGGCTGCTTAACGGGAAAGGTGAGGTGGGGTGATGCATAAAACAAGGGTTTCAAATTAGCTCAGATACCGTTCCATAAACCCAATAGGTAATAGACAAGACCTACTCCTTGCTCAGTGAATTGGACTCAACACCCCCTATTCACCGCCCAAGAATATATCTGACTAGTAAGAATCTTAAAACCTATGTATTGATATCTCTCTGTAAGTGAGTCAAGTGGGTGTAAAGCGGCATAAACACAGCAGTGAAAAGCAGCTAAACCCCATTATAAAAATCAATTACTTTTAAAAACCCGTGAAACAAAGACAGTGAAACAGAGAGAAATTCTTACAAAATTCGTTCAGGGGCTGTGATGCCACCTGGATTGACCATATCTAGACCCACAGTTGATTGAGACATAAGGGTGGACACTCTTGGGGCTGAGAGGTTTGGTGAGGTTGGGTGAGGAAACGCAGACCCTTTAGAGTAATACTGCGTGGTGCCCATCCCATGGGTCCCAAATCTCCAGGTTCAAGGGCATCTTCCTACATCGAAAACATGCATGAGAAACCCAGAAGATGGTACACCGTGTGATCGGGAAAGGTTTCCAAAACGCACCTCATTTCTCATCTCCTTGTGCTCGGGTTCGCCATTCCAGCCACTTTACTAGCAATCTCCCTCCTTGGAGAATCAGCACCTTTAACCTCCTGTTCCGTACAGGTTGCAATTTGTCCTGAGGATGAACGGGAAGAGGGGGAAACAATGAGAGACTAGCTCTAGGTGTTGGGACAGGCACAGGTCACTCTATTTTCCCATCAGGAAGAAGAATTAACCACAGGCTCAGCCTGCCGCCCGGGACCAGAATAGGGCCTGAAGCAATCCTGCGCTTTTGCGGCCAGCTCCCAAGAAAGCGAGTTGAAAAATGGAGCTCAGGGGCACTGCAATTCACAAACCTGCAGACTTATAAATGATAACTCTCGTCCACAAATATATTGAGGGAAGGCAACGAAGAGGATTTGAAAGCAAGGCAGAATTGCAGGAAACAGATCTCAGGAGGGAGATTCGAATCGCCTTTAAAGAACAGGAAAAGCGGCAAAACCTCGACAATGATGCCCTTGGCCAAAAAGGGCGTACGCGTTTTTTCCTGAATATGTTCAGGAAAAAACGCATCCGCCCTTTTTGGCCAACCAAGCAACCTGGAAAGGCAAATCAGCGCTACAAAGAAGTCTCGCTTCCCATCGGTCAAAAGGGCCATGCTGAATAAAGTGTCAAAACCAGAAATGCAGGACAGGCCATGGAGAAACGGGAGCCTGGCTACGCTGATGGGCGGGATGTAAATTGCCAACAGCCACTCTGGAGAAGTGTACGGTGTGTCCTGAAACATCTAAAAAACTCAGCTTAGAGAGCATAGGGCACTTCCACTCATGGGCGTATAAATTGGGAAAACTAAAAATCAGCAAGACACAGGCACCCCAAAGTTTAGGGCTGCTCTGTTGACAAGAACCTCCACTTCGTTACACCTTAAATATCCCAGGAAAGAGAAAAATGGATAAAGAAGTTGTGGTCCTTATGTACAATGGAATATCACTCAGCCATGAAATCAACGTCATAAGGCTAGTAGCAGCATGATGAGTGGATTTAGGTACGACGATTCTAAGTGAAATAAGTCACACAGAAAAACACACTTATCATAAGATATCACTTATAGAGGGAATGTAAAAACAGCTACCCTTGAACTGAATTACAAAACAGAACAGAGTCACACGTTTAGAAAACACACTACGGCTGCTTAACGGGAAAGGTGAGGTGGGGTGATGCATAAAACAAGGGTTTCAAATTAGCTCAGATACCGTTCCATAAACCCAATAGGTAATAGACAAGACCTACTCCTTGCTCAGTGAATTGGACTCAACACCCCCTATTCACCGCCCAAGAATATATCTGACTAGTAAGAATCTTAAAACCTATGTATTGATATCTCTCTGTAAGTGAGTCAAGTGGGTGTATAGCGGCATAAACACAGCAGTGAAAAGCAGCTAAACCCCATTATAAAAATCAATTACTTTTAAAAACCCGTGAAACAAAGACAGTGAAAGAGAGAGAAATTCTTACAAAATTCGTTCAGGGGCTGTGATGCCACCTGGATTGACCATATCTAGACCCACAGTTGATTGAGACATAAGGGTGGACACTCTTGGGGCTGAGAGGTTTGGTGAGGTTGGGTGAGGAAACGCAGACCCTTTAGAGTAATACTGCGTGGTGCCCATCCCATGGGTCCCAAATCTCCAGGTTCAAGGGCATCTTCCTCATCGAAAACATGCATGAGAAACCCAGAAGATGGTACACCGTGTGATCGGGCAAGGTTTCCAAAACGCACCTCATTTCTCATCTCCTTGTGCTCGGGTTCGCCATTCCAGCCGCTTTACTAGCAATCTCCCTCCTTGGAGAATCAGCACCTTTAACCTCCTGTTCCGTACAGGTTGCAATTTGTCCTGAGGATGAACGGGAAGAGGGGGAACCAATGAGAGACTAGCTCTAGGTGTTGGGACAGGCACAGGTCACTCTATTTTCCCATCAGGAAGAAGAATTAACCACAGGCTCAGCCTGCCGCCCGGGACCAGAATAGGGCCTGAAGCAATCCTGCGCTTTTGCGGCCAGCTCCCAAGAAAGCGAGTTGAAAAATGGAGCTCAGGGGCACTGCAATTCACAAACCTGCAGACTTATAAATGATAACTCTCGTCCACAAATATATTGAGGGAAGGCAACGAAGAGGATTTGAAAGCAAGGCAGAATTGCAGGAAACAGATCTCAGGAGGGAGATTCGAATCGCCTTTAAAGAACAGGAAAAGCGGCAAAACCTCGACAATGATGCCCTTGGCCAAAAAGGGCGTACGCGTTTTTTCCTGAATATGTTCAGGAAAAAACGCATCCGCCCTTTTTGGCCAACCAAGCAACCTGGAAAGGCAAATCAGCGCTACAAAGAAGTCTCGCTTCCCATCGGTCAAAAGGGCCATGCTGAATAAAGTGTCAAAACCAGAAATGCAGGACAGGCCATGGAGAAACGGGAGCCTGGCTACGCTGATGGGCGGGATGTAAATTGCCAACAGCCACTCTGGAGAAGTGTACGGTGTGTCCTGAAACATCTAAAAAACTCAGCTTAGAGAGCATAGGGCACTTCCACTCATGGGCGTATAAATTGGGAAAACTAAAAATCAGCAAGACACAGGCACCCCAAAGTTTAGGGCTGCTCTGTTGACAAGAACCTCCACTTCGTTACACCTTAAATATCCCAGGAAAGAGAAAAATGGATAAAGAAGTTGTGGTCCTTATGTACAATGGAATATCACTCAGCCATGAAATCAACGTCATAAGGCTAGTAGCAGCATGATGAGTGGATTTAGGTACGACGATTCTAAGTGAAATAAGTCACACAGAAAAACACACTTATCATAAGATATCACTTATAGAGGGAATGTAAAAACAGCTACCCTTGAACTGAATTACAAAACAGAACAGAGTCACACGTTTAGAAAACACACTACGGCTGCTTAACGGGAAAGGTGAGGTGGGGTGATGCATAAAACAAGGGTTTCAAATTAGCTCAGATACCGTTCCATAAACCCAATAGGTAATAGACAAGACCTACTCCTTGCTCAGTGAATTGGACTCAACACCCCCTATTCACCGCCCAAGAATATATCTGACTAGTAAGAATCTTAAAACCTATGTATTGATATCTCTCTGTAAGTGAGTCAAGTGGGTGTATAGCGGCATAAACACAGCAGTGAAAAGCAGCTAAACCCCATTATAAAAATCAATTACTTTTAAAAACCCGTGAAACAAAGACAGTGAAAGAGAGAGAAATTCTTACAAAATTCGTTCAGGGGCTGTGATGCCACCTGGATTGACCATATCTAGACCCACAGTTGATTGAGACATAAGGGTGGACACTCTTGGGGCTGAGAGGTTTGGTGAGGTTGGGTGAGGAAACGCAGACCCTTTAGAGTAATACTGCGTGGTGCCCATCCCATGGGTCCCAAATCTCCAGGTTCAAGGGCATCTTCCTCATCGAAAACATGCATGAGAAACCCAGAAGATGGTACACCGTGTGATCGGGCAAGGTTTCCAAAACGCACCTCATTTCTCATCTCCTTGTGCTCGGGTTCGCCATTCCAGCCGCTTTACTAGCAATCTCCCTCCTTGGAGAATCAGCACCTTTAACCTCCTGTTCCGTACAGGTTGCAATTTGTCCTGAGGATGAACGGGAAGAGGGGGAACCAATGAGAGACTAGCTCTAGGTGTTGGGACAGGCACAGGTCACTCTATTTTCCCATCAGGAAGAAGAATTAACCACAGGCTCAGCCTGCCGCCCGGGACCAGAATAGGGCCTGAAGCAATCCTGCGCTTTTGCGGCCAGCTCCCAAGAAAGCGAGTTGAAAAATGGAGCTCAGGGGCACTGCAATTCACAAACCTGCAGACTTATAAATGATAACTCTCGTCCACAAATATATTGAGGGAAGGCAACGAAGAGGATTTGAAAGCAAGGCAGAATTGCAGGAAACAGATCTCAGGAGGGAGATTCGAATCGCCTTTAAAGAACAGGAAAAGTGGCAAAACCTCGACAATGATGCCCTTGGCCAAAAAGGGCGTACGCGTTTTTTCCTGAATATGTTCAGGAAAAAACGCATCCGCCCTTTTTGGCCAACCAAGCAACCTGGAAAGGCAAATCAGCACTACAAAGAAGTCTCGCTTCCCATCGGTCAAAAGGGCCATGCTGAATAAAGTGTCAAAACCAGAAATGCAGGACAGGCCATGGAGAAACGGGAGCCTGGCTACGCTGATGGGCGGGATGTAAATTGCCAACAGCCACTCTGGAGAAGTGTACGGTGTGTCCTGAAACATCTAAAAAACTCAGCTTAGAGAGCATAGGGCACTTCCACTCATGGGCGTATAAATTGGGAAAACTAAAAATCAGCAAGACACAGGCACCCCAAAGTTTAGGGCTGCTCTGTTGACAAGAACCTCCACTTCGTTACACCTTAAATATCCCAGGAAAGAGAAAAATGGATAAAGAAGTTGTGGTCCTTATGTACAATGGAATATCACTCAGCCATGAAATCAACGTCATAAGGCTAGTAGCAGCATGATGAGTGGATTTAGGTATGACGATTCTAAGTGAAATAAGTCACACAGAAAAGGACACTTATCATAAGATATCACTTATCGAGGGAATGTAAAAACCGCTACCCTTGAACTGAATTACAAAACAGAACAGAGTCACACGTTTAGAAAACACACTACGGCTGCTTAACGGGAAAGGTGAGGTGGGGTGATGCATAAAACAAGGGTTTCAAATTAGCTCAGATACCGTTCCATAAACCCAATAGGTAATAGACAAGACCTACTCCTTGCTCAGTGAATTGGACTCAACACCCCCTATTCACCGCCCAAGAATATATCTGACTAGTAAGAATCTTAAAACCTATGTATTGATATCTCTCTGTAAGTGAGTCAAGTGGGTGTAAAGCGGCATAAACACAGCAGTGAAAAGCAGCTAAACCCCATTATAAAAATCAATTACTTTTAAAAACCCGTGAAACAAAGACAGTGAAACAGAGAGAAATTCTTACAAAATTCGTTCAGGGGCTGTGATGCCACCTGGATTGACCATATCTAGACCCACAGTTGATTGAGACATAAGGGTGGACACTCTTGGGGCTGAGAGGTTTGGTGAGGTTGGGTGAGCAAACGCAGACCCTTTAGAGTAATACTGCGTGGTGCCCATCCCATGGGTCCCAAATCTCCAGGTTCAAGGGCATCTTCCTCATCGAAAACATGCATGAGAAACCCAGAAGATGGTACACCGTGTGATCGGGCAAGGTTTCCAAAACGCACCTCATTTCTCATCTCCTTGTGCTCGGGTTCGCCATTCCAGCCGCTTTACTAGCAATCTCCCTCCTTGGAGAATCAGCACCTTTAACCTCCTGTTCCGTACAGGTTGCAATTTGTCCTGAGGATGAACGGGAAGAGGGGGAAACAATGAGAGACTAGCTCTAGGTGTTGGGACAGGCACAGGTCACTCTATTTTCCCATCAGGAAGAAGAATTAACCACAGGCTCAGCCTGCCGCCCGGGACCAGAATAGGGCCTGAAGCAATCCTGCGCTTTTGCGGCCAGCTCCCAAGAAAGCGAGTTGAAAAATGGAGCTCAGGGGCACTGCAATTCACAAACCTGCAGACTTATAAATGATAACTCTCGTCCACAAATATATTGAGGGAAGGCAACGAAGAGGATTTGAAAGCAAGGCAGAATTGCAGGAAACAGATCTCAGGAGGGAGATTCGAATCGCCTTTAAAGAACAGGAAAAGCGGCAAAACCTCGACAATGATGCCCTTGGCCAAAAAGGGCGTACGCGTTTTTTCCTGAATATGTTCAGGAAAAAACGCATCCGCCCTTTTTGGCCAACCAAGCAACCTGGAAAGGCAAATCAGCGCTACAAAGAAGTCTCGCTTCCCATCGGTCAAAAGGGCCATGCTGAATAAAGTGTCAAAACCAGAAATGCAGGACAGGCCATGGAGAAACGGGAGCCTGGCTACGCTGATGGGCGGGATGTAAATTGCCAACAGCCACTCTGGAGAAGTGTACGGTGTGTCCTGAAACATCTAAAAAACTCAGCTTAGAGAGCATAGGGCACTTCCACTCATGGGCGTATAAATTGGGAAAACTAAAAATCAGCAAGACACAGGCACCCCAAAGTTTAGGGCTGCTCTGTTGACAAGAACCTCCACTTCGTTACACCTTAAATATCCCAGGAAAGAGAAAAATGGATAAAGAAGTTGTGGTCCTTATGTACAATGGAATATCACTCAGCCATGAAATCAACGTCATAAGGCTAGTAGCAGCATGATGAGTGGATTTAGGTACGACGATTCTAAGTGAAATAAGTCACACAGAAAAACACACTTATCATAAGATATCACTTATAGAGGGAATGTAAAAACAGCTACCCTTGAACTGAATTACAAAACAGAACAGAGTCACACGTTTAGAAAACACACTACGGCTGCTTAACGGGAAAGGTGAGGTGGGGTGATGCATAAAACAAGGGTTTCAAATTAGCTCAGATACCGTTCCATAAACCCAATAGGTAATAGACAAGACCTACTCCTTGCTCAGTGAATTGGACTCAACACCCCCTATTCACCGCCCAAGAATATATCTGACTAGTAAGAATCTTAAAACCTATGTATTGATATCTCTCTGTAAGTGAGTCAAGTGGGTGTATAGCGGCATAAACACAGCAGTGAAAAGCAGCTAAACCCCATTATAAAAATCAATTACTTTTAAAAACCCGTGAAACAAAGACAGTGAAAGAGAGAGAAATTCTTACAAAATTCGTTCAGGGGCTGTGATGCCACCTGGATTGACCATATCTAGACCCACAGTTGATTGAGACATAAGGGTGGACACTCTTGGGGCTGAGAGGTTTGGTGAGGTTGGGTGAGGAAACGCAGACCCTTTAGAGTAATACTGCGTGGTGCCCATCCCATGGGTCCCAAATCTCCAGGTTCAAGGGCATCTTCCTCATCGAAAACATGCATGAGAAACCCAGAAGATGGTACACCGTGTGATCGGGCAAGGTTTCCAAAACGCACCTCATTTCTCATCTCCTTGTGCTCGGGTTCGCCATTCCAGCCGCTTTACTAGCAATCTCCCTCCTTGGAGAATCAGCACCTTTAACCTCCTGTTCCGTACAGGTTGCAATTTGTCCTGAGGATGAACGGGAAGAGGGGGAACCAATGAGAGACTAGCTCTAGGTGTTGGGACAGGCACAGGTCACTCTATTTTCCCATCAGGAAGAAGAATTAACCACAGGCTCAGCCTGCCGCCCGGGACCAGAATAGGGCCTGAAGCAATCCTGCGCTTTTGCGGCCAGCTCCCAAGAAAGCGAGTTGAAAAATGGAGCTCAGGGGCACTGCAATTCACAAACCTGCAGACTTATAAATGATAACTCTCGTCCACAAATATATTGAGGGAAGGCAACGAAGAGGATTTGAAAGCAAGGCAGAATTGCAGGAAACAGATCTCAGGAGGGAGATTCGAATCGCCTTTAAAGAACAGGAAAAGCGGCAAAACCTCGACAATGATGCCCTTGGCCAAAAAGGGCGTACGCGTTTTTTCCTGAATATGTTCAGGAAAAAACGCATCCGCCCTTTTTGGCCAACCAAGCAACCTGGAAAGGCAAATCAGCGCTACAAAGAAGTCTCGCTTCCCATCGGTCAAAAGGGCCATGCTGAATAAAGTGTCAAAACCAGAAATGCAGGACAGGCCATGGAGAAACGGGAGCCTGGCTACGCTGATGGGCGGGATGTAAATTGCCAACAGCCACTCTGGAGAAGTGTACGGTGTGTCCTGAAACATCTAAAAAACTCAGCTTAGAGAGCATAGGGCACTTCCACTCATGGGCGTATAAATTGGGAAAACTAAAAATCAGCAAGACACAGGCACCCCAAAGTTTAGGGCTGCTCTGTTGACAAGAACCTCCACTTCGTTACACCTTAAATATCCCAGGAAAGAGAAAAATGGATAAAGAAGTTGTGGTCCTTATGTACAATGGAATATCACTCAGCCATGAAATCAACGTCATAAGGCTAGTAGCAGCATGATGAGTGGATTTAGGTATGACGATTCTAAGTGAAATAAGTCACACAGAAAAGGACACTTATCATAAGATATCACTTATCGAGGGAATGTAAAAACCGCTACCCTTGAACTGAATTACAAAACAGAACAGAGTCACACGTTTAGAAAACACACTACGGCTGCTTAACGGGAAAGGTGAGGTGGGGTGATGCATAAAACAAGGGTTTCAAATTAGCTCAGATACCGTTCCATAAACCCAATAGGTAATAGACAAGACCTACTCCTTGCTCAGTGAATTGGACTCAACACCCCCTATTCACCGCCCAAGAATATATCTGACTAGTAAGAATCTTAAAACCTATGTATTGATATCTCTCTGTAAGTGAGTCAAGTGGGTGTAAAGCGGCATAAACACAGCAGTGAAAAGCAGCTAAACCCCATTATAAAAATCAATTACTTTTAAAAACCCGTGAAACAAAGACAGTGAAACAGAGAGAAATTCTTACAAAATTCGTTCAGGGGCTGTGATGCCACCTGGATTGACCATATCTAGACCCACAGTTGATTGAGACATAAGGGTGGACACTCTTGGGGCTGAGAGGTTTGGTGAGGTTGGGTGAGGAAACGCAGACCCTTTAGAGTAATACTGCGTGGTGCCCATCCCATGGGTCCCAAATCTCCAGGTTCAAGGGCATCTTCCTACATCGAAAACATGCATGAGAAACCCAGAAGATGGTACACCGTGTGATCGGGAAAGGTTTCCAAAACGCACCTCATTTCTCATCTCCTTGTGCTCGGGTTCGCCATTCCAGCCACTTTACTAGCAATCTCCCTCCTTGGAGAATCAGCACCTTTAACCTCCTGTTCCGTACAGGTTGCAATTTGTCCTGAGGATGAACGGGAAGAGGGGGAAACAATGAGAGACTAGCTCTAGGTGTTGGGACAGGCACAGGTCACTCTATTTTCCCATCAGGAAGAAGAATTAACCACAGGCTCAGCCTGCCGCCCGGGACCAGAATAGGGCCTGAAGCAATCCTGCGCTTTTGCGGCCAGCTCCCAAGAAAGCGAGTTGAAAAATGGAGCTCAGGGGCACTGCAATTCACAAACCTGCAGACTTATAAATGATAACTCTCGTCCACAAATATATTGAGGGAAGGCAACGAAGAGGATTTGAAAGCAAGGCAGAATTGCAGGAAACAGATCTCAGGAGGGAGATTCGAATCGCCTTTAAAGAACAGGAAAAGCGGCAAAACCTCGACAATGATGCCCTTGGCCAAAAAGGGCGTACGCGTTTTTTCCTGAATATGTTCAGGAAAAAACGCATCCGCCCTTTTTGGCCAACCAAGCAACCTGGAAAGGCAAATCAGCGCTACAAAGAAGTCTCGCTTCCCATCGGTCAAAAGGGCCATGCTGAATAAAGTGTCAAAACCAGAAATGCAGGACAGGCCATGGAGAAACGGGAGCCTGGCTACGCTGATGGGCGGGATGTAAATTGCCAACAGCCACTCTGGAGAAGTGTACGGTGTGTCCTGAAACATCTAAAAAACTCAGCTTAGAGAGCATAGGGCACTTCCACTCATGGGCGTATAAATTGGGAAAACTAAAAATCAGCAAGACACAGGCACCCCAAAGTTTAGGGCTGCTCTGTTGACAAGAACCTCCACTTCGTTACACCTTAAATATCCCAGGAAAGAGAAAAATGGATAAAGAAGTTGTGGTCCTTATGTACAATGGAATATCACTCAGCCATGAAATCAACGTCATAAGGCTAGTAGCAGCATGATGAGTGGATTTAGGTACGACGATTCTAAGTGAAATAAGTCACACAGAAAAACACACTTATCATAAGATATCACTTATAGAGGGAATGTAAAAACAGCTACCCTTGAACTGAATTACAAAACAGAACAGAGTCACACGTTTAGAAAACACACTACGGCTGCTTAACGGGAAAGGTGAGGTGGGGTGATGCATAAAACAAGGGTTTCAAATTAGCTCAGATACCGTTCCATAAACCCAATAGGTAATAGACAAGACCTACTCCTTGCTCAGTGAATTGGACTCAACACCCCCTATTCACCGCCCAAGAATATATCTGACTAGTAAGAATCTTAAAACCTATGTATTGATATCTCTCTGTAAGTGAGTCAAGTGGGTGTATAGCGGCATAAACACAGCAGTGAAAAGCAGCTAAACCCCATTATAAAAATCAATTACTTTTAAAAACCCGTGAAACAAAGACAGTGAAAGAGAGAGAAATTCTTACAAAATTCGTTCAGGGGCTGTGATGCCACCTGGATTGACCATATCTAGACCCACAGTTGATTGAGACATAAGGGTGGACACTCTTGGGGCTGAGAGGTTTGGTGAGGTTGGGTGAGGAAACGCAGACCCTTTAGAGTAATACTGCGTGGTGCCCATCCCATGGGTCCCAAATCTCCAGGTTCAAGGGCATCTTCCTCATCGAAAACATGCATGAGAAACCCAGAAGATGGTACACCGTGTGATCGGGCAAGGTTTCCAAAACGCACCTCATTTCTCATCTCCTTGTGCTCGGGTTCGCCATTCCAGCCGCTTTACTAGCAATCTCCCTCCTTGGAGAATCAGCACCTTTAACCTCCTGTTCCGTACAGGTTGCAATTTGTCCTGAGGATGAACGGGAAGAGGGGGAACCAATGAGAGACTAGCTCTAGGTGTTGGGACAGGCACAGGTCACTCTATTTTCCCATCAGGAAGAAGAATTAACCACAGGCTCAGCCTGCCGCCCGGGACCAGAATAGGGCCTGAAGCAATCCTGCGCTTTTGCGGCCAGCTCCCAAGAAAGCGAGTTGAAAAATGGAGCTCAGGGGCACTGCAATTCACAAACCTGCAGACTTATAAATGATAACTCTCGTCCACAAATATATTGAGGGAAGGCAACGAAGAGGATTTGAAAGCAAGGCAGAATTGCAGGAAACAGATCTCAGGAGGGAGATTCGAATCGCCTTTAAAGAACAGGAAAAGCGGCAAAACCTCGACAATGATGCCCTTGGCCAAAAAGGGCGTACGCGTTTTTTCCTGAATATGTTCAGGAAAAAACGCATCCGCCCTTTTTGGCCAACCAAGCAACCTGGAAAGGCAAATCAGCGCTACAAAGAAGTCTCGCTTCCCATCGGTCAAAAGGGCCATGCTGAATAAAGTGTCAAAACCAGAAATGCAGGACAGGCCATGGAGAAACGGGAGCCTGGCTACGCTGATGGGCGGGATGTAAATTGCCAAGAGCCACTCTGGAGAAGTGTACGGTGTGTCCTGAAACATCTAAAAAACTCAGCTTAGAGAGCATAGGGCACTTCCACTCATGGGCGTATAAATTGGGAAAACTAAAAATCAGCAAGACACAGGCACCCCAAAGTTTAGGGCTGCTCTGTTGACAAGAACCTCCACTTCGTTACACCTTAAATATCCCAGGAAAGAGAAAAATGGATAAAGAAGTTGTGGTCCTTATGTACAATGGAATATCACTCAGCCATGAAATCAACGTCATAAGGCTAGTAGCAGCATGATGAGTGGATTTAGGTACGACGATTCTAAGTGAAATAAGTCACACAGAAAAGGACACTTATCATAAGATATCACTTATAGAGGGAATGTAAAAACCGCTACCCTTGAACTGAATTACAAAACAGAACAGAGTCACACGTTTAGAAAACACACTACGGCTGCTTAACGGGAAAGGTGAGGTGGGGTGATGCATAAAACAAGGGTTTCAAATTAGCTCAGATACCGTTCCATAAACCCAATATGTAATAGACAAGACCTACTCCTTGCTCAGTGAATTGGACTCAACACCCCCTATTCACCGCCCAAGAATATATCTGACTAGTAAGAATCTTAAAACCTATGTATTGATATCTCTCTGTAAGTGAGTCAAGTGGGTGTAAAGCGGCATAAACACAGCAGTGAAAAGCAGCTAAACCCCATTATAAAAATCAATTACTTTTAAAAACCCGTGAAACAAAGACAGTGAAAGAGAGAGAAATTCTTACAAAATTCGTTCAGGGGCTCTGATGCCACCTGGATTGACCATATCTAGACCCACAGTTGATTGAGACATAACGGTGGACACTCTTGGGGCTGAGAGGTTTGGTGAGGTTGGGTGAGGAAACGCAGACCCTTTAAAGAAATACTGCGTGGTGCCCATCCCATGGGTCCCAAATCTCCAGGTTCAAGGGCATCTTCCTCATCGAAAACATGCATGAGAAACCCAGAAGATGGTACACCGTGTGATCGGGCAAGGTTTCCAAAACGCACCTCATTTCTCATCTCCTTGTGCTCGGGTTCGCCATTCCAGCCGCTTTACTAGCAATCTCCCTCCTTGGAGAATCAGCACCTTTAACCTCCTGTTCCGTACAGGTTGCAATTTGTCCTGAGGATGAACGGGAAGAGGGGGAACCAATGAGAGACTAGCTCTAGGTGTTGGGACAGGCACAGGTCACTCTATTTTCCCATCAGGAAGAAGAATTAACCACAGGCTCAGCCTGCCGCCCGGGACCAGAATAGGGCCTGAAGCAATCCTGCGCTTTTGCGGCCAGCTCCCAAGAAAGCGAGTTGAAAAATGGAGCTCAGGGGCACTGCAATTCACAAACCTGCAGACTTATAAATGATAACTCTCGTCCACAAATATATTGAGGGAAGGCAACGAAGAGGATTTGAAAGCAAGGCAGAATTGCAGGAAACAGATCTCAGGAGGGAGATTCGAATCGCCTTTAAAGAACAGGAAAAGCGGCAAAACCTCGACAATGATGCCCTTGGCCAAAAAGTGCGAATGCGTTTTTTCCTGAATATATTCAGGAAAAAACGCATCCGCCCTTTTTGGCCAACCAAGCAACCTGGAAAGGCAAATCAGCGCTACAAAGAAGTCTCGCTTCCCATCGGTCAAAAGGGCCATGCTGAATAAAGTGTCAAAACCAGAAATGCAGGACAGGCCATGGAGAAACGGGAGCCTGGCTACGCTGATGGGCGGGATGTAAATTGCCAAGAGCCACTCTGGAGAAGTGTACGGTGTGTCCTGAAACATCTAAAAAACTCAGCTTAGAGAGCATAGGGCACTTCCACTCATGGGCGTATAAATTGGGAAAACTAAAAATCAGCAAGACACAGGCACCCCAAAGTTTAGGGCTGCTCTGTTGACAGAACCTCCACTTCGTTACACCTTAAATATCCCAGGAAAGAGAAAAATGGATAAAGAAGTTGTGGTCCTTATGTACAATGGAATATCACTCAGCCATGAAATCAACGTCATAAGGCTAGTAGCAGCATGATGAGTGGATTTAGGTACGACGATTCTAAGTGAAATAAGTCACACAGAAAAGGACACTTATCATAAGATATCACTTATAGAGGGAATGTAAAAACCGCTACCCTTGAACTGAATTACAAAACAGAACAGAGTCACACGTTTAGAAAACACACTATGGCTGCTTAACGGGAAAGGTGAGGTGGGGTGATGCATAAAACAAGGGTTTCAAATTAGCTCAGATACCGTTCCATAAACCCAATAGGTAATAGACAAGACCTACTCCTTGCTCAGTGAATTGGACTCAACACCCCCTATTCACCGCCCAAGAATATATCTGACTAGTAAGAATCTTAAAACCTATGTATTGATATCTCTCTGTAAGTGAGTCAAGTGGGTGTAAAGCGGCATAAACACAGCAGTGAAAAGCAGCTAAACCCCATTATAAAAATCAATTACTTTTAAAAACCCGTGAAACAAAGACAGTGAAACAGAGAGAAATTCTTACAAAATTCGTTCAGGGGCTGTGATGCCACCTGGATTGACCATATCTAGACCCACAGTTGATTGAGACATAAGGGTGGACACTCTTGGGGCTGAGAGGTTTGGTGAGGTTGGGTGAGGAAACGCAGACCCTTTAGAGTAATACTGCGTGGTGCCCATCCCATGGGTCCCAAATCTCCAGGTTCAAGGGCATCTTCCTACATCGAAAACATGCATGAGAAACCCAGAAGATGGTACACCGTGTGATCGGGAAAGGTTTCCAAAACGCACCTCATTTCTCATCTCCTTGTGCTCGGGTTCGCCATTCCAGCCGCTTTACTAGCAATCTCCCTCCTTGGAGAATCAGCACCTTTAACCTCCTGTTCCGTACAGGTTGCAATTTGTCCTGAGGATGAACGGGAAGAGGGGGAACCAATGAGAGACTAGCTCTAGGTGTTGGGACAGGCACAGGTCACTCTATTTTCCCATCAGGAAGAAGAATTAACCACAGGCTCAGCCTGCCGCCCGGGACCAGAATAGGGCCTGAAGCAATCCTGCGCTTTTGCGGCCAGCTCCCAAGAAAGCGAGTTGAAAAATGGAGCTCAGGGGCACTGCAATTCACAAACCTGCAGACTTATAAATGATAACTCTCGTCCACAAATATATTGAGGGAAGGCAACGAAGAGGATTTGAAAGCAAGGCAGAATTGCAGGAAACAGATCTCAGGAGGGAGATTCGAATCGCCTTTAAAGAACAGGAAAAGCGGCAAAACCTCGACAATGATGCCCTTGGCCAAAAAGGGCGTACGCGTTTTTTCCTGAATATGTTCAGGAAAAAACGCATCCGCCCTTTTTGGCCAACCAAGCAACCTGGAAAGGCAAATCAGCGCTACAAAGAAGTCTCGCTTCCCATCGGTCAAAAGGGCCATGCTGAATAAAGTGTCAAAACCAGAAATGCAGGACAGGCCATGGAGAAACGGGAGCCTGGCTACGCTGATGGGCGGGATGTAAATTGCCAACAGCCACTCTGGAGAAGTGTACGGTGTGTCCTGAAACATCTAAAAAACTCAGCTTAGAGAGCATAGGGCACTTCCACTCATGGGCGTATAAATTGGGAAAACTAAAAATCAGCAAGACACAGGCACCCCAAAGTTTAGGGCTGCTCTGTTGACAAGAACCTCCACTTCGTTACACCTTAAATATCCCAGGAAAGAGAAAAATGGATAAAGAAGTTGTGGTCCTTATGTACAATGGAATATCACTCAGCCATGAAATCAACGTCATAAGGCTAGTAGCAGCATGATGAGTGGATTTAGGTACGACGATTCTAAGTGAAATAAGTCACACAGAAAAACACACTTATCATAAGATATCACTTATAGAGGGAATGTAAAAACAGCTACCCTTGAACTGAATTACAAAACAGAACAGAGTCACACGTTTAGAAAACACACTACGGCTGCTTAACGGGAAAGGTGAGGTGGGGTGATGCATAAAACAAGGGTTTCAAATTAGCTCAGATACCGTTCCATAAACCCAATAGGTAATAGACAAGACCTACTCCTTGCTCAGTGAATTGGACTCAACACCCCCTATTCACCGCCCAAGAATATATCTGACTAGTAAGAATCTTAAAACCTATGTATTGATATCTCTCTGTAAGTGAGTCAAGGGGGTGTATAGCGGCATAAACACAGCAGTGAAAAGCAGCTAAACACCATTATAAAAATCAATTACTTTTAAAAACCCGTGAAACAAAGACAGTGAAAGAGAGAGAAATTCTTACAAAATTCGTTCAGGGGCTGTGATGCCACCTGGATTGACCATATCTAGACCCACAGTTGATTGAGACATAAGGGTGGACACTCTTGGGGCTGAGAGGTTTGGTGAGGTTGGGTGAGGAAACGCAGACCCTTTAAAGTAATACTGCGTGGTGCCCATCCCATGGGTCCCAAATCTCCAGGTTCAAGGGCATCTTCCTCATCGAAAACATGCATGAGAAACCCAGAAGATGGTACACCGTGTGATCGGGCAAGGTTTCCAAAACGCACCTCATTTCTCATCTCCTTGTGCTCGGGTTCGCCATTCCAGCCGCTTTACTAGCAATCTCCCTCCTTGGAGAATCAGCACCTTTAACCTCCTGTTCCGTACAGGTTGCAATTTCTCCTGAGGATGAACGGGAAGAGGGGGAACCAATGAGAGACTAGCTCTAGGTGTTGGGACAGGCACAGGTCACTCTATTTTCCCATCAGGAAGAAGAATTAACCACAGGCTCAGCCTGCCGCCCGGGACCAGAATAGGGCCTGAAGCAATCCTGCGCTTTTGCGGCCAGCTCCCAAGAAAGCGAGTTGAAAAATGGAGCTCAGGGGCACTGCAATTCACAAACCTGCAGACTTATAAATGATAACTCTCGTCCACAAATATATTGAGGGAAGGCAACGAAGAGGATTTGAAAGCAAGGCAGAATTGCAGGAAACAGATCTCAGGAGGGAGATTCGAATCGCCTTTAAAGAACAGGAAAAGCGGCAAAACCTCGACAATGATGCCCTTGGCCAAAAAGTGCGAATGCGTTTTTTCCTGAATATATTCAGGAAAAAACGCATCCGCCCTTTTTGGCCAACCAAGCAACCTGGAAAGGCAAATCAGCGCTACAAAGAAGTCTCGCTTCCCATCGGTCAAAAGGGCCATGCTGAATAAAGTGTCAAAACCAGAAATGCAGGACAGGCCATGGAGAAACGGGAGCCTGGCTACGCTGATGGGCGGGATGTAAATTGCCAAGAGCCACTCTGGAGAAGTGTACGGTGTGTCCTGAAACATCTAAAAAACTCAGCTTAGAGAGCATAGGGCACTTCCACTCATGGGCGTATAAATTGGGAAAACTAAAAATCAGCAAGACACAGGCACCCCAAAGTTTAGGGCTGCTCTGTTGACAGAACCTCCACTTCGTTACACCTTAAATATCCCAGGAAAGAGAAAAATGGATAAAGAAGTTGTGGTCCTTATGTACAATGGAATATCACTCAGCCATGAAATCAACGTCATAAGGCTAGTAGCAGCATGATGAGTGGATTTAGGTACGACGATTCTAAGTGAAATAAGTCACACAGAAAAGGACACTTATCATAAGATATCACTTATAGAGGGAATGTAAAAACCGCTACCCTTGAACTGAATTACAAAACAGAACAGAGTCACACGTTTAGAAAACACACTATGGCTGCTTAACGGGAAAGGTGAGGTGGGGTGATGCATAAAACAAGGGTTTCAAATTAGCTCAGATACCGTTCCATAAACCCAATAGGTAATAGACAAGACCTACTCCTTGCTCAGTGAATTGGACTCAACACCCCCTATTCACCGCCCAAGAATATATCTGACTAGTAAGAATCTTAAAACCTATGTATTGATATCTCTCTGTAAGTGAGTCAAGTGGGTGTAAAGCGGCATAAACACAGCAGTGAAAAGCAGCTAAACCCCATTATAAAAATCAATTACTTTTAAAAACCCGTGAAACAAAGACAGTGAAACAGAGAGAAATTCTTACAAAATTCGTTCAGGGGCTGTGATGCCACCTGGATTGACCATATCTAGACCCACAGTTGATTGAGACATAAGGGTGGACACTCTTGGGGCTGAGAGGTTTGGTGAGGTTGGGTGAGGAAACGCAGACCCTTTAGAGTAATACTGCGTGGTGCCCATCCCATGGGTCCCAAATCTCCAGGTTCAAGGGCATCTTCCTACATCGAAAACATGCATGAGAAACCCAGAAGATGGTACACCGTGTGATCGGGAAAGGTTTCCAAAACGCACCTCATTTCTCATCTCCTTGTGCTCGGGTTCGCCATTCCAGCCACTTTACTAGCAATCTCCCTCCTTGGAGAATCAGCACCTTTAACCTCCTGTTCCGTACAGGTTGCAATTTGTCCTGAGGATGAACGGGAAGAGGGGGAAACAATGAGAGACTAGCTCTAGGTGTTGGGACAGGCACAGGTCACTCTATTTTCCCATCAGGAAGAAGAATTAACCACAGGCTCAGCCTGCCGCCCGGGACCAGAATAGGGCCTGAAGCAATCCTGCGCTTTTGCGGCCAGCTCCCAAGAAAGCGAGTTGAAAAATGGAGCTCAGGGGCACTGCAATTCACAAACCTGCAGACTTATAAATGATAACTCTCGTCCACAAATATATTGAGGGAAGGCAACGAAGAGGATTTGAAAGCAAGGCAGAATTGCAGGAAACAGATCTCAGGAGGGAGATTCGAATCGCCTTTAAAGAACAGGAAAAGCGGCAAAACCTCGACAATGATGCCCTTGGCCAAAAAGGGCGTACGCGTTTTTTCCTGAATATGTTCAGGAAAAAACGCATCCGCCCTTTTTGGCCAACCAAGCAACCTGGAAAGGCAAATCAGCGCTACAAAGAAGTCTCGCTTCCCATCGGTCAAAAGGGCCATGCTGAATAAAGTGTCAAAACCAGAAATGCAGGACAGGCCATGGAGAAACGGGAGCCTGGCTACGCTGATGGGCGGGATGTAAATTGCCAACAGCCACTCTGGAGAAGTGTACGGTGTGTCCTGAAACATCTAAAAAACTCAGCTTAGAGAGCATAGGGCACTTCCACTCATGGGCGTATAAATTGGGAAAACTAAAAATCAGCAAGACACAGGCACCCCAAAGTTTAGGGCTGCTCTGTTGACAAGAACCTCCACTTCGTTACACCTTAAATATCCCAGGAAAGAGAAAAATGGATAAAGAAGTTGTGGTCCTTATGTACAATGGAATATCACTCAGCCATGAAATCAACGTCATAAGGCTAGTAGCAGCATGATGAGTGGATTTAGGTACGACGATTCTAAGTGAAATAAGTCACACAGAAAAACACACTTATCATAAGATATCACTTATAGAGGGAATGTAAAAACAGCTACCCTTGAACTGAATTACAAAACAGAACAGAGTCACACGTTTAGAAAACACACTACGGCTGCTTAACGGGAAAGGTGAGGTGGGGTGATGCATAAAACAAGGGTTTCAAATTAGCTCAGATACCGTTCCATAAACCCAATAGGTAATAGACAAGACCTACTCCTTGCTCAGTGAATTGGACTCAACACCCCCTATTCACCGCCCAAGAATATATCTGACTAGTAAGAATCTTAAAACCTATGTATTGATATCTCTCTGTAAGTGAGTCAAGGGGGTGTATAGCGGCATAAACACAGCAGTGAAAAGCAGCTAAACACCATTATAAAAATCAATTACTTTTAAAAACCCGTGAAACAAAGACAGTGAAAGAGAGAGAAATTCTTACAAAATTCGTTCAGGGGCTGTGATGCCACCTGGATTGACCATATCTAGACCCACAGTTGATTGAGACATAAGGGTGGACACTCTTGGGGCTGAGAGGTTTGGTGAGGTTGGGTGAGGAAACGCAGACCCTTTAAAGTAATACTGCGTGGTGCCCATCCCATGGGTCCCAAATCTCCAGGTTCAAGGGCATCTTCCTCATCGAAAACATGCATGAGAAACCCAGAAGATGGTACACCGTGTGATCGGGCAAGGTTTCCAAAACGCACCTCATTTCTCATCTCCTTGTGCTCGGGTTCGCCATTCCAGCCGCTTTACTAGCAATCTCCCTCCTTGGAGAATCAGCACCTTTAACCTCCTGTTCCGTACAGGTTGCAATTTCTCCTGAGGATGAACGGGAAGAGGGGGAACCAATGAGAGACTAGCTCTAGGTGTTGGGACAGGCACAGGTCACTCTATTTTCCCATCAGGAAGAAGAATTAACCACAGGCTCAGCCTGCCGCCCGGGACCAGAATAGGGCCTGAAGCAATCCTGCGCTTTTGCGGCCAGCTCCCAAGAAAGCGAGTTGAAAAATGGAGCTCAGGGGCACTGCAATTCACAAACCTGCAGACTTATAAATGATAACTCTCGTCCACAAATATATTGAGGGAAGGCAACGAAGAGGATTTGAAAGCAAGGCAGAATTGCAGGAAACAGATCTCAGGAGGGAGATTCGAATCGCCTTTAAAGAACAGGAAAAGTGGCAAAACCTCGACAATGATGCCCTTGGCCAAAAAGGGCGTACGCGTTTTTTCCTGAATATGTTCAGGAAAAAACGCATCCGCCCTTTTTGGCCAACCAAGCAACCTGGAAAGGCAAATCAGCACTACAAAGAAGTCTCGCTTCCCATCGGTCAAAAGGGCCATGCTGAATAAAGTGTCAAAACCAGAAATGCAGGACAGGCCATGGAGAAACGGGAGCCTGGCTACGCTGATGGGCGGGATGTAAATTGCCAACAGCCACTCTGGAGAAGTGTACGGTGTGTCCTGAAACATCTAAAAAACTCAGCTTAGAGAGCATAGGGCACTTCCACTCATGGGCGTATAAATTGGGAAAACTAAAAATCAGCAAGACACAGGCACCCCAAAGTTTAGGGCTGCTCTGTTGACAAGAACCTCCACTTCGTTACACCTTAAATATCCCAGGAAAGAGAAAAATGGATAAAGAAGTTGTGGTCCTTATGTACAATGGAATATCACTCAGCCATGAAATCAACGTCATAAGGCTAGTAGCAGCATGATGAGTGGATTTAGGTATGACGATTCTAAGTGAAATAAGTCACACAGAAAAGGACACTTATCATAAGATATCACTTATCGAGGGAATGTAAAAACCGCTACCCTTGAACTGAATTACAAAACAGAACAGAGTCACACGTTTAGAAAACACACTACGGCTGCTTAACGGGAAAGGTGAGGTGGGGTGATGCATAAAACAAGGGTTTCAAATTAGCTCAGATACCGTTCCATAAACCCAATAGGTAATAGACAAGACCTACTCCTTGCTCAGTGAATTGGACTCAACACCCCCTATTCACCGCCCAAGAATATATCTGACTAGTAAGAATCTTAAAACCTATGTATTGATATCTCTCTGTAAGTGAGTCAAGTGGGTGTAAAGCGGCATAAACACAGCAGTGAAAAGCAGCTAAACCCCATTATAAAAATCAATTACTTTTAAAAACCCGTGAAACAAAGACAGTGAAACAGAGAGAAATTCTTACAAAATTCGTTCAGGGGCTGTGATGCCACCTGGATTGACCATATCTAGACCCACAGTTGATTGAGACATAAGGGTGGACACTCTTGGGGCTGAGAGGTTTGGTGAGGTTGGGTGAGGAAACGCAGACCCTTTAGAGTAATGCTGCGTGGTGCCCATCCCATGGGTCCCAAATCTCCAGGTTCAAGGGCATCTTCCTACATCGAAAACATGCATGAGAAACCCAGAAGATGGTACACCGTGTGATCGGGAAAGGTTTCCAAAACGCACCTCATTTCTCATCTCCTTGTGCTCGGGTTCGCCATTCCAGCCACTTTACTAGCAATCTCCCTCCTTGGAGAATCAGCACCTTTAACCTCCTGTTCCGTACAGGTTGCAATTTGTCCTGAGGATGAACGGGAAGAGGGGGAAACAATGAGAGACTAGCTCTAGGTGTTGGGACAGGCACAGGTCACTCTATTTTCCCATCAGGAAGAAGAATTAACCACAGGCTCAGCCTGCCGCCCGGGACCAGAATAGGGCCTGAAGCAATCCTGCGCTTTTGCGGCCAGCTCCCAAGAAAGCGAGTTGAAAAATGGAGCTCAGGGGCACTGCAATTCACAAACCTGCAGACTTATAAATGATAACTCTCGTCCACAAATATATTGAGGGAAGGCAACGAAGAGGATTTGAAAGCAAGGCAGAATTGCAGGAAACAGATCTCAGGAGGGAGATTCGAATCGCCTTTAAAGAACAGGAAAAGCGGCAAAACCTCGACAATGATGCCCTTGGCCAAAAAGGGCGTACGCGTTTTTTCCTGAATATGTTCAGGAAAAAACGCATCCGCCCTTTTTGGCCAACCAAGCAACCTGGAAAGGCAAATCAGCGCTACAAAGAAGTCTCGCTTCCCATCGGTCAAAAGGGCCATGCTGAATAAAGTGTCAAAACCAGAAATGCAGGACAGGCCATGGAGAAACGGGAGCCTGGCTACGCTGATGGGCGGGATGTAAATTGCCAACAGCCACTCTGGAGAAGTGTACGGTGTGTCCTGAAACATCTAAAAAACTCAGCTTAGAGAGCATAGGGCACTTCCACTCATGGGCGTATAAATTGGGAAAACTAAAAATCAGCAAGACACAGGCACCCCAAAGTTTAGGGCTGCTCTGTTGACAAGAACCTCCACTTCGTTACACCTTAAATATCCCAGGAAAGAGAAAAATGGATAAAGAAGTTGTGGTCCTTATGTACAATGGAATATCACTCAGCCATGAAATCAACGTCATAAGGCTAGTAGCAGCATGATGAGTGGATTTAGGTACGACGATTCTAAGTGAAATAAGTCACACAGAAAAACACACTTATCATAAGATATCACTTATAGAGGGAATGTAAAAACAGCTACCCTTGAACTGAATTACAAAACAGAACAGAGTCACACGTTTAGAAAACACACTACGGCTGCTTAACGGGAAAGGTGAGGTGGGGTGATGCATAAAACAAGGGTTTCAAATTAGCTCAGATACCGTTCCATAAACCCAATAGGTAATAGACAAGACCTACTCCTTGCTCAGTGAATTGGACTCAACACCCCCTATTCACCGCCCAAGAATATATCTGACTAGTAAGAATCTTAAAACCTATGTATTGATATCTCTCTGTAAGTGAGTCAAGTGGGTGTATAGCGGCATAAACACAGCAGTGAAAAGCAGCTAAACCCCATTATAAAAATCAATTACTTTTAAAAACCCGTGAAACAAAGACAGTGAAAGAGAGAGAAATTCTTACAAAATTCGTTCAGGGGCTGTGATGACACCTGGATTGACCATATCTAGACCCACAGCTGACTGAGACATAAGGGTGGACACTCATGGGGCTGAGAGGTTTGGTGAGGTTGGGTGAGGAAACGCAGACCCTTTAAAGTAATACTGCGTGGTACCCATCCCATGGGTCCCAAATCTCCAGGTTCAAGGGCATCTTCCTACATCGAAAACATGCATGAGAAACCCAGAAGATGGTACACCGTGTGATCGGGAAAGGTTTCCAAAACGCACCTCATTTCTCATCTCCTTGTTCTCGGGTTCGCCATTCCATCCGCTTTACTAGCAATCTCCCTCCTTGGAGAATCAGCACCTTTAACCTCCTGTTCCGTACAGGTTGCAATTTGTCCTGAGGATGAACGGGAAGAGGGGGAACCAATGAGAAACTAGCTCTAGGTGTAGGGACAGGAAAAGGTCACTCTATTTTCTCATCAGGAAGAAGAATTAACCACAGGCTCAGCCTGCCGGCCGGAACCAAAATAGGGCCTGAAGCAATCCTGCGCTTTTGAGGCCAGCTCCCAAGAAAGCGAGTTGAAAAATGGAGCTCAGGGGCACTGCAATTCACAAACCTGCAGACTTATAAATGATAACTCTCGTCCACAAATATATTGAGGGAAGGTAACGAAGAGGAGTTGAAAGCAAGGCAGAATTGCAGGAAACAGATTTCAGGAGGGAGATTCGAATCGCCTTTAAAGCACAGGAAAAGCGGCAAAACCTCGACAATGATGCCCTTGGCCAAAAAGGGCGTATGCGTTTTTTCCTGAATATATTCAGGAAAAAACGCATACGCCCTTTTTGGCCAACCAAGCAACCTGGAAAGGCAAATCAGCGCTACAAAGAAGTCTCGCTTCCCATCAGTCAAAAGGGCCCTGCTGAATAAAGTGTCAAAACCAGAAATGCAGGACAGGCCATGGAGAAATGGGAGCCTTGCTACGCTGATGGGCGGGACGTAAATTGCCAACAGCCACTCTGGAGAAGTGTACGGTATGTCCTGAAACATCTAAAAAACTCAGCTTAGAGAGCATAGGGCACTTCCACTCATGGGCGTATAAATTGGGAAAACTAAAAATCAGCAAGACACAGGCACCCCAAAGTTTAGGGCTGCTCTGTTGAAAAGAACCTCCACTTCGTTACACCTTAAATATCCCAGGAAAGACAAAAATGGATAAAGAAGTTGTGGTCCTTATGTACAATGGAATATCACTCAGCCATGAAATCAACGTCATAATGCTAGTAGCAGCAAGATGAGTGGATTTAGGTAGGACGATTCTAAATGAAATAAGTCACACAGAAAATGACACTTATCATAAGATATCACTTATAGAGGGAATGTAAAAACCGCTACCCTTGAACTGAATTACAAAACAGAGCAGAGTCACACGTTTAGAAAGCACACTATGGCTGCTTAAGGGGAAAGGTGAGGTGGTGTGATGCATAAAACAAGCTTTTCAAATTAGCTCAGATACTGTTCCATAAACCCAATAGGTAATAGACAAGAACTACTCCTTGCACAGTGAATTGGACTCAACACCCCCTATTCACCGCCCAAGAATCTATCTGACTAGTAAGAATCTTAAAACCTATGTATTGATATCTCTCTGTAAGTGAGTCAAGTGGGTGTAAAGCGGCATAAACACAGCAGTGAAAAGCAGCTAAACCCCATTATAAAAGTCAATTACTTTTAAAAACCCGTGAAACAAAGACAGTGAAAGAGAGAGAAATTCTTACACAATTCGTTCAGGGGCTGTGATGACACCTGGATTGACCATATCTAGACCCACAGCTGACTGAGACATAAGGGTGGACACTCATGGGGCTGAGAGGTTTGGTGAGGTTGGGTGAGGAAACGCAGACCCTTTAAAGTAATACTGCGTGGTACCCATCCCATGGGTCCCAAATCTCCAGGTTCAAGGGCATCTTCCTACATCGAAAACATAAATGAGAAACCCAGAAGATGGTACACCGTGTGATCGGGAAAGGTATCCAAAACGCACCTCATTTCTCATCTCCTTGTTCTCGGGTTCGCCATTCCATCCGCTTTACTAGCAATCTCCCTCCTTGGAGAATCAGCACCTTTAACCTCCTGTTCCGTACAGGTTGCAATTTGTCCTGAGGATGAACGGGAAGAGGGGGAACCAAAGAGAAACTAGCTCTAGGTGTAGGGACAGGAAAAGGTCACTCTATTTTCTCATCAGGAAGAAGAATTAACCACAGGCTCAGCCTGCCGGCCGGAACCAATATAGGGCCTGAAGCAATCCTGCGCTTTTGAGGCCAGCTCCCAAGAAAGCGAGTTGAAAAATGGAGCTCAGGGGCACTGCAATTCACAAACCTGCAGACTTATAAATGATAACTCTCGTCCACAAATATATTGAGGGAAGGTAACGAAGAGGAGTTGAAAGCAAGGCAGAATTGCAGGAAACAGATTTCAGGAGGGAGATTCGAATCGCCTTTAAAGCACAGGAAAAGCGGCAAAACCTCGACAATGATGCCCTTGGCCAAAAAGGGCGTATGCGTTTTTTCCTGAATATATTCAGGAAAAAACGCATACGCCCTTTTTGGCCAACCAAGCAACCTGGAAAGGCAAATCAGCGCTACAAAGAAGTCTCGCTTCCCATCAGTCAAAAGGGCCCTGCTGAATAAAGTGTCAAAACCATAAATGCAGGACAGGCCATGGAGAAATGGGAGGCTTGCTACGCTGATGGGCGGGACGTAAATTGCCAACAGCCACTCTGGAGAAGTGTACGGTATGTCCTGAAACATCTAAAAAACTCAGCTTAGAGAGCATAGGGCACTTCCACTCATGGGCGTATAAATTGGGAAAACTAAAAATCAGCAAGACACAGGCACCCCAAAGTTTAGGGCTGCTCTGTTGACAAGAACCTCCACTTCATTACACCTTAAATATCCCAGGAAAGACAAAAATGGATAAAGAAGTTGTGGTCCTTATGTACAATGGAATATCACTCAGCCATGAAATCAACGTCATAATGCTAGTAGCAGCAAGATGAGTGGATTTAGGTAGGACGATTCTAAATGAAATAAGTCACACAGAAAATGACACTTATCATAAGATATCACTTATAGAGGGAATGTAAAAACCGCTACCCTTGAACTGAATTACAAAACAGAGCAGAGTCACACGTTTAGAAAGCACACTATGGCTGCTTAAGGGGAAAGGTGAGGTGGTGTGATGCATAAAACAAGCTTTTCAAATTAGCTCAGATACTGTTCCATAAACCCAATAGGTAATAGACAAGACCTACTCCTTGCACAGTGAATTGGACTCAACACCCCCTATTCACCGCCCAAGAATCTATCTGACTAGTAAGAATCTTAAAACCTATGTATTGATATCTCTCTGTAAGTGAGTCAAGTGGGTGTAAAGCGGCATAAACACAGCAGTGAAAAGCAGCTAAACCCCATTATAAAAGTCAATTACTTTTAAAAACCCGTGAAACAAAGACAGTGAAAGAGAGAGAAATTCTTACACAATTCGTTCAGGGGCTGTGATGACACCTGGATTGACCATATCTAGACCCACAGCTGACTGAGACATAAGGGTGGACACTCATGGGGCTGAGAGGTTTGGTGAGGTTGGGTGAGGAAACGCAGACCCTTTAAAGTAATACTGCGTGGTACCCATCCCATGGGTCCCAAATCTCCAGGTTCAAGGGCATCTTCCTACATCGAAAACATGCATGAGAAACCCAGAAGATGGTACACCGTGTGATCGGGAAAGGTTTCCAAAACGCACCTCATTTCTCATCTCCTTGTTCTCGGGTTCGCCATTCCATCCGCTTTACTAGCAATCTCCCTCCTTGGAGAATCAGCACCTTTAACCTCCTGTTCCGTACAGGTTGCAATTTGTCCTGAGGATGAACGGGAAGAGGGGGAACCAATGAGAAACTAGCTCTAGGTGTAGGGACAGGAAAAGGTCACTCTATTTTCTCATCAGGAAGAAGAATTAACCACAGGCTCAGCCTGCCGGCCGGAACCAAAATAGGGCCTGAAGCAATCCTGCGCTTTTGAGGCCAGCTCCCAAGAAAGCGAGTTGAAAAATGGAGCTCAGGGGCACTGCAATTCACAAACCTGCAGACTTATAAATGATAACTCTCGTCCACAAATATATTGAGGGAAGGTAACGAAGAGGAGTTGAAAGCAAGGCAGAATTGCAGGAAACAGATTTCAGGAGGGAGATTCGAATCGCCTTTAAAGCACAGGAAAAGCGGCAAAACCTCGACAATGATGCCCTTGGCCAAAAAGGGCGTATGCGTTTTTTCCTGAATATATTCAGGAAAAAACGCATACGCCCTTTTTGGCCAACCAAGCAACCTGGAAAGGCAAATCAGCGCTACAAAGAAGTCTCGCTTCCCATCAGTCAAAAGGGCCCTGCTGAAAAAAGTGTCAAAACCATAAATGCAGGACAGGCCATGGAGAAATGGGAGCCTTGCTACGCTGATGGGCGGGACGTAAATTGCCAACAGCCACTCTGGAGAAGTGTACGGTATGTCCTGAAACATCTAAAAAACTCAGCTTAGAGAGCATAGGGCACTTCCACTCATGGGCGTATAAATTGGGAAAACTAAAAATCAGCAAGACACAGGCACCCCAAAGTTTAGGGCTGCTCTGTTGAAAAGAACCTCCACTTCGTTACACCTTAAATATCCCAGGAAAGACAAAAATGGATAAAGAAGTTGTGGTCCTTATGTACAATGGAATATCACTCAGCCATGAAATCAACGTCATAATGCTAGTAGCAGCAAGATGAGTGGATTTAGGTTGGACGATTCTAAATGAAATAAGTCACACAGAAAATGACACTTATCATAAGATATCACTTATAGAGGGAATGTAAAAACCGCTACCCTTGAACTGAATTACAAAACAGAGCAGAGTCACACGTTTAGAAAGCACACTATGGCTGCTTAAGGGGAAAGGTGAGGTGGTGTGATGCATAAAACAAGCTTTTCAAATTAGCTCAGATACTGTTCCATAAACCCAATAGGTAATAGACAAGACCTACTCCTTGCACAGTGAATTGGACTCAACACCCCCTATTCACCGCCCAAGAATCTATCTGACTAGTAAGAATCTTAAAACCTATGTATTGATATCTCTCTGTAAGTGAGTCAAGTGGGTGTAAAGCGGCATAAACACAGCAGTGAAAAGCAGCTAAACCCCATTATAAAAGTCAATTACTTTTAAAAACCCGTGAAACAAAGACAGTGAAAGAGAGAGAAATTCTTACACAATTCGTTCAGGGGCTGTGATGACACCTGGATTGACCATATCTAGACCCACAGCTGACTGAGACATAAGGGTGGACACTCATGGGGCTGAGAGGTTTGGTGAGGTTGGGTGAGGAAACGCAGACCCTTTAAAGTAATACTGCGTGGTACCCATCCCATGGGTCCCAAATCTCCAGGTTCAAGGGCATCTTCCTACATCGAAAACATGCATGAGAAACCCAGAAGATGGTACACCGTGTGATCGGGAAAGGTTTCCAAAACGCACCTCATTTCTCATCTCCTTGTTCTCGGGTTCGCCATTCCATCCGCTTTACTAGCAATCTCCCTCCTTGGAGAATCAGCACCTTTAACCTCCTGTTCCGTACAGGTTGCAATTTGTCCTGAGGATGAACGGGAAGAGGGGGAACCAATGAGAAACTAGCTCTAGGTGTAGGGACAGGAAAAGGTCACTCTATTTTCTCATCAGGAAGAAGAATTAACCACAGGCTCAGCCTGCCGGCCGGAACCAAAATAGGGCCTGAAGCAATCCTGCGCTTTTGAGGCCAGCTCCCAAGAAAGCGAGTTGAAAAATGGAGCTCAGGGGCACTGCAATTCACAAACCTGCAGACTTATAAATGATAACTCTCGTCCACAAATATATTGAGGGAAGGTAACGAAGAGGAGTTGAAAGCAAGGCAGAATTGCAGGAAACAGATTTCAGGAGGGAGATTCGAATCGCCTTTAAAGCACAGGAAAAGCGGCAAAACCTCGACAATGATGCCCTTGGCCAAAAAGGGCGTATGCGTTTTTTCCTGAATATATTCAGGAAAAAACGCATACGCCCTTTTTGGCCAACCAAGCAACCTGGAAAGGCAAATCAGCGCTACAAAGAAGTCTCGCTTCCCATCAGTCAAAAGGGCCCTGCTGAATAAAGTGTCAAAACCAGAAATGCAGGACAGGCCATGGAGAAATGGGAGCCTTGCTACGCTGATGGGCGGGACGTAAATTGCCAACAGCCACTCTGGAGAAGTGTACGGTATGTCCTGAAACATCTAAAAAACTCAGCTTAGAGAGCATAGGGCACTTCCACTCATGGGCGTATAAATTGGGAAAACTAAAAATCAGCAAGACACAGGCACCCCAAAGTTTAGGGCTGCTCTGTTGAAAAGAACCTCCACTTCGTTACACCTTAAATATCCCAGGAAAGACAAAAATGGATAAAGAAGTTGTGGTCCTTATGTACAATAGAATATCACTCAGCCATGAAATCAACGTCATAATGCTAGTAGCAGCAAGATGAGTGGATTTAGGTAGGACGATTCTAAATGAAATAAGTCACACAGAAAATGACACTTATCATAAGATATCACTTATAGAGGGAATGTAAAAACCGCTACCCTTGAACTGAATTACAAAACAGAGCAGAGTCACACGTTTAGAAAGCACACTATGGCTGCTTAAGGGGAAAGGTGAGGTGGTGTGATGCATAAAACAAGCTTTTCAAATTAGCTCAGATACTGTTCCATAAACCCAATAGGTAATAGACAAGACCTACTCCTTGCACAGTGAATTGGACTCAACACCCCCTATTCACCGCCCAAGAATCTATCTGACTAGTAAGAATCTTAAAACCTATGTATTGATATCTCTCTGTAAGTGAGTCAAGTGGGTGTAAAGCGGCATAAACACAGCAGTGAAAAGCAGCTAAACCCCATTATAAAAGTCAATTACTTTTAAAAACCCGTGAAACAAAGACAGTGAAAGAGAGAGAAATTTTTACACAATTCGTTCAGGGGCTGTGATGACACCTGGATTGACCATATCTAGACCCACAGCTGACTGAGACATAAGGGTGGACACTCATGGGGCTGAGAGGTTTGGTGAGGTTGGGTGAGGAAACGCAGACCCTTTAAAGTAATACTGCGTGGTACCCATCCCATGGGTCCCAAATCTCCAGGTTCAAGGGCATCTTCCTACATCGAAAACATGCATGAGAAACCCAGAAGATGGTACACCGTGTGATCGGGAAAGGTTTCCAAAACGCACCTCATTTCTCATCTCCTTGTTCTCGGGTTCGCCATTCCATCCGCTTTACTAGCAATCTCCCTCCTTGGAGAATCAGCACCTTTAACCTCCTGTTCCGTACAGGTTGCAATTTGTCCTGAGGATGAACGGGAAGAGGGGGAACCAATGAGAAACTAGCTCTAGGTGTAGGGACAGGAAAAGGTCACTCTATTTTCTCATCAGGAAGAAGAATTAACCACAGGCTCAGCCTGCCGGCCGGAACCAAAATAGGGCCTGAAGCAATCCTGCGCTTTTGAGGCCAGCTCCCAAGAAAGCGAGTTGAAAAATGGAGCTCAGGGGCACTGCAATTCACAAACCTGCAGACTTATAAATGATAACTCTCGTCCACAAATATATTGAGGGAAGGTAACGAAGAGGAGTTGAAAGCAAGGCAGAATTGCAGGAAACAGATTTCAGGAGGGAGATTCGAATCGCCTTTAAAGCACAGGAAAAGCGGCAAAACCTCGACAATGATGCCCTTGGCCAAAAAGGGCGTATGCGTTTTTTCCTGAATATATTCAGGAAAAAACGCATACGCCCTTTTTGGCCAACCAAGCAACCTGGAAAGGCAAATCAGCGCTACAAAGAAGTCTCGCTTCCCATCAGTCAAAAGGGCCCTGCTGAATAAAGTGTCAAAACCATAAATGCAGGACAGGCCATGGAGAAATGGGAGCCTTGCTACGCTGATGGGCGGGACGTAAATTGCCAACAGCCACTCTGGAGAAGTGTACGGTATGTCCTGAAACATCTAAAAAACTCAGCTTAGAGAGCATAGGGCACTTCCACTCATGGGCGTATAAATTGGGAAAACTAAAAATCAGCAAGACACAGGCACCCCAAAGTTTAGGGCTGCTCTGTTGAAAAGAACCTCCACTTCGTTACACCTTAAATATCCCAGGAAAGACAAAAATGGATAAAGAAGTTGTGGTCCTTATGTACAATGGAATATCACTCAGCCATGAAATCAACGTCATAATGCTAGTAGCAGCAAGATGAGTGGATTTAGGTAGGACGATTCTAAATGAAATAAGTCACACAGAAAATGACACTTATCATAAGATATCACTTATAGAGGGAATGTAAAAACCGCTACCCTTGAACTGAATTACAAAACAGAGCAGAGTCACACGTTTAGAAAGCACACTATGGCTGCTTAAGGGGAAAGGTGAGGTGGTGTGATGCATAAAACAAGCTTTTCAAATTAGCTCAGATACTGTTCCATAAACCCAATAGGTAATAGACAAGACCTACTCCTTGCACAGTGAATTGGACTCAACACCCCCTATTCACCGCCCAAGAATCTATCTGACTAGTAAGAATCTTAAAACCTATGTATTGATATCTCTCTGTAAGTGAGTCAAGTGGGTGTAAAGCGGCATAAACACAGCAGTGAAAAGCAGCTAAACCCCATTATAAAAGTCAATTACTTTTAAAAACCCGTGAAACAAAGACAGTGAAAGAGAGACAAATTCTTACACAATTCGTTCAGGGGCTGTGATGACACCTGGATTGACCATATCTAGACCCACAGCTGACTGAGACATAAGGGTGGACACTCATGGGGCTGAGAGGTTTGGTGAGGTTGGGTGAGGAAACGCAGACCCTTTAAAGTAATACTGCGTGGTACCCATCCCATGGGTCCCAAATCTCCAGGTTCAAGGGCATCTTCCTACATCGAAAACATGCATGAGAAACCCAGAAGATGGTACACCGTGTGATCGGGAAAGGTTTCCAAAACGCACCTCATTTCTCATCTCCTTGTTCTCGGGTTCGCCATTCCATCCGCTTTACTAGCAATCTCCCTCCTTGGAGAATCAGCACCTTTAACCTCCTGTTCCGTACAGGTTGCAATTTGTCCTGAGGATGAACGGGAAGAGGGGGAACCAATGAGAAACTAGCTCTAGGTGTAGGGACAGGAAAAGGTCACTCTATTTTCTCATCAGGAAGAAGAATTAACCACAGGCTCAGCCTGCCGGCCGGAACCAAAATAGGGCCTGAAGCAATCCTGCGCTTTTGAGGCCAGCTCCCAAGAAAGCGAGTTGAAAAATGGAGCTCAGGGGCACTGCAATTCACAAACCTGCAGACTTATAAATGATAACTCTCGTCCACAAATATATTGAGGGAAGGTAACGAAGAGGAGTTGAAAGCAAGGCAGAATTGCAGGAAACAGATTTCAGGAGGGAGATTCGAATCGCCTTTAAAGCACAGGAAAAGCGGCAAAACCTCGACAATGATGCCCTTGGCCAAAAAGGGCGTATGCGTTTTTTCCTGAATATATTCAGGAAAAAACGCATACGCCCTTTTTGGCCAACCAAGGAACCTGGAAAGGCAAATCAGCGCTACAAAGAAGTCTCGCTTCCCATCAGTCAAAAGGGCCCTGCTGAATAAAGTGTCAAAACCAGAAATGCAGGACAGGCCATGGAGAAATGGGAGCCTTGCTACGCTGATGGGCGGGACGTAAATTGCCAACAGCCACTCTGGAGAAGTGTACGGTATGTCCTGAAACATCTAAAAAACTCAGCTTAGAGAGCATAGGGCACTTCCACTCATGGGCGTATAAATTGGGAAAACTAAAAATCAGCAAGACACAGGCACCCCAAAGTTTAGGGCTGCTCTGTTGAAAAGCACCTCCACTTCGTTACACCTTAAATATCCCAGGAAAGACAAAAATGGATAAAGAAGTTGTGGTCCTTATGTACAATGTAATATCACTCAGCCATGAAATCAACGTCATAATGCTAGTAGCAGCAAGATGAGTGGATTTAGGTAGGACGATTCTAAATGAAATAAGTCACACAGAAAATGACACTTATCATAAGATATCACTTATAGAGGGAATGTAAAAACCGCTACCCTTGAACTGAATTACAAAACAGAGCAGAGTCACACGTTTAGAAAGCACACTATGGCTGCTTAAGGGGAAAGGTGAGGTGGTGTGATGCATAAAACAAGCTTTTCAAATTAGCTCAGATACTGTTCCATAAACCCAATAGGTAATAGACAAGAACTACTCCTTGCACAGTGAATTGGACTCAACACCCCCTATTCACCGCCCAAGAATCTATCTGACTAGTAAGAATCTTAAAACCTATGTATTGATATCTCTCTGTAAGTGAGTCAAGTGGGTGTAAAGCGGCATAAACACAGCAGTGAAAAGCAGCTAAACCCCATTATAAAAGTCAATTACTTTTAAAAACCCGTGAAACAAAGACAGTGAAAGAGAGAGAAATTCTTACACAATTCGTTCAGGGGCTGTGATGACACCTGGATTGACCATATCTAGACCCACAGCTGACTGAGACATAAGGGTGGACACTCATGGGGCTGAGAGGTTTGGTGAGGTTGGGTGAGGAAACGCAGACCCTTTAAAGTAATACTGCGTGGTACCCATCCCATGGGTCCCAAATCTCCAGGTTCAAGGGCATCTTCCTACATCGAAAACATGCATGAGAAACCCAGAAGATGGTACACCGTGTGATCGGGAAAGGTTTCCAAAACGCACCTCATTTCTCATCTCCTTGTTCTCGGGTTCGCCATTCCATCCGCTTTACTAGCAATCTCCCTCCTTGGAGAATCAGCACCTTTAACCTCCTGTTCCGTACAGGTTGCAATTTGTCCTGAGGATGAACGGGAAGAGGGGGAACCAAAGAGAAACTAGCTCTAGGTGTAGGGACAGGAAAAGGTCACTCTATTTTCTCATCAGGAAGAAGAATTAACCACAGGCTCAGCCTGCCGGCCGGAACCAATATAGGGCCTGAAGCAATCCTGCGCTTTTGAGGCCAGCTCCCAAGAAAGCGAGTTGAAAAATGGAGCTCAGGGGCACTGCAATTCACAAACCTGCAGACTTATAAATGATAACTCTCGTCCACAAATATATTGAGGGAAGGTAACGAAGAGGAGTTGAAAGCAAGGCAGAATTGCAGGAAACAGATTTCAGGAGGGAGATTCGAATCGCCTTTAAAGCACAGGAAAAGCGGCAAAACCTCGACAATGATGCCCTTGGCCAAAAAGGGCGTATGCGTTTTTTCCTGAATATATTCAGGAAAAAACGCATACGCCCTTTTTGGCCAACCAAGCAACCTGGAAAGGCAAATCACCGCTACAAAGAAGTCTCGCTTCCCATCAGTCAAAAGGGCCCTGCTGAATAAAGTGTCAAAACCATAAATGCAGGACAGGCCATGGAGAAATGGGAGGCTTGCTACGCTGATGGGCGGGACGTAAATTGCCAACAGCCACTCTGGAGAAGTGTACGGTATGTCCTGAAACATCTAAAAAACTCAGCTTAGAGAGCATAGGGCACTTCCACTCATGGGCGTATAAATTGGGAAAACTAAAAATCAGCAAGACACAGGCACCCCAAAGTTTAGGGCTGCTCTGTTGACAAGAACCTCCACTTCATTACACCTTAAATATCCCAGGAAAGACAAAAATGGATAAAGAAGTTGTGGTCCTTATGTACAATGGAATATCACTCAGCCATGAAATCAACGTCATAATGCTAGTAGCAGCAAGATGAGTGGATTTAGGTAGGACGATTCTAAATGAAATAAGTCACACAGAAAATGACACTTATCATAAGATATCACTTATAGAGGGAATGTAAAAACCGCTACCCTTGAACTGAATTACAAAACAGAGCAGAGTCACACGTTTAGAAAGCACACTATGGCTGCTTAAGGGGAAAGGTGAGGTGGTGTGATGCATAAAACAAGCTTTTCAAATTAGCTCAGATACTGTTCAATAAACCCAATAGGTAATAGACAAGACCTACTCCTTGCACAGTGAATTGGACTCAACACCCCCTATTCACCGCCCAATAATCTATCTGACTAGTAAGAATCTTAAAACCTATGTATTGATATCTCTCTGTAAGTGAGTCAAGTGGGTGTAAAGCGGCATAAACACAGCAGTGAAAAGCAGCTAAACCCCATTATAAAAGTCAATTACTTTTAAAAACCCGTGAAACAAAGACAGTGAAAGAGAGAGAAATTCTTACACAATTCGTTCAGGGGCTGTGATGACACCTGGATTGACCATATCTAGACCCACAGCTGACTGAGACATAAGGGTGGACACTCATGGGGCTGAGAGGTTTGGTGAGGTTGGGTGAGGAAACGCAGACCCTTTAAAGTAATACTGCGTGGTACCCATCCCATGGGTCCCAAATCTCCAGGTTCAAGGGCATCTTCCTACATCGAAAACATGCATGAGAAACCCAGAAGATGGTACACCGTGTGATCGGGAAAGGTTTCCAAAACGCACCTCATTTCTCATCTCCTTGTTCTCGGGTTCGCCATTCCATCCGCTTTACTAGCAATCTCCCTCCTTGGAGAATCAGCACCTTTAACCTCCTGTTCCGTACAGGTTGCAATTTGTCCTGAGGATGAACGGGAAGAGGGGGAACCAATGAGAAACTAGCTCTAGGTGTAGGGACAGGAAAAGGTCACTCTATTTTCTCATCAGGAAGAAGAATTAACCACAGGCTCAGCCTGCCGGCCGGAACCAAAATAGGGCCTGAAGCAATCCTGCGCTTTTGAGGCCAGCTCCCAAGAAAGCGAGTTGAAAAATGGAGCTCAGGGGCACTGCAATTCACAAACCTGCAGACTTATAAATGATAACTCTCGTCCACAAATATATTGAGGGAAGGTAACGAAGAGGAGTTGAAAGCAAGGCAGAATTGCAGGAAACAGATTTCAGGAGGGAGATTCGAATCGCCTTTAAAGCACAGGAAAAGCGGCAAAACCTCGACAATGATGCCCTTGGCCAAAAAGGGCGTATGCGTTTTTTCCTGAATATATTCAGGAAAAAACGCATACGCCCTTTTTGGCCAACCAAGCAACCTGGAAAGGCAAATCAGCGCTACAAAGAAGTCTCGCTTCCCATCAGTCAAAAGGGCCCTGCTGAATAAAGTGTCAAAACCAGAAATGCAGGACAGGCCATGGAGAAATGGGAGCCTTGCTACGCTGATGGGCGGGACGTAAATTGCCAACAGCCACTCTGGAGAAGTGTACGGTATGTCCTGAAACATCTAAAAAACTCAGCTTAGAGAGCATAGGGCACTTCCACTCATGGGCGTATAAATTGGGAAAACTAAAAATCAGCAAGACACAGGCACCCCAAAGTTTAGGGCTGCTCTGTTGAAAAGAACCTCCACTTCGTTACACCTTAAATATCCCAGGAAAGACAAAAATGGATAAAGAAGTTGTGGTCCTTATGTACAATGGAATATCACTCAGCCATGAAATCAACGTCATAATGCTAGTAGCAGCAAGATGAGTGGATTTAGGTAGGACGATTCTAAATGAAATAAGTCACACAGAAAATGACACTTATCATAAGATATCACTTATAGAGGGAATGTAAAAACCGCTACCCTTGAACTGAATTACAAAACAGAGCAGAGTCACACGTTTAGAAAGCACACTATGGCTGCTTAAGGGGAAAGGTGAGGTGGTGTGATGCATAAAACAAGCTTTTCAAATTAGCTCAGATACTGTTCCATAAACCCAATAGGTAATAGACAAGACCTACTCCTTGCACAGTGAATTGGACTCAACACCCCCTATTCACCGCCCAAGAATCTATCTGACTAGTAAGAATCTTAAAACCTATGTATTGATATCTCTCTGTAAGTGAGTCAAGTGGGTGTAAAGCGGCATAAACACAGCAGTGAAAAGCAGCTAAACCCCATTATAAAAGTCAATTACTTTTAAAAACCCGTGAAACAAAGACAGTGAAAGAGAGAGAAATTCTTACACAATTCGTTCAGGGGCTGTGATGACACCTGGATTGACCATATCTAGACCCACAGCTGACTGAGACATAAGGGTGGACACTCATGGGGCTGAGAGGTTTGGTGAGGTTGGGTGAGGAAACGCAGACCCTTTAAAGTAATACTGCGTGGTACCCATCCCATGGGTCCCAAATCTCCAGGTTCAAGGGCATCTTCCTACATCGAAAACATGCATGAGAAACCCAGAAGATGGTACACCGTGTGATCGGGAAAGGTTTCCAAAACGCACCTCATTTCTCATCTCCTTGTTCTCGGGTTCGCCATTCCATCCGCTTTACTAGCAATCTCCCTCCTTGGAGAATCAGCACCTTTAACCTCCTGTTCCGTACAGGTTGCAATTTGTCCTGAGGATGAACGGGAAGAGGGGGAACCAATGAGAAACTAGCTCTAGGTGTAGGGACAGGAAAAGGTCACTCTATTTTCTCATCAGGAAGAAGAATTAACCACAGGCTCAGCCTGCCGGCCGGAACCAAAATAGGGCCTGAAGCAATCCTGCGCTTTTGAGGCCAGCTCCCAAGAAAGCGAGTTGAAAAATGGAGCTCAGGGGCACTGCAATTCACAAACCTGCAGACTTATAAATGATAACTCTCGTCCACAAATATATTGAGGGAAGGTAACGAAGAGGAGTTGAAAGCAAGGCAGAATTGCAGGAAACAGATTTCAGGAGGGAGATTCGAATCGCCTTTAAAGCACAGGAAAAGCGGCAAAACCTCGACAATGATGCCCTTGGCCAAAAAGGGCGTATGCGTTTTTTCCTGAATATATTCAGGAAAAAACGCATACGCCCTTTTTGGCCAACCAAGCAACCTGGAAAGGCAAATCAGCGCTACAAAGAAGTCTCGCTTCCCATCAGTCAAAAGGGCCCTGCTGAATAAAGTGTCAAAACCAGAAATGCAGGACAGGCCATGGAGAAATGGGAGCCTTGCTACGCTGATGGGCGGGACGTAAATTGCCAACAGCCACTCTGGAGAAGTGTACGGTATGTCCTGAAACATCTAAAAAACTCAGCTTAGAGAGCATAGGGCACTTCCACTCATGGGCGTATAAATTGGGAAAACTAAAAATCAGCAAGACACAGGCACCCCAAAGTTTAGGGCTGCTCTGTTGAAAAGAACCTCCACTTCGTTACACCTTAAATATCCCAGGAAAGACAAAAATGGATAAAGAAGTTGTGGTCCTTATGTACAATGGAATATCACTCAGCCATGAAATCAACGTCATAATGCTAGTAGCAGCAAGATGAGTGGATTTAGGTAGGACGATTCTAAATGAAATAAGTCACACAGAAAATGACACTTATCATAAGATATCACTTATAGAGGGAATGTAAAAACCGCTACCCTTGAACTGAATTACAAAACAGAGCAGAGTCACACGTTTAGAAAGCACACTATGGCTGCTTAAGGGGAAAGGTGAGGTGGTGTGATGCATAAAACAAGCTTTTCAAATTAGCTCAGATACTGTTCCATAAACCCAATAGGTAATAGACAAGACCTACTCCTTGCACAGTGAATTGGACTCAACACCCCCTATTCACCGCCCAAGAATCTATCTGACTAGTAAGAATCTTAAAACCTATGTATTGATATCTCTCTGTAAGTGAGTCAAGTGGGTGTAAAGCGGCATAAACACAGCAGTGAAAAGCAGCTAAACCCCATTATAAAAGTCAATTACTTTTAAAAACCCGTGAAACAAAGACAGTGAAAGAGAGAGAAATTCTTACACAATTCGTTCAGGGGCTGTGATGACACCTGGATTGACCATATCTAGACCCACAGCTGACTGAGACATAAGGGTGGACACTCATGGGGCTGAGAGGTTTGGTGAGGTTGGGTGAGGAAACGCAGACCCTTTAAAGTAATACTGCGTGGTACCCATCCCATGGGTCCCAAATCTCCAGGTTCAAGGGCATCTTCCTACATCGAAAACATGCATGAGAAACCCAGAAGATGGTACACCGTGTGATCGGGAAAGGTTTCCAAAACGCACCTCATTTCTCATCTCCTTGTTCTCGGGTTCGCCATTCCATCCGCTTTACTAGCAATCTCCCTCCTTGGAGAATCAGCACCTTTAACCTCCTGTTCCGTACAGGTTGCAATTTGTCCTGAGGATGAACGGGAAGAGGGGGAACCAATGAGAAACTAGCTCTAGGTGTAGGGACAGGAAAAGGTCACTCTATTTTCTCATCAGGAAGAAGAATTAACCACAGGCTCAGCCTGCCGGCCGGAACCAAAATAGGGCCTGAAGCAATCCTGCGCTTTTGAGGCCAGCTCCCAAGAAAGCGAGTTGAAAAATGGAGCTCAGGGGCACTGCAATTCACAAACCTGCAGACTTATAAATGATAACTCTCGTCCACAAATATATTGAGGGAAGGTAACGAAGAGGAGTTGAAAGCAAGGCAGAATTGCAGGAAACAGATTTCAGGAGGGAGATTCGAATCGCCTTTAAAGCACAGGAAAAGCGGCAAAACCTCGACAATGATGCCCTTGGCCAAAAAGGGCGTATGCGTTTTTTCCTGAATATATTCAGGAAAAAACGCATACGCCCTTTTTGGCCAACCAAGGAACCTGGAAAGGCAAATCAGCGCTACAAAGAAGTCTCGCTTCCCATCAGTCAAAAGGGCCCTGCTGAATAAAGTGTCAAAACCAGAAATGCAGGACAGGCCATGGAGAAATGGGAGCCTTGCTACGCTGATGGGCGGGACGTAAATTGCCAACAGCCACTCTGGAGAAGTGTACGGTATGTCCTGAAACATCTAAAAAACTCAGCTTAGAGAGCATAGGGCACTTCCACTCATGGGCGTATAAATTGGAAAAACTAAAAATCAGCAAGACACAGGCACCCCAAAGTTTAGGGCTGCTCTGTTGAAAAGCACCTCCACTTCGTTACACCTTAAATATCCCAGGAAAGACAAAAATGGATAAAGAAGTTGTGGTCCTTATGTACAATGTAATATCACTCAGCCATGAAATCAACGTCATAATGCTAGTAGCAGCAAGATGAGTGGATTTAGGTAGGACGATTCTAAATGAAATAAGTCACACAGAAAATGACACTTATCATAAGATATCACTTATAGAGGGAATGTAAAAACCGCTACCCTTGAACTGAATTACAAAACAGAGCAGAGTCACACGTTTAGAAAGCACACTATGGCTGCTTAAGGGGAAAGGTGAGGTGGTGTGATGCATAAAACAAGCTTTTCAAATTAGCTCAGATACTGTTCCATAAACCCAATAGGTAATAGACAAGAACTACTCCTTGCACAGTGAATTGGACTCAACACCCCCTATTCACCGCCCAAGAATCTATCTGACTAGTAAGAATCTTAAAACCTATGTATTGATATCTCTCTGTAAGTGAGTCAAGTGGGTGTAAAGCGGCATAAACACAGCAGTGAAAAGCAGCTAAACCCCATTATAAAAGTCAATTACTTTTAAAAACCCGTGAAACAAAGACAGTGAAAGAGAGAGAAATTCTTACACAATTCGTTCAGGGGCTGTGATGACACCTGGATTGACCATATCTAGACCCACAGCTGACTGAGACATAAGGGTGGACACTCATGGGGCTGAGAGGTTTGGTGAGGTTGGGTGAGGAAACGCAGACCCTTTAAAGTAATACTGCGTGGTACCCATCCCATGGGTCCCAAATCTCCAGGTTCAAGGGCATCTTCCTACATCGAAAACATGCATGAGAAACCCAGAAGATGGTACACCGTGTGATCGGGAAAGGTATCCAAAACGCACCTCATTTCTCATCTCCTTGTTCTCGGGTTCGCCATTCCATCCGCTTTACTAGCAATCTCCCTCCTTGGAGAATCAGCACCTTTAACCTCCTGTTCCGTACAGGTTGCAATTTGTCCTGAGGATGAACGGGAAGAGGGGGAACCAATGAGAAACTAGCTCTAGGTGTAGGGACAGGAAAAGGTCACTCTATTTTCTCATCAGGAAGAAGAATTAACCACAGGCTCAGCCTGCCGGCCGGAACCAAAATAGGGCCTGAAGCAATCCTGCGCTTTTGAGGCCAGCTCCCAAGAAAGCGAGTTGAAAAATGGAGCTCAGGGGTACTGCAATTCACAAACCTGCAGACTTATAAATGATAACTCTCGTCCACAAATATATTGAGGGAAGGTAACGAAGAGGAGTTGAAAGCAAGGCAGAATTGCAGGAAACAGATTTCAGGAGGGAGATTCGAATCGCCTTTAAAGCACAGGAAAAGCGGCAAAACCTCGACAATGATGCCCTTGGCCAAAAAGGGCGTATGCGTTTTTTCCTGAATATATTCAGGAAAAAACGCATACGCCCTTTTTGGCCAACCAAGCAACCTGGAAAGGCAAATCAGCGCTACAAAGAAGTCTCGCTTCCCATCAGTCAAAAGGGCCCTGCTGAATAAAGTGTCAAAACCAGAAATGCAGGACAGGCCATGGAGAAATGGGAGCCTTGCTACGCTGATGGGCGGGACGTAAATTGCCAACAGCCACTCTGGAGAAGTGTACGGTATGTCCTGAAACATCTAAAAAACTCAGCTTAGAGAGCATAGGGCACTTCCACTCATGGGCGTATAAATTGGGAAAACTAAAAATCAGCAAGACACAGGCACCCCAAAGTTTAGGGCTGCTCTGTTGAAAAGAACCTCCACTTCGTTACACCTTAAATATCCCAGGAAAGACAAAAATGGATAAAGAAGTTGTGGTCCTTATGTACAATGGAATATCACTCAGCCATGAAATCAACGTCATAATGCTAGTAGCAGCAAGATGAGTGGATTTAGGTAGGACGATTCTAAATGAAATAAGTCACACAGAAAATGACACTTATCATAAGATATCACTTATAGAGGGAATGTAAAAACCGCTACCCTTGAACTGAATTACAAAACAGAGCAGAGTCACACGTTTAGAAAGCACACTATGGCTGCTTAAGGGGAAAGGTGAGGTGGTGTGATGCATAAAACAAGCTTTTCAAATTAGCTCAGATACTGTTCCATAAACCCAATAGGTAATAGACAAGACCTACTCCTTGCACAGTGAATTGGACTCAACACCCCCTATTCACCGCCCAAGAATCTATCTGACTAGTAAGAATCTTAAAACCTATGTATTGATATCTCTCTGTAAGTGAGTCAAGTGGGTGTAAAGCGGCATAAACACAGCAGTGAAAAGCAGCTAAACCCCATTATAAAAGTCAATTACTTTTAAAAACCCGTGAAACAAAGACAGTGAAAGAGAGAGAAATTCTTACACAATTCGTTCAGGGGCTGTGATGACACCTGGATTGACCATATCTAGACCCACAGCTGACTGAGACATAAGGGTGGACACTCTTGGGGCTGAGAGGTTTGGTGAGGTTGGGTGAGGAAACGCAGACCCTTTAAAGTAATACTGCGTGGTACCCATCCCATGGGTCCCAAATCTCCAGGTTCAAGGGCATCTTCCTACATCGAAAACATGCATGAGAAACCCAGAAGATGGTACACCGTGTGATCGGGAAAGGTTTCCAAAACGCACCTCATTTCTCATCTCCTTGTTCTCGGGTTCGCCATTCCATCCGCTTTACTAGCAATCTCCCTCCTTGGAGAATCAGCACCTTTAACCTCCTGTTCCGTACAGGTTGCAATTTGTCCTGAGGATGAACGGGAAGAGGGGGAACCAATGAGAAACTAGCTCTAGGTGTAGGGACAGGAAAAGGTCACTCTATTTTCTCATCAGGAAGAAGAATTAACCACAGGCTCAGCCTGCCGGCCGGAACCAAAATAGGGCCTGAAGCAATCCTGCGCTTTTGAGGCCAGCTCCCAAGAAAGCGAGTTGAAAAATGGAGCTCAGGGGCACTGCAATTCACAAACCTGCAGACTTATAAATGATAACTCTCGTCCACAAATATATTGAGGGAAGGTAACGAAGAGGAGTTGAAAGCAAGGCAGAATTGCAGGAAACAGATTTCAGGAGGGAGATTCGAATCGCCTTTAAAGCACAGGAAAAGCGGCAAAACCTCGACAATGATGCCCTTGGCCAAAAAGGGCGTATGCGTTTTTTCCTGAATATATTCAGGAAAAAACGCATACGCCCTTTTTGGCCAACCAAGGAACCTGGAAAGGCAAATCAGCGCTACAAAGAAGTCTCGCTTCCCATCAGTCAAAAGGGCCCTGCTGAATAAAGTGTCAAAACCAGAAATGCAGGACAGGCCATGGAGAAATGGGAGCCTTGCTACGCTGATGGGCGGGACGTAAATTGCCAACAGCCACTCTGGAGAAGTGTACGGTATGTCCTGAAACATCTAAAAAACTCAGCTTAGAGAGCATAGGGCACTTCCACTCATGGGCGTATAAATTGGGAAAACTAAAAATCAGCAAGACACAGGCACCCCAAAGTTTAGGGCTGCTCTGTTGAAAAGCACCTCCACTTCGTTACACCTTAAATATCCCAGGAAAGACAAAAATGGATAAAGAAGTTGTGGTCCTTATGTACAATGTAATATCACTCAGCCATGAAATCAACGTCATAATGCTAGTAGCAGCAAGATGAGTGGATTTAGGTAGGACGATTCTAAATGAAATAAGTCACACAGAAAATGACACTTATCATAAGATATCACTTATAGAGGGAATGTAAAAACCGCTACCCTTGAACTGAATTACAAAACAGAGCAGAGTCACACGTTTAGAAAGCACACTATGGCTGCTTAAGGGGAAAGGTGAGGTGGTGTGATGCATAAAACAAGCTTTTCAAATTAGCTCAGATACTGTTCCATAAACCCAATAGGTAATAGACAAGAACTACTCCTTGCACAGTGAATTGGACTCAACACCCCCTATTCACCGCCCAAGAATCTATCTGACTAGTAAGAATCTTAAAACCTATGTATTGATATCTCTCTGTAAGTGAGTCAAGTGGGTGTAAAGCGGCATAAACACAGCAGTGAAAAGCAGCTAAACCCCATTATAAAAGTCAATTACTTTTAAAAACCCGTGAAACAAAGACAGTGAAAGAGAGAGAAATTCTTACACAATTCGTTCAGGGGCTGTGATGACACCTGGATTGACCATATCTAGACCCACAGCTGACTGAGACATAAGGGTGGACACTCATGGGGCTGAGAGGTTTGGTGAGGTTGGGTGAGGAAACGCAGACCCTTTAAAGTAATACTGCGTGGTACCCATCCCATGGGTCCCAAATCTCCAGGTTCAAGGGCATCTTCCTACATCGAAAACATGCATGAGAAACCCAGAAGATGGTACACCGTGTGATCGGGAAAGGTATCCAAAACGCACCTCATTTCTCATCTCCTTGTTCTCGGGTTCGCCATTCCATCCGCTTTACTAGCAATCTCCCTCCTTGGAGAATCAGCACCTTTAACCTCCTGTTCCGTACAGGTTGCAATTTGTCCTGAGGATGAACGGGAAGAGGGGGAACCAAAGATAAACTAGCTCTAGGTGTAGGGACAGGAAAAGGTCACTCTATTTTCTCATCAGGAAGAAGAATTAACCACAGGCTCAGCCTGCCGGCCGGAACCAATATAGGGCCTGAAGCAATCCTGCGCTTTTGAGGCCAGCTCCCAAGAAAGCGAGTTGAAAAATGGAGCTCAGGGGCACTGCAATTCACAAACCTGCAGACTTATAAATGATAACTCTCGTCCACAAATATATTGAGGGAAGGTAACGAAGAGGAGTTGAAAGCAAGGCAGAATTGCAGGAAACAGATTTCAGGAGGGAGATTCGAATCGCCTTTAAAGCACAGGAAAAGCGGCAAAACCTCGACAATGATGCCCTTGGCCAAAAAGGGCGTATGCGTTTTTTCCTGAATATATTCAGGAAAAAACGCATACGCCCTTTTAGGCCAACCAAGCAACCTGGAAAGGCAAATCACCGCTACAAAGAAGTCTCGCTTCCCATCAGTCAAAAGGGCCCTGCTGAATAAAGTGTCAAAACCAGAAATGCAGGACAGGCCATGGAGAAATGGGAGCCTTGCTACGCTGATGGGCGGGACGTAAATTGCCAACAGCCACTCTGGAGAAGTGTACGGTGTGTCCTGAAACATCTAAAAAACTCAGCTTAGAGAGCATAGGGCACTTCCACTCATGGGCGTATAAATTGGGAAAACTAAAAATCAGCAAGACACAGGCACCCCAAAGTTTAGGGCTGCTCTGTTGAAAAGAACCTCCACTTCGTTACACCTTAAATATCCCAGGAAAGACAAAAATGGATAAAGAAGTTGTGGTCCTTATGTACAATGGAATATCACTCAGCCATGAAATCAACGTCATAAGGCTAGTAGCAGCAAGATGAGTGGATTTAGGTAGGACGATTCTAAATGAAATAAGTCACACAGAAAATGACACTTATCATAAGATATCACTTATAGAGGGAATGTAAAAACCGCTACCCTTGAACTGAATTACAAAACAGAGCAGAGTCACACGTTTAGAAAGCACACTATGGCTGCTTAAGGGGAAAGGTGAGGTGGTGTGATGCATAAAACAAGCTTTTCAAATTAGCTCAGATACTGTTCCATAAACCCAATAGGTAATAGACAAGACCTACTCCTTGCACAGTGAATTGGACTCAACACCCCCTATTCACCGCCCAAGAATCTATCTGACTAGTCAGAATCTTAAAACCTATGTATTGATATCTCTCTGTAAGTGAGTCAAGTGGGTGTAAAGCGGCATAAACACAGCAGTGAAAAGCAGCTAAACCCCATTATAAAAGTCAATTACTTTTAAAAACCCGTGAAACAAAGACAGTGAAAGAGAGAGAAATTCTTACACAATTCGTTCAGGGGCTGTGATGACACCTGGATTGACCATATCTAGACCCACAGCTGACTGAGACATAAGGGTGGACACTCATGGGGCTGAGAGGTTTGGTGAGGTTGGGTGAGGAAACGCAGACCCTTTAAAGTAACACTGCGTGGTACCCATCCCATGGGTCCCAAATCTCCAGGTTCAAGGGCATCTTCCTACATCGAAAACATGCATGAGAAACCCAGAAGATGGTACACCGTGTGATCGGGAAAGGTATCCAAAACGCACCTCATTTCTCATCTCCTTGTTCTCGGGTTCGCCATTCCATCCGCTTTACTAGCAATCTCCCTCCTTGGAGAATCAGCACCTTTAACCTCCTGTTCCGTACAGGTTGCAATTTGTCCTGAGGATGAACGGGAAGAGGGGGAACCAATGAGAAACTAGCTCTAGGTGTAGGGACAGGAAAAGGTCACTCTATTTTCTCATCAGGAAGAAGAATTAACCACAGGCTCAGCCTGCCGGCCGGAACCAAAATAGGGCCTGAAGCAATCCTGCGCTTTTGAGGCCAGCTCCCAAGAAAGCGAGTTGAAAAATGGAGCTCAGGGGCACTGCAATTCACAAACCTGCAGACTTATAAATGATAACTCTCGTCCACAAATATATTGAGGGAAGGTAACGAAGAGGAGTTGAAAGCAAGGCAGAATTGCAGGAAACAGATTTCAGGAGGGAGATTCGAATCGCCTTTAAAGCACAGGAAAAGCGGCAAAACCTCGACAATGATGCCCTTGGCCAAAAAGGGCGTATGCGTTTTTTCCTGAATATATTCAGGAAAAAACGCATACGCCCTTTTTGGCCAACCAAGCAACCTGGAAAGGCAAATCAGCGCTACAAAGAAGTCTCGCTTCCCATCAGTCAAAAGGGCCCTGCTGAATAAAGTGTCAAAACCATAAATGCAGGACAGGCCATGGAGAAATGGGAGCCTTGCTACGCTGATGGGCGGGACGTAAATTGCCAACAGCCACTCTGGAGAAGTGTACGGTATGTCCTGAAACATCTAAAAAACTCAGCTTAGAGAGCATAGGGCACTTCCACTCATGGGCGTATAAATTGGGAAAACTAAAAATCAGCAAGACACAGGCACCCCAAAGTTTAGGGCTGCTCTGTTGAAAAGAACCTCCACTTCGTTACACCTTAAATATCCCAGGAAAGACAAAAATGGATAAAGAATTTGTGGTCCTTATGTACAATGGAATATCACTCAGCCATGAAATCAACGTCATAATGCTAGTAGCAGCAAGATGAGTGGATTTAGGTAGGACGATTCTAAATGAAATAAGTCACACAGAAAATGACACTTATCATAAGATATCACTTATAGAGGGAATGTAAAAACCGCTACCCTTGAACTGAATTACAAAACAGAGCAGAGTCACACGTTTAGAAAGCACACTATGGCTGCTTAAGGGGAAAGGTGAGGTGGTGTGATGCATAAAACAAGCTTTTCAAATTAGCTCAGATACTGTTCCATAAACCCAATAGGTAATAGACAAGACCTACTCCTTGCACAGTGAATTGGACTCAACACCCCCTATTCACCACCCAAGAATCTATCTGACTAGTAAGAATCTTAAAACCTATGTATTGATATCTCTCTGTAAGTGAGTCAAGTGGGTGTAAAGCGGCATAAACACAGCAGTGAAAAGCAGCTAAACCCCATTATAAAAGTCAATTACTTTTAAAAACCCGTGAAACAAAGACAGTGAAAGAGAGAGAAATTCTTACACAATTCGTTCAGGGGCTGTGATGACACCTGGATTGACCATATCTAGACCCACAGCTGACTGAGACATAAGGGTGGACACTCATGGGGCTGAGAGGTTTGGTGAGGTTGGGTGAGGAAACGCAGACCCTTTAAAGTAATACTGCGTGGTACCCATCCCATGGGTCCCAAATCTCCAGGTTCAAGGGCATCTTCCTACATCGAAAACATGCATGAGAAACCCAGAAGATGGTACACCGTGTGATCGGGAAAGGTATCCAAAACGCACCTCATTTCTCATCTCCTTGTTCTCGGGTTCGCCATTCCATCCGCTTTACTAGCAATCTCCCTCCTTGGAGAATCAGCACCTTTAACCTCCTGTTCCGTACAGGTTGCAATTTGTCCTGAGGATGAACGGGAAGAGGGGGAACCAAAGATAAACTAGCTCTAGGTGTAGGGACAGGAAAAGGTCACTCTATTTTCTCATCAGGAAGAAGAATTAACCACAGGCTCAGCCTGCCGGCCGGAACCAATATAGGGCCTGAAGCAATCCTGCGCTTTTGAGGCCAGCTCCCAAGAAAGCGAGTTGAAAAATGGAGCTCAGGGGCACTGCAATTCACAAACCTGCAGACTTATAAATGATAACTCTCGTCCACAAATATATTGAGGGAAGGTAACGAAGAGGAGTTGAAAGCAAGGCAGAATTGCAGGAAACAGATTTCAGGAGGGAGATTCGAATCGCCTTTAAAGCACAGGAAAAGCGGCAAAACCTCGACAATGATGCCCTTGGCCAAAAAGGGCGTATGCGTTTTTTCCTGAATATATTCAGGAAAAAACGCATACGCCCTTTTAGGCCAACCAAGCAACCTGGAAAGGCAAATCACCGCTACAAAGAAGTCTCGCTTCCCATCAGTCAAAAGGGCCCTGCTGAATAAAGTGTCAAAACCAGAAATGCAGGACAGGCCATGGAGAAATGGGAGCCTTGCTACGCTGATGGGCGGGACGTAAATTGCCAACAGCCACTCTGGAGAAGTGTACGGTGTGTCCTGAAACATCTAAAAAACTCAGCTTAGAGAGCATAGGGCACTTCCACTCATGGGCGTATAAATTGGGAAAACTAAAAATCAGCAAGACACAGGCACCCCAAAGTTTAGGGCTGCTCTGTTGAAAAGAACCTCCACTTCGTTACACCTTAAATATCCCAGGAAAGACAAAAATGGATAAAGAAGTTGTGGTCCTTATGTACAATGGAATATCACTCAGCCATGAAATCAACGTCATAAGGCTAGTAGCAGCAAGATGAGTGGATTTAGGTAGGACGATTCTAAATGAAATAAGTCACACAGAAAATGACACTTATCATAAGATATCACTTATAGAGGGAATGTAAAAACCGCTACCCTTGAACTGAATTACAAAACAGAGCAGAGTCACACGTTTAGAAAGCACACTATGGCTGCTTAAGGGGAAAGGTGAGGTGGTGTGATGCATAAAACAAGCTTTTCAAATTAGCTCAGATACTGTTCCATAAACCCAATAGGTAATAGACAAGACCTACTCCTTGCACAGTGAATTGGACTCAACACCCCCTATTCACCGCCCAAGAATCTATCTGACTAGTCAGAATCTTAAAACCTATGTATTGATATCTCTCTGTAAGTGAGTCAAGTGGGTGTAAAGCGGCATAAACACAGCAGTGAAAAGCAGCTAAACCCCATTATAAAAGTCAATTACTTTTAAAAACCCGTGAAACAAAGACAGTGAAAGAGAGAGAAATTCTTACACAATTCGTTCAGGGGCTGTGATGACACCTGGATTGACCATATCTAGACCCACAGCTGACTGAGACATAAGGGTGGACACTCATGGGGCTGAGAGGTTTGGTGAGGTTGGGTGAGGAAACGCAGACCCTTTAAAGTAACACTGCGTGGTACCCATCCCATGGGTCCCAAATCTCCAGGTTCAAGGGCATCTTCCTACATCGAAAACATGCATGAGAAACCCAGAAGATGGTACACCGTGTGATCGGGAAAGGTATCCAAAACGCACCTCATTTCTCATCTCCTTGTTCTCGGGTTCGCCATTCCATCCGCTTTACTAGCAATCTCCCTCCTTGGAGAATCAGCACCTTTAACCTCCTGTTCCGTACAGGTTGCAATTTGTCCTGAGGATGAACGGGAAGAGGGGGAACCAATGAGAAACTAGCTCTAGGTGTAGGGACAGGAAAAGGTCACTCTATTTTCTCATCAGGAAGAAGAATTAACCACAGGCTCAGCCTGCCGGCCGGAACCAAAATAGGGCCTGAAGCAATCCTGCGCTTTTGAGGCCAGCTCCCAAGAAAGCGAGTTGAAAAATGGAGCTCAGGGGCACTGCAATTCACAAACCTGCAGACTTATAAATGATAACTCTCGTCCACAAATATATTGAGGGAAGGTAACGAAGAGGAGTTGAAAGCAAGGCAGAATTGCAGGAAACAGATTTCAGGAGGGAGATTCGAATCGCCTTTAAAGCACAGGAAAAGCGGCAAAACCTCGACAATGATGCCCTTGGCCAAAAAGGGCGTATGCGTTTTTTCCTGAATATATTCAGGAAAAAACGCATACGCCCTTTTTGGCCAACCAAGCAACCTGGAAAGGCAAATCAGCGCTACAAAGAAGTCTCGCTTCCCATCAGTCAAAAGGGCCCTGCTGAATAAAGTGTCAAAACCATAAATGCAGGACAGGCCATGGAGAAATGGGAGCCTTGCTACGCTGATGGGCGGGACGTAAATTGCCAACAGCCACTCTGGAGAAGTGTACGGTATGTCCTGAAACATCTAAAAAACTCAGCTTAGAGAGCATAGGGCACTTCCACTCATGGGCGTATAAATTGGGAAAACTAAAAATCAGCAAGACACAGGCACCCCAAAGTTTAGGGCTGCTCTGTTGAAAAGAACCTCCACTTCGTTACACCTTAAATATCCCAGGAAAGACAAAAATGGATAAAGAATTTGTGGTCCTTATGTACAATGGAATATCACTCAGCCATGAAATCAACGTCATAATGCTAGTAGCAGCAAGATGAGTGGATTTAGGTAGGACGATTCTAAATGAAATAAGTCACACAGAAAATGACACTTATCATAAGATATCACTTATAGAGGGAATGTAAAAACCGCTACCCTTGAACTGAATTACAAAACAGAGCAGAGTCACACGTTTAGAAAGCACACTATGGCTGCTTAAGGGGAAAGGTGAGGTGGTGTGATGCATAAAACAAGCTTTTCAAATTAGCTCAGATACTGTTCCATAAACCCAATAGGTAATAGACAAGACCTACTCCTTGCACAGTGAATTGGACTCAACACCCCCTATTCACCACCCAAGAATCTATCTGACTAGTAAGAATCTTAAAACCTATGTATTGATATCTCTCTGTAAGTGAGTCAAGTGGGTGTAAAGCGGCATAAACACAGCAGTGAAAAGCAGCTAAACCCCATTATAAAAGTCAATTACTTTTAAAAACCCGTGAAACAAAGACAGTGAAAGAGAGAGAAATTCTTACACAATTCGTTCAGGGGCTGTGATGACACCTGGATTGACCATATCTAGACCCACAGCTGACTGAGACATAAGGGTGGACACTCATGGGGCTGAGAGGTTTGGTGAGGTTGGGTGAGGAAACGCAGACCCTTTAAAGTAATACTGCGTGGTACCCATCCCATGGGTCCCAAATCTCCAGGTTCAAGGGCATCTTCCTACATCGAAAACATGCATGAGAAACCCAGAAGATGGTACACCGTGTGATCGGGAAAGGTATCCAAAACGCACCTCATTTCTCATCTCCTTGTTCTCGGGTTCGCCATTCCATCCGCTTTACTAGCAATCTCCCTCCTTGGAGAATCAGCACCTTTAACCTCCTGTTCCGTACAGGTTGCAATTTGTCCTGAGGATGAACGGGAAGAGGGGGAACCAAAGATAAACTAGCTCTAGGTGTAGGGACAGGAAAAGGTCACTCTATTTTCTCATCAGGAAGAAGAATTAACCACAGGCTCAGCCTGCCGGCCGGAACCAATATAGGGCCTGAAGCAATCCTGCGCTTTTGAGGCCAGCTCCCAAGAAAGCGAGTTGAAAAATGGAGCTCAGGGGCACTGCAATTCACAAACCTGCAGACTTATAAATGATAACTCTCGTCCACAAATATATTGAGGGAAGGTAACGAAGAGGAGTTGAAAGCAAGGCAGAATTGCAGGAAACAGATTTCAGGAGGGAGATTCGAATCGCCTTTAAAGCACAGGAAAAGCGGCAAAACCTCGACAATGATGCCCTTGGCCAAAAAGGGCGTATGCGTTTTTTCCTGAATATATTCAGGAAAAAACGCATACGCCCTTTTTGGCCAACCAAGCAACCTGGAAAGGCAAATCACCGCTACAAAGAAGTCTCGCTTCCCATCAGTCAAAAGGGCCCTGCTGAATAAAGTGTCAAAACCAGAAATGCAGGACAGGCCATGGAGAAATGGGAGCCTTGCTACGCTGATGGGCGGGACGTAAATTGCCAACAGCCACTCTGGAGAAGTGTACGGTATGTCCTGAAACATCTAAAAAACTCAGCTTAGAGAGCATAGGGCACTTCCACTCATGGGCGTATAAATTGGGAAAACTAAAAATCAGCAAGACACAGGCACCCCAAAGTTTAGGGCTGCTCTGTTGAAAAGAACCTCCACTTCGTTACACCTTAAATATCCCAGGAAAGACAAAAATGGATAAAGAAGTTGTGGTCCTTATGTACAATGGAATATCACTCAGCCATGAAATCAACGTCATAAGGCTAGTAGCAGCAAGATGAGTGGATTTAGGTAGGACGATTCTAAATGAAATAAGTCACACAGAAAATGACACTTATCATAAGATATCACTTATAGAGGGAATGTAAAAACCGCTACCCTTGAACTGAATTACAAAACAGAGCAGAGTCACACGTTTAGAAAGCACACTATGGCTGCTTAAGGGGAAAGGTGAGGTGGTGTGATGCATAAAACAAGCTTTTCAAATTAGCTCAGATACTGTTCCATAAACCCAATAGGTAATAGACAAGACCTACTCCTTGCACAGTGAATTGGACTCAACACCCCCTATTCACCGCCCAAGAATCTATCTGACTAGTAAGAATCTTAAAACCTATGTATTGATATCTCTCTGTAAGTGAGTCAAGTGGGTGTAAAGCGGCATAAACACAGCAGTGAAAAGCAGCTAAACCCCATTATAAAAGTCAATTACTTTTAAAAACCCGTGAAACAAAGACAGTGAAAGAGAGAGAAATTCTTACACAATTCGTTCAGGGGCTGTGATGACACCTGGATTGACCATATCTAGACCCACAGCTGACTGAGACATAAGGGTGGACACTCATGGGGCTGAGAGGTTTGGTGAGGTTGGGTGAGGAAACGCAGACCCTTTAAAGTAACACTGCGTGGTACCCATCCCATGGGTCCCAAATCTCCAGGTTCAAGGGCATCTTCCTACATCGAAAACATGCATGAGAAACCCAGAAGATGGTACACCGTGTGATCGGGAAAGGTATCCAAAACGCACCTCATTTCTCATCTCCTTGTTCTCGGGTTCGCCATTCCATCCGCTTTACTAGCAATCTCCCTCCTTGGAGAATCAGCACCTTTAACCTCCTGTTCCGTACAGGTTGCAATTTGTCCTGAGGATGAACGGGAAGAGGGGGAACCAATGAGAAACTAGCTCTAGGTGTAGGGACAGGAAATGGTCACTCTATTTTCTCATCAGGAAGAAGAATTAACCACAGGCTCAGCCTGCCGGCCGGAACCAAAATAGGGCCTGAAGCAATCCTGCGCTTTTGAGGCCAGCTCCCAAGAAAGCGAGTTGAAAAATGGAGCTCAGGGGCACTGCAATTCACAAACCTGCAGACTTATAAATGATAACTCTCGTCCACAAATATATTGAGGGAAGGTAACGAAGAGGAGTTGAAAGCAAGGCAGAATTGCAGGAAACAGATTTCAGGAGGGAGATTCGAATCGCCTTTAAAGCACAGGAAAAGCGGCAAAACCTCGACAATGATGCCCTTGGCCAAAAAGGGCGTATGCGTTTTTTCCTGAATATATTCAGGAAAAAACGCATACGCCCTTTTTGGCCAACCAAGCAACCTGGAAAGGCAAATCAGCGCTACAAAGAAGTCTCGCTTCCCATCAGTCAAAAGGGCCCTGCTGAATAAAGTGTCAAAACCAGAAATGCAGGACAGGCCATGGAGAAATGGGAGCCTTGCTACGCTGATGGGCGGGACGTAAATTGCCAACAGCCACTCTGGAGAAGTGTACGGTATGTCCTGAAACATCTAAAAAACTCAGCTTAGAGAGCATAGGGCACTTCCACTCATGGGCGTATAAATTGGGAAAACTAAAAATCAGCAAGACACAGGCACCCCAAAGTTTAGGGCTGCTCTGTTGAAAAGAACCTCCACTTCGTTACACCTTAAATATCCCAGGAAAGACAAAAATGGATAAAGAAGTTGTGGTCCTTATGTACAATGGAATATCACTCAGCCATGAAATCAACGTCATAAGGCTAGTAGCAGCAAGATGAGTGGATTTAGGTAGGACGATTCTAAATGAAATAAGTCACACAGAAAATGACACTTATCATAAGATATCACTTATAGAGGGAATGTAAAAACCGCTACCCTTGAACTGAATTACAAAACAGAGCAGAGTCACACGTTTAGAAAGCACACTATGGCTGCTTAAGGGGAAAGGTGAGGTGGTGTGATGCATAAAACAAGCTTTTCAAATTAGCTCAGATACTGTTCCATAAACCCAATAGGTAATAGACAAGACCTACTCCTTGCACAGTGAATTGGACTCAACACCCCCTATTCACCGCCCAAGAATCTATCTGACTAGTAAGAATCTTAAAACCTATGTATTGATATCTCTCTGTAAGTGAGTCAAGTGGGTGTAAAGCGGCAGAAACACAGCAGTGAAAAGCAGCTAAACCCCATTATAAAAGTCAATTACTTTTAAAAACCCGTGAAACAAAGACAGTGAAAGAGAGAGAAATTCTTACACAATTCGTTCAGGGGCTGTGATGCCACCTGGATTGACCATATCTAGACCCACAGCTGATTGAGACATAAGGGTGGACACTCATGGGGCTGAGAGATTTGGTGAGGTTGGGTGAGGAAACGCAGACCCTTTAAAGTAATACTGCGTGGTACCCATCCCATGGGTCCCAAATCTCCAGGTTCAAGGGCATCTTCCTACATCGAAAACATGCATGAGAAACCCAGAAGACGGTACACCGTGTGATCGGGAAAGATTTCTAAAACGCACCTCATTTCTCATCTCCTTGTGCTCGGGTTCGCCATTCCAGCCGCTTCACTAGCAATCTGCTTCCTTGGAGAATCAGCACCTTTAACCTCCTGTTCCGTACAGGTTGCAATTTGTCCTGAGGATGAACGGGAAGAGGGGGAACCAATGAGAGACTAGCTCTAGGTGTAGGGACAGGCACAGGTCACTCTATTTTCTCATCAGGAAGAAGAATTAACCACAGGCTCAGCATGCCGGACGGAACCAAAATAGGGCCTGAAGCAATCCTGCGCTTTTGAGGCCAGCTCCCAAGAAAGCGAGTTGAAAAATGGAGCTCAGGGGCACTGCAATTCACAAACCTGCAGACTTATAAATGATAACTCTCGTCCACAAATATATTGAGGGAAGGCAACGAAGAGGATTTGAAAGCAAGGCAGAATTGCAGGAAACACATTTCAGGAGGGAGATTCGAATCGCCTTTAAAGCACAGGAAAAGCGGCAAAACCTCGACAATGACGCCCTTGGCCAAAAAGGGCGTATGCGTTTTTTCCTGAATATATTCAGGAAAAAACGCATACGCCCTTTTTGGCCAACCAAGCAACCTGGAAAGGCAAATCAGCGCTACAAAGAAGTCTCGCTTCCCATCGGTCAAAAGGGCCATGCTGAATAAAGTGTCAAAACCAGAAATGCAGGACAGGCCATGGAGAAACGGGAGCCTGGCTACGCTGATGGGCGGGATGTAAATTGCCAACAGCCACTCTGGAGAAGTGTACGGTGTGTCCTGAAACATCTAAAAAACTCAGCTTAGAGAGCATAGGGCACTTCCACTCATGGGCGTATAAATTGGCAAAACTAAAAATCAGCAAGACACAGGCTCCCCAAAGTTTAGGGCTGCTCTGTTGACAAGAACCTCCACTTCGTTACACCTTAAATATCCCAGGAAAGAGAAAAATGGATAAAGAAGTTGTGGTCCTTATGGACAATTGAATATCACTCAGCCATGAAATCAACGTCATAAGGCTAGTAGCAGCATGATGAGTGGATTTAGGTACGACGATTCTAAGTGAAATAAGTCACACAGAAAAAGACACTTATCATAAGATATCACTTATAGAGGGAATGTAAAAACCGCTACCCTTGAACTGAATTACAAAACAGAACAGAGACACACGTTTAGAAAGCACACTATGGCTGCTTAAGGGGAAAGGTGAGGTGGTGTGATGCATAAAACAAGCTTTTCAAATTAGCTCAGATACCGTTCCATAAACCCAATAGGTAATACACAAGACCTACTCCTTGCTCAGTGAATTGGACTCAACACCCCCTATTCACCGCCCAAGAATATATCTGACTAGTAAGAATCTTAAAACCTATGTATTGATATCTCTCTGTAAGTGAGTCAAGTGGGTGTAAAGCGGCAGAAACACAGCAGTGAAAAGCAGCTAAACCCCATTATAAAAATCAATTACTTTTAAAAACCCGTGAAACAAAGACAGTGAAAGAGAGAGAAATTCTTACAAAATTCGTTCAGGGGCTGTGATGCCACCTGGATTGACCATATCTAGACCCACAGCTGATTGAGACATAAGGGTGGACACTCATGGGGCTGAGAGGTTTGGTGAGGTTGGGTGAGGAAAGGCAGACCCTTTAAAGTAATACTGCGTGGAACCCATCCCATGGGTCCCAAATCTCCAGGTTCAAGGGCATCTTCCTACATCGAAAACATGCATGAGAAACCCAGAAGACGGTACACCGTGTGATCGGGAAAGGTTTCTAAAACGCACCTCATTTCTCATCTCCTTGTGCTCGGGTTCGCCATTCCAACCGCTTCACTAGCAATCTGCCTCCTTGGAGAATCAGCACCTTTAACCTCCTGTTCCGTACAGGTTGCAATTTGTCCTGAGGATGAACGGGAAGAGGGGGAACCAATGAGAGAATAGCTCTAGGTGTAGGGACAGGCACAGGTCACTCTATTTTCTCATCAGGAAGAAGAATTAACCACAGGCTCAGCCTGCCGGCCGGAATCAAAATAGGTCCAGAAGCAATTCTGCGCTTTTGAGGCCAGCTCCCAAGAAAGCGAGTTGAAAAATGGAGCTCAGGGGCACTGCAATTCACAAACCTGCAGACTTATAAATGATAACTCTCGTCCACAAATATATTGAGGGAAGGCAACGAAGAGGAGTTGAAAGCAAGGCAGAATTGCAGGAAACAGATTTCAGGAGGGAGATTCGAATCGCCATTAAAGCACAGGAAAAGCGGCAAAACCTCGACAATGATGCCGTTGGCCAAAAAGGGCGTATGCGTTTTTTTCTGAATATATTCAGGAAAAAACGCATACGCCCTTTTTGGCCAACCAAGCAACCTGGAAAGGCAAATCAGCACTACAAAGAAGTCTCGCTTCTCATCGGTCAAAAGGGCCCTGCTGAATAAAGTGTCAAAACCAGAAATGCAGGACAGGCCATGGAGAAATGGGAGCCTTGCTACACTGATGGGCGGGACGTAAATTGCCAACAGCCACTCTGGAGAAGTGTACGGTATGTCCTGAAACATCTAAAAAACTCAGCTTAGAGAGCATAGGGCACTTCCACTCATGGGCGTATAAATTGGGAAAACTAAAAATCAGCAAGACACAGGCACCCCAAAGTTTAGGGCTGCTCTGTTGAAAAGAACCTCCACTTCGTTACACCTTAAATATCCCAGGAAACACAAAAATGGATAAAGAAGTTGTGGTCCTTATGTACAATGGAATATCACTCAGCCATGAAATCAACGTCATAAGGCTAGTAGCAGCATGATGAGTGGATTTAGGTATGACGATTCTAAGTGAAATAAGTCACACAGAAAAAGACACTTATCATAAGATATCACTTATAGAGGGAATGTAAAAACCGCTACCTTTGAACTGAATTACAAAACAGAACAGAGACACACGTTTAGAAAGCACACTATGGCTGCTTAAGGGGAAAGGTGAGGTGGTGTGATGCATATAACAAGCTTTTCAAATTAGCTCAGATACTGTTCCATAAACCCAATAGGTAATAGACAAGACCTACTCCTTGCTCAGTGAATTGGACTCAACACCACCTATTCACCGCCCAAGAATCTATCTGACTAGTAAGAATCTTAAAACCTATGTATTGATATCTCTCTGTAAGTGAGTCAAGTGGGTGTAAAGCGGCAGAAACACAGCAGTGAAAAGCAGCTAAACCCCATTATAAAAGTCAATTACTTTTAAAAACCCGTGAAACAAAGACAGTGAAAGAGAGAGAAATTCTTACACAATTCGTTCAGGGGCTGTGATGCCACCTGGATTGACCATATCTAGGCCCACAGCTGATTGAGACATAAGGGTGGACACTCATGGGGCTGAGAGATTTGGTGAGGTTGGGTGAGGAAACACAGACCCTTTAAAGTAATACTGCGTGGTACCCATCCCATGGGTCCCAAATCTCCAGGTTCAAGGGCATCTTCCTACATCGAAAACATGCATGAGAAACCCAGAAGACGGTACACCGTGTGATCGGGAAAGATTTCTAAAACGCACCTCATTTCTCATCTCCTTGTGCTCGGGTTCGCCATTCCAGCCGCTTCACTAGCAATCTGCTTCCTTGGAGAATCAGCACCTTTAACCTCCTGTTCCGTACAGGTTGCAATTTGTCCTGAGGATGAACGGGAAGAGGGGGAACCAATGAGAGACTAGCTCTAGGTGTAGGGACAGGCACAGGTCACTCTATTTTCTCATCAGGAAGAAGAATTAACCACAGGCTCAGCATGCCGGACGGAACCAAAATAGGGCCTGAAGCAATCCTGCGCTTTTGAGGCCAGCTCCCAAGAAAGCGAGTTGAAAAATGGAGCTCAGGGGCACTGCAATTCACAAACCTGCAGACTTATAAATGATAACTCTCGTCCACAAATATATTGAGGGAAGGCAACGAAGAGGATTTGAAAGCAAGGCAGAATTGCAGGAAACACATTTCAGGAGGGAGATTCGAATCGCCTTTAAAGCACAGGAAAAGCGGCAAAACCTCGACAATGACGCCCTTGGCCAAAAAGGGCGTATGCGTTTTTTCCTGAATATATTCAGGAAAAAACGCATACGCCCTTTTTGGCCAACCAAGCAACCTGGAAAGGCAAATCAGCGCTACAAAGAAGTCTCGCTTCCCATCGGTCAAAAGGGCCATGCTGAATAAAGTGTCAAAACCAGAAATGCAGGACAGGCCATGGAGAAACGGGAGCCTGGCTACGCTGATGGGCGGGATGTAAATTGCCAACAGCCACTCTGGAGAAGTGTATGGTGTGTCCTGAAACATCTAAAAAACTCAGCTTAGAGAGCATAGGGCACTTCCACTCATGGGCGTATAAATTGGCAAAACTAAAAATCAGCAAGACACAGGCTCCCCAAAGTTTAGGGCTGCTCTGTTGACAAGAACCTCCACTTCGTTACACCTTAAATATCCCAGGAAAGAGAAAAATGGATAAAGAAGTTGTGGTCCTTATGGACAATTGAATATCACTCAGCCATGAAATCAACGTCATAAGGCTAGTAGCAGCATGATGAGTGGATTTAGGTACGACGATTCTAAGTGAAATAAGTCACACAGAAAAAGACACTTATCATAAGATATCACTTATAGAGGGAATGTAAAAACCGCTACCCTTGAACTGAATTACAAAACAGAACAGAGACACACGTTTAGAAAGCACACTATGGCTGCTTAAGGGGAAAGGTGAGGTGGTGTGATGCATAAAACAAGCTTTTCAAATTAGCTCAGATACCGTTCCATAAACCCAATAGGTAATACACAAGACCTACTCCTTGCTCAGTGAATTGGACTCAACACCCCCTATTCACCGCCCAAGAATATATCTGACTAGTAAGAATCTTAAAACCTATGTATTGATATCTCTCTGTAAGTGAGTCAAGTGGGTGTAAAGCGGCAGAAACACAGCAGTGAAAAGCAGCTAAACCCCATTATAAAAATCAATTACTTTTAAAAACCCGTGAAACAAAGACAGTGAAAGAGAGAGAAATTCTTACAAAATTCGTTCAGGGGCTGTGATGCCACCTGGATTGACCATATCTAGACCCACAGCTGATTGAGACATAAGGGTGGACACTCATGGGGCTGAGAGGTTTGGTGAGGTTGGGTGAGGAAAGGCAGACCCTTTAAAGTAATACTGCGTGGAACCCATCCCATGGGTCCCAAATCTCCAGGTTCAAGGGCATCTTCCTACATCGAAAACATGCATGAGAAACCCAGAAGACGGTACACCGTGTGATTGGGAAAGGTTTCTAAAACGCACCTCATTTCTCATCTCCTTGTGCTCGGGTTCGCCATTCCAACCGCTTCACTAGCAATCTGCCTCCTTGGAGAATCAGCACCTTTAACCTCCTGTTCCGTACAGGTTGCAATTTGTCCTGAGGATGAACGGGAAGAGGGGGAACCAATGAGAGACTAGCTCTAGGTGTAGGGACAGGCACAGGTCACTCTATTTTCTCATCAGGAAGAAGAATTAACCACAGGCTCAGCATGCCGGCCGGAACCAAAATAGGGCCTGAAGCAATCCTGCGCTTTTGAGGCCAGCTCCCAAGAAAGCGAGTTGAAAAATGGAGCTCAGGGGCACTGCAATTCACAAACCTGCAGACTTATAAATGATAACTCTCGTCCACAAATATATTGAGGGAAGGCAACGAAGAGGATTTGAAAGCAAGGCAGAATTGCAGGAAACACATTTCAGGAGGGAGATTCGAATCGCCTTTAAAGCACAGGAAAAGCGGCAAAACCTCGACAATGACGCCCTTGGCCAAAAAGGGCGTATGCGTTTTTTCCTGAATATATTCAGGAAAAAACGCATACGCCCTTTTTGGCCAACCAAGCAACCTGGAAAGGCAAATCAGCGCTACAAAGAAGTCTCGCTTCCCATCGGTCAAAAGGGCCATGCTGAATAAAGTGTCAAAACCAGAAATGCAGGACAGGCCATGGAGAAACGGGAGCCTGGCTACGCTGATGGGCGGGATGTAAATTGCCAACAGCCACTCTGGAGAAGTGTACGGTGTGTCCTGAAACATCTAAAAAACTCAGCTTAGAGAGCATAGGGCACTTCCACTCATGGGCGTATAAATTGGCAAAACTAAAAATCAGCAAGACACAGGCTCCCCAAAGTTTAGGGCTGCTCTGTTGACAAGAACCTTCACTTCGTTACACCTTAAATATCCCAGGAAAGAGAAAAATGGATAAAGAAGTTGTGGTCCTTATGGACAATTGAATATCACTCAGCCATGAAATCAACGTCATAAGGCTAGTAGCAGCATGATGAGTGGATTTAGGTACGACGATTCTAAGTGAAATAAGTCACACAGAAAAAGACACTTATCATAAGATATCACTTATAGAGGGAATGTAAAAACCGCTACCCTTGAACTGAATTACAAAACAGAACAGAGACACACGTTTAGAAAGCACACTATGGCTGCTTAAGGGGAAAGGTGAGGTGGTGTGATGCATAAAACAAGCTTTTCAAATTAGCTCAGATACCGTTCCATAAACCCAATAGGTAATACACAAGACCTACTCCTTGCTCAGTGAATTGGACTCAACACCCCCTATTCACCGCCCAAGAATATATCTGACTAGTAAGAATCTTAAAACCTATGTATTGATATCTCTCTGTAAGTGAGTCAAGTGGGTGTAAAGCGGCAGAAACACAGCAGTGAAAAGCAGCTAAACCCCATTATAAAAATCAATTACTTTTAAAAACCCGTGAAACAAAGACAGTGAAAGAGAGAGAAATTCTTACAAAATTCGTTCAGGGGCTGTGATGCCACCTGGATTGACCATATCTAGACCCACAGCTGATTGAGACATAAGGGTGGACACTCATGGGGCTGAGAGGTTTGGTGAGGTTGGGTGAGGAAAGGCAGACCCTTTAAAGTAATACTGCGTGGAACCCATCCCATGGGTCCCAAATCTCCAGGTTCAAGGGCATCTTCCTACATCGAAAACATGCATGAGAAACCCAGAAGACGGTACACCGTGTGATCGGGAAAGGTTTCTAAAACGCACCTCATTTCTCATCTCCTTGTGCTCGGGTTCGCCATTCCAACCGCTTCACTAGCAATCTGCCTCCTTGGAGAATCAGCACCTTTAACCTCCTGTTCCGTACAGGTTGCAATTTGTCCTGAGGATGAACGGGAAGAGGGGGAACCAATGAGAGAATAGCTCTAGGTGTAGGGACAGGCACAGGTCACTCTATTTTCTCATCAGGAAGAAGAATTAACCACAGGCTCAGCCTGCCGGCCGGAATCAAAATAGGTCCAGAAGCAATCCTGCGCTTTTGAGGCCAGCTCCCAAGAAAGCGAGTTGAAAAATGGAGCTCAGGGGCACTGCAATTCACAAACCTGCAGACTTATAAATGATAACTCTCGTCCACAAATATATTGAGGGAAGGCAACGAAGAGGAGTTGAAAGCAAGGCAGAATTGCAGGAAACAGATTTCAGGAGGGAGATTCGAATCGCCATTAAAGCACAGGAAAAGCGGCAAAACCTCGACAATGATGCCGTTGGCCAAAAAGGGCGTATGCGTTTTTTCCTGAATATATTCAGGAAAAAACGCATACGCCCTTTTTGGCCAACCAAGCAACCTGGAAAGGCAAATCAGCACTACAAAGAAGTCTCGCTTCTCATCGGTCAAAAGGGCCCTGCTGAATAAAGTGTCAAAACCAGAAATGCAGGACAGGCCATGGAGAAATGGGAGCCTTGCTACGCTGATGGGCGGGACGTAAATTGCCAACAGCCACTCTGGAGAAGTGTACGGTATGTCCTGAAACATCTAAGAAACTCAACTTAGAGAGCATAGGGCACTTCCACTCATGGGCGTATAAATTGGGAAAACTAAAAATCAGCAAGACACAGGCACCCCAAAGTTTAGGGCTGCTCTGTTGACAAGAACCTCCACTTCGTTACACCTTAAATATCCCAGGAAAGAGAAAAATGGATAAAGAAGTTGTGGTCCTTATGTACAATGGAATATCACTCAGCTATGAAATCAACGTCATAAGGCTAGTAGCAGCATGATGAGTGGATTTAGGTATGACGATTCTAAGTGAAATAAGTCACACAGAAAAAGACACTTATCATAAGATATCACTTATAGAGGGAATGTAAAAACCGCTACCTTTGAACTGAATTACAAAACAGAACAGAGACACACGTTTAGAAAGCACACTATGGCTGCTTAAGGGGAAAGGTGAGGTGGTGTGATGCATATAACAAGCTTTTCAAATTAGCTCAGATACTGTTCCATAAACCCAATAGGTAATAGACAAGACCTACTCCTTGCTCAGTGAATTGGACTCAACACCACCTATTCACCGCCCAAGAATCTATCTGACTAGTAAGAATCTTAAAACCTATGTATTGATATCTCTCTGTAAGTGAGTCAAGTGGGTGTAAAGCGGCAGAAACACAGCAGTGAAAAGCAGCTAAACCCCATTATAAAAGTCAATTACTTTTAAAAACCCGTGAAACAAAGACAGTGAAAGAGAGAGAAATTCTTACAAAATTCGTTCAGGGGCTGTGATGCCACCTGGATTGACCATATCTAGACCCACAGCTGATTGAGACATAAGGGTGGACACTCATGGGGCTGAGAGATTTGGTGAGGTTGGGTGAGGAAACGCAGACCCTTTAAAGTAATACTGCGTGGTACCCATCCCATGGGTCCCAAATCTCCAGGTTCAAGGGCATCTTCCTACATCGAAAACATGCATGAGAAACCCAGAAGACGGTACACCGTGTGATCGGGAAAGATTTCTAAAACGCACCTCATTTCTCATCTCCTTGTGCTCGGGTTCGCCATTCCAGCCGCTTCACTAGCAATCTGCTTCCTTGGAGAATCAGCACCTTTAACCTCCTGTTCCGTACAGGTTGCAATTTGTCCTGAGGATGAACGGGAAGAGGGGGAACCAATGAGAGACTAGCTCTAGGTGTAGGGACAGGCACAGGTCACTCTATTTTCTCATCAGGAAGAAGAATTAACCACAGGCTCAGCATGCCGGCCGGAACCAAAATAGGGCCTGAAGCAATCCTGCGCTTTTGAGGCCAGCTCCCAAGAAAGCGAGTTGAAAAATGGAGCTCAGGGGCACTGCAATTCACAAACCTGCAGACTTATAAATGATAACTCTCGTCCACAAATATATTGAGGGAAGGCAACGAAGAGGATTTGAAAGCAAGGCAGAATTGCAGGAAACACATTTCAGGAGGGAGATTCGAATCGCCTTTAAAGCACAGGAAAAGCGGAAAAACCTCGACAATGACGCCCTTGGCCAAAAAGGGCGTATGCGTTTTTTCCTGAATATATTCAGGAAAAAACGCATACGCCCTTTTTGGCCAACCAAGCAACCTGGAAAGGCAAATCAGCGCTACAAAGAAGTCTCGCTTCCCATCGGTCAAAAGGGCCATGCTGAATAAAGTGTCAAAACCAGAAATGCAGGACAGGCCATGGAGAAACGGGAGCCTGGCTACGCTGATGGGCGGGATGTAAATTGCCAACAGCCACTCTGGAGAAGTGTACGGTGTGTCCTGAAACATCTAAAAAACTCAGCTTAGAGAGCATAGGGCACTTCCACTCATGGGCGTATAAATTGGCAAAACTAAAAATCAGCAAGACACAGGCTCCCCAAAGTTTAGGGCTGCTCTGTTGACAAGAACCTCCACTTCGTTACACCTTAAATATCCCAGGAAAGAGAAAAATGGATAAAGAAGTTGTGGTCCTTATGGACAATTGAATATCACTCAGCCATGAAATCAACGTCATAAGGCTAGTAGCAGCATGATGAGTGGATTTAGGTACGACGATTCTAAGTGAAATAAGTCACACAGAAAAAGACACTTATCATAAGATATCACTTATAGAGGGAATGTAAAAACCGCTACCCTTGAACTGAATTACAAAACAGAACAGAGACACACGTTTAGAAAGCACACTATGGCTGCTTAAGGGGAAAGGTGAGGTGGTGTGATGCATAAAACAAGCTTTTCAAATTAGCTCAGATACCGTTCCATAAACCCAATAGGTAATACACAAGACCTACTCCTTGCTCAGTGAATTGGACTCAACACCCCCTATTCACCGCCCAAGAATATATCTGACTAGTAAGAATCTTAAAACCTATGTATTGATATCTCTCTGTAAGTGAGTCAAGTGGGTGTAAAGCGGCAGAAACACAGCAGTGAAAAGCAGCTAAACCCCATTATAAAAATCAATTACTTTTAAAAACCCGTGAAACAAAGACAGTGAAAGAGAGAGAAATTCTTACAAAATTCGTTCAGGGGCTGTGATGCCACCTGGATTGACCATATCTAGACCCACAGCTGATTGAGACATAAGGGTGGACACTCATGGGGCTGAGAGGTTTGGTGAGGTTGGGTGAGGAAAGGCAGACCCTTTAAAGTAATACTGCGTGGAACCCATCCCATGGGTCCCAAATCTCCAGGTTCAAGGGCATCTTCCTACATCGAAAACATGCATGAGAAACCCAGAAGACGGTACACCGTGTGATCGGGAAAGGTTTCTAAAACGCACCTCATTTCTCATCTCCTTGTGCTCGGGTTCGCCATTCCAACCGCTTCACTAGCAATCTGCCTCCTTGGAGAATCAGCACCTTTAACCTCCTGTTCCGTACAGGTTGCAATTTGTCCTGAGGATGAACGGGAAGAGGGGGAACCAATGAGAGAATAGCTCTAGGTGTAGGGACAGGCACAGGTCACTCTATTTTCTCATCAGGAAGAAGAATTAACCACAGGCTCAGCCTGCCGGCCGGAATCAAAATAGGTCCAGAAGCAATTCTGCGCTTTTGAGGCCAGCTCCCAAGAAAGCGAGTTGAAAAATGGAGCTCAGGGGCACTGCAATTCACAAACCTGCAGACTTATAAATGATAACTCTCGTCCACAAATATATTGAGGGAAGGCAACGAAGAGGAGTTGAAAGCAAGGCAGAATTGCAGGAAACAGATTTCAGGAGGGAGATTCGAATCGCCATTAAAGCACAGGAAAAGCGGCAAAACCTCGACAATGATGCCGTTGGCCAAAAAGGGCGTATGCGTTTTTTCCTGAATATATTCAGGAAAAAACGCATACGCCCTTTTTGGCCAACCAAGCAACCTGGAAAGGCAAATCAGCACTACAAAGAAGTCTCGCTTCTCATCGGTCAAAAGGGCCCTGCTGAATAAAGTGTCAAAACCAGAAATGCAGGACAGGCCATGGAGAAATGGGAGCCTTGCTACACTGATGGGCGGGACGTAAATTGCCAACAGCCACTCTGGAGAAGTGTACGGTATGTCCTGAAACATCTAAAAAACTCAGCTTAGAGAGCATAGGGCACTTCCACTCATGGGCGTATAAATTGGGAAAACTAAAAATCAGCAAGACACAGGCACCCCAAAGTTTAGGGCTGCTCTGTTGAAAAGAACCTCCACTTCGTTACACCTTAAATATCCCAGGAAACACAAAAATGGATAAAGAAGTTGTGGTCCTTATGTACAATGGAATATCACTCAGCCATGAAATCAACGTCATAAGGCTAGTAGCAGCATGATGAGTGGATTTAGGTATGACGATTCTAAGTGAAATAAGTCACACAGAAAAAGACACTTATCATAAGATATCACTTATAGAGGGAATGTAAAAACCGCTACCTTTGAACTGAATTACAAAACAGAACAGAGACACACGTTTAGAAAGCACACTATGGCTGCTTAAGGGGAAAGGTGAGGTGGTGTGATGCATATAACAAGCTTTTCAAATTAGCTCAGATACTGTTCCATAAACCCAATAGGTAATAGACAAGACCTACTCCTTGCTCAGTGAATTGGACTCAACACCACCTATTCACCGCCCAAGAATCTATCTGACTAGTAAGAATCTTAAAACCTATGTATTGATATCTCTCTGTAAGTGAGTCAAGTGGGTGTAAAGCGGCAGAAACACAGCAGTGAAAAGCAGCTAAACCCCATTATAAAAGTCAATTACTTTTAAAAACCCGTGAAACAAAGACAGTGAAAGAGAGAGAAATTCTTACACAATTCGTTCAGGGGCTGTGATGCCACCTGGATTGACCATATCTAGGCCCACAGCTGATTGAGACATAAGGGTGGACACTCATGGGGCTGAGAGATTTGGTGAGGTTGGGTGAGGAAACGCAGACCCTTTAAAGTAATACTGCGTGGTACCCATCCCATGGGTCCCAAATCTCCAGGTTCAAGGGCATCTTCCTACATCGAAAACATGCATGAGAAACCCAGAAGACGGTACACCGTGTGATCGGGAAAGATTTCTAAAACGCACCTCATTTCTCATCTCCTTGTGCTCGGGTTCGCCATTCCAGCCGCTTCACTAGCAATCTGCTTCCTTGGAGAATCAGCACCTTTAACCTCCTGTTCCGTACAGGTTGCAATTTGTCCTGAGGATGAACGGGAAGAGGGGGAACCAATGAGAGACTAGCTCTAGGTGTAGGGACAGGCACAGGTCACTCTATTTTCTCATCAGGAAGAAGAATTAACCACAGGCTCAGCATGCCGGCCGGAACCAAAATAGGGCCTGAAGCAATCCTGCGCTTTTGAGGCCAGCTCCCAAGAAAGCGAGTTGAAAAATGGAGCTCAGGGGCACTGCAATTCACAAACCTGCAGACTTATAAATGATAACTCTCGTCCACAAATATATTGAGGGAAGGCAACGAAGAGGATTTGAAAGCAAGGCAGAATTGCAGGAAACACATTTCAGGAGGGAGATTCGAATCGCCTTTAAAGCACAGGAAAAGCGGAAAAACCTCGACAATGACGCCCTTGGCCAAAAAGGGCGTATGCGTTTTTTCCTGAATATATTCAGGAAAAAACGCATACGCCCTTTTTGGCCAACCAAGCAACCTGGAAAGGCAAATCAGCGCTACAAAGAAGTCTCGCTTCCCATCGGTCAAAAGGGCCATGCTGAATAAAGTGTCAAAACCAGAAATGCAGGACAGGCCATGGAGAAACGGGAGCCTGGCTACGCTGATGGGCGGGATGTAAATTGCCAACAGCCACTCTGGAGAAGTGTACGGTGTGTCCTGAAACATCTAAAAAACTCAGCTTAGAGAGCATAGGGCACTTCCACTCATGGGCGTATAAATTGGCAAAACTAAAAATCAGCAAGACACAGGCTCCCCAAAGTTTAGGGCTGCTCTGTTGACAAGAACCTCCACTTCGTTACACCTTAAATATCCCAGGAAAGAGAAAAATGGATAAAGAAGTTGTGGTCCTTATGGACAATTGAATATCACTCAGCCATGAAATCAACGTCATAAGGCTAGTAGCAGCATGATGAGTGGATTTAGGTACGACGATTCTAAGTGAAATAAGTCACACAGAAAAAGACACTTATCATAAGATATCACTTATAGAGGGAATGTAAAAACCGCTACCCTTGAACTGAATTACAAAACAGAACAGAGACACACGTTTAGAAAGCACACTATGGCTGCTTAAGGGGAAAGGTGAGGTGGTGTGATGCATAAAACAAGCTTTTCAAATTAGCTCAGATACCGTTCCATAAACCCAATAGGTAATACACAAGACCTACTCCTTGCTCAGTGAATTGGACTCAACACCCCCTATTCACCGCCCAAGAATATATCTGACTAGTAAGAATCTTAAAACCTATGTATTGATATCTCTCTGTAAGTGAGTCAAGTGGGTGTAAAGCGGCAGAAACACAGCAGTGAAAAGCAGCTAAACCCCATTATAAAAATCAATTACTTTTAAAAACCCGTGAAACAAAGACAGTGAAAGAGAGAGAAATTCTTACAAAATTCGTTCAGGGGCTGTGATGCCACCTGGATTGACCATATCTAGACCCACAGCTGATTGAGACATAAGGGTGGACACTCATGGGGCTGAGAGGTTTGGTGAGGTTGGGTGAGGAAAGGCAGACCCTTTAAAGTAATACTGCGTGGAACCCATCCCATGGGTCCCAAATCTCCAGGTTCAAGGGCATCTTCCTACATCGAAAACATGCATGAGAAACCCAGAAGACGGTACACCGTGTGATCGGGAAAGGTTTCTAAAACGCACCTCATTTCTCATCTCCTTGTGCTCGGGTTCGCCATTCCAACCGCTTCACTAGCAATCTGCCTCCTTGGAGAATCAGCACCTTTAACCTCCTGTTCCGTACAGGTTGCAATTTGTCCTGAGGATGAACGGGAAGAGGGGGAACCAATGAGAGAATAGCTCTAGGTGTAGGGACAGGCACAGGTCACTCTATTTTCTCATCAGGAAGAAGAATTAACCACAGGCTCAGCCTGCCGGCCGGAATCAAAATAGGTCCAGAAGCAATCCTGCGCTTTTGAGGCCAGCTCCCAAGAAAGCGAGTTGAAAAATGGAGCTCAGGGGCACTGCAATTCACAAACCTGCAGACTTATAAATGATAACTCTCGTCCACAAATATATTGAGGGAAGGCAACGAAGAGGAGTTGAAAGCAAGGCAGAATTGCAGGAAACAGATTTCAGGAGGGAGATTCGAATCGCCATTAAAGCACAGGAAAAGCGGCAAAAACTCGACAATGATGCCGTTGGCCAAAAAGGGCGTATGCGTTTTTTCCTGAATATATTCAGGAAAAAACGCATACGCCCTTTTTGGCCAACCAAGCAACCTGGAAAGGCAAATCAGCACTACAAAGAAGTCTCGCTTCTCATCGGTCAAAAGGGCCCTGCTGAATAAAGTGTCAAAACCAGAAATGCAGGACAGGCCATGGAGAAATGGGAGCCTTGCTACGCTGATGGGTGGGACGTAAATTGCCAACAGCCACTCTGGAGAAGTGTACGGTATGTCCTGAAACATCTAAGAAACTCAACTTAGAGAGCATAGGGCACTTCCACTCATGGGCGTATAAATTGGGAAAACTAAAAATCAGCAAGACACAGGCACCCCAAAGTTTAGGGCTGCTCTGTTGACAAGAACCTCCACTTCGTTACACCTTAAATATCCCAGGAAAGACAAAAATGGATAAAGAAGTTGTGGTCCTTATGTACAATGGAATATCACTCAGCCATGAAATCAACGTCATAAGGCTAGTAGCAGCATGATGAGTGGATTTAGGTACGACGATTCTAAGTGAAATAAGTCACACAGAAAAAGACACTTATCATAAGATATCACTTATAGAGGGAATGTAAAAACCGCTACCCTTGAACTGAATTACAAAACAGAACAGAGACACACGTTTAGAAAGCACACTATGGCTGCTTAAGGGGAAAGGTGAGGTGGTGTGATGCATAAAACAAGCTTTTCAAATTAGCTCAGATACCGTTCCATAAACCCAATAGGTAATACACAAGACCTACTCCTTGCTCAGTGAATTGGACTCAACACCCCCTATTCACCGCCCAAGAATATATCTGACTAGTAAGAATCTTAAAACCTATGTATTGATATCTCTCTGTAAGTGAGTCAAGTGGGTGTAAAGCGGCAGAAACACAGCAGTGAAAAGCAGCTAAACCCCATTATAAAAATCAATTACTTTTAAAAACCCGTGAAACAAAGACAGTGAAAGAGAGAGAAATTCTTACAAAATTCGTTCAGGGGCTGTGATGCCACCTGGATTGACCATATCTAGACCCACAGCTGATTGAGACATAAGGGTGGACACTCATGGGGCTGAGAGGTTTGGTGAGGTTGGGTGAGGAAAGGCAGACCCTTTAAAGTAATACTGCGTGGAACCCATCCCATGGGTCCCAAATCTCCAGGTTCAAGGGCATCTTCCTACATCGAAAACATGCATGAGAAACCCAGAAGACGGTACACCGTGTGATCGGGAAAGATTTCTAAAACGCACCTCATTTCTCATCTCCTTGTGCTCGGGTTCGCCATTCCAGCCGCTTCACTAGCAATCTGCTTCCTTGGAGAATCAGCACCTTTAACCTCCTGTTCCGTACAGGTTGCAATTTGTCCTGAGGATGAACGGGAAGAGGGGGAACCAATGAGAGACTAGCTCTAGGTGTAGGGACAGGCACAGGTCACTCTATTTTCTCATCAGGAAGAAGAATTAACCACAGGCTCAGCATGCCGGCCGGAACCAAAATAGGGCCTGAAGCAATCCTGCGCTTTTGAGGCCAGCTCCCAAGAAAGCGAGTTGAAAAATGGAGCTCAGGGGCACTGCAATTCACAAACCTGCAGACTTATAAATGATAACTCTCGTCCACAAATATATTGAGGGAAGGCAACGAAGAGGATTTGAAAGCAAGGCAGAATTGCAGGAAACACATTTCAGGAGGGAGATTCGAATCGCCTTTAAAGCACAGGAAAAGCGGAAAAACCTCGACAATGACGCCCTTGGCCAAAAAGGGCGTATGCGTTTTTTCCTGAATATATTCAGGAAAAAACGCATACGCCCTTTTTGGCCAACCAAGCAACCTGGAAAGGCAAATCAGCGCTACAAAGAAGTCTCGCTTCCCATCGGTCAAAAGGGCCATGCTGAATAAAGTGTCAAAACCAGAAATGCAGGACAGGCCATGGAGAAACGGGAGCCTGGCTACGCTGATGGGCGGGATGTAAATTGCCAACAGCCACTCTGGAGAAGTGTACGGTGTGTCCTGAAACATCTAAAAAACTCAGCTTAGAGAGCATAGGGCACTTCCACTCATGGGCGTATAAATTGGCAAAACTAAAAATCAGCAAGACACAGGCTCCCCAAAGTTTAGGGCTGCTCTGTTGACAAGAACCTCCACTTCGTTACACCTTAAATATCCCAGGAAAGAGAAAAATGGATAAAGAAGTTGTGGTCCTTATGGACAATTGAATATCACTCAGCCATGAAATCAACGTCATAAGGCTAGTAGCAGCATGATGAGTGGATTTAGGTACGACGATTCTAAGTGAAATAAGTCACACAGAAAAAGACACTTATCATAAGATATCACTTATAGAGGGAATGTAAAAACCGCTACCCTTGAACTGAATTACAAAACAGAACAGAGACACACGTTTAGAAAGCACACTATGGCTGCTTAAGGGGAAAGGTGAGGTGGTGTGATGCATAAAACAAGCTTTTCAAATTAGCTCAGATACCGTTCCATAAACCCAATAGGTAATACACAAGACCTACTCCTTGCTCAGTGAATTGGACTCAACACCCCCTATTCACCGCCCAAGAATATATCTGACTAGTAAGAATCTTAAAACCTATGTATTGATATCTCTCTGTAAGTGAGTCAAGTGGGTGTAAAGCGGCAGAAACACAGCAGTGAAAAGCAGCTAAACCCCATTATAAAAATCAATTACTTTTAAAAACCCGTGAAACAAAGACAGTGAAAGAGAGAGAAATTCTTACAAAATTCGTTCAGGGGCTGTGATGCCACCTGGATTGACCATATCTAGACCCACAGCTGATTGAGACATAAGGGTGGACACTCATGGGGCTGAGAGGTTTGGTGAGGTTGGGTGAGGAAAGGCAGACCCTTTAAAGTAATACTGCGTGGAACCCATCCCATGGGTCCCAAATCTCCAGGTTCAAGGGCATCTTCCTACATCGAAAACATGCATGAGAAACCCAGAAGACGGTACACCGTGTGATCGGGAAAGGTTTCTAAAACGCACCTCATTTCTCATCTCCTTGTGCTCGGGTTCGCCATTCCAACCGCTTCACTAGCAATCTGCCTCCTTGGAGAATCAGCACCTTTAACCTCCTGTTCCGTACAGGTTGCAATTTGTCCTGAGGATGAACGGGAAGAGGGGGAACCAATGAGAGAATAGCTCTAGGTGTAGGGACAGGCACAGGTCACTCTATTTTCTCATCAGGAAGAAGAATTAACCACAGGCTCAGCCTGCCGGCCGGAATCAAAATAGGTCCAGAAGCAATCCTGCGCTTTTGAGGCCAGCTCCCAAGAAAGCGAGTTGAAAAATGGAGCTCAGGGGCACTGCAATTCACAAACCTGCAGACTTATAAATGATAACTCTCGTCCACAAATATATTGAGGGAAGGCAACGAAGAGGAGTTGAAAGCAAGGCAGAATTGCAGGAAACAGATTTCAGGAGGGAGATTCGAATCGCCATTAAAGCACAGGAAAAGCGGCAAAACCTCGACAATGATGCCGTTGGCCAAAAAGGGCGTATGCGTTTTTTCCTGAATATATTCAGGAAAAAACGCATACGCCCTTTTTGGCCAACCAAGCAACCTGGAAAGGCAAATCAGCACTACAAAGAAGTCTCGCTTCTCATCGGTAAAAAGGGCCCTGCTGAATAAAGTGTCAAAACCAGAAATGCAGGACAGGCCATGGAGAAATGGGAGCCTTGCTACGCTGATGGGTGGGACGTAAATTGCCAACAGCCACTCTGGAGAAGTGTACGGTATGTCCTGAAACATCTAAGAAACTCAACTTAGAGAGCATAGGGCACTTCCACTCATGGGCGTATAAATTGGGAAAACTAAAAATCAGCAAGACACAGGCACCCCAAAGTTTAGGGCTGCTCTGTTGACAAGAACCTCCACTTCGTTACACCTTAAATATCCCAGGAAAGACAAAAATGGATAAAGAAGTTGTGGTCCTTATGTACAATGGAATATCACTCAGCCATGAAATCAACGTCATAAGGCTAGTAGCAGCATGATGAGTGGATTTAGGTACGACGATTCTAAGTGAAATAAGTCACACAGAAAAAGACACTTATCATAAGATATCACTTATAGAGGGAATGTAAAAACCGCTACCCTTGAACTGAATTACAAAACAGAACAGAGACACACGTTTAGAAAGCACACTATGGCTGCTTAAGGGGAAAGGTGAGGTGGTGTGATGCATAAAACAAGCTTTTCAAATTAGCTCAGATACCGTTCCATAAACCCAATAGGTAATACACAAGACCTACTCCTTGCTCAGTGAATTGGACTCAACACCCCCTATTCACCGCCCAAGAATATATCTGACTAGTAAGAATCTTAAAACCTGTGTATTGATATCTCTCTGTAAGTGAGTCAAGTGGGTGTAAAGCGGCAGAAACACAGCAGTGAAAAGCAGCTAAACCCCATTATAAAAATCAATTACTTTTAAAAACCCGTGAAACAAAGACAGTGAAAGAGAGAGAAATTCTTACAAAATTCGTTCAGGGGCTGTGATGCCACCTGGATTGACCATATCTAGACCCACAGCTGATTGAGACATAAGGGTGGACACTCATGGGGCTGAGAGGTTTGGTGAGGTTGGGTGAGGAAAGGCAGACCCTTTAAAGTAATACTGCGTGGAACCCATCCCATGGGTCCCAAATCTCCAGGTTCAAGGGCATCTTCCTACATCGAAAACATGCATGAGAAACCCAGAAGACGGTACACCGTGTGATCGGGAAAGGTTTCTAAAACGCACCTCATTTCTCATCTCCTTGTGCTCGGGTTCGCCATTCCAGCCGCTTCACTAGCAATCTGCCTCCTTGGAGAATCAGCACCTTTAACCTCCTGTTCCGTACAGGTTGCAATTTGTCCTGAGGACGAACGGGAAGAGGGGGAACCAATGAGAGAATAGCTCTAGGTGTAGGGACAGGCACAGGTCACTCTATTTTCTCATCAGGAAGAAGAATTAACCACAGGCTCAGCCTGCCGGCCGGAATCAAAATAGGTCCAGAAGCAATCCTGCGCTTTTGAGGCCAGCTCCCAAGAAAGCGAGTTGAAAAATGGAGCTCAGGGGCACTGCAATTCACAAACCTGCAGACTTATAAATGATAACTCTCGTCCACAAATATATTGAGGGAAGGCAACGAAGAGGAGTTGAAAGCAAGGCAGAATTGCAGGAAACAGATTTCAGGAGGGAGATTCGAATCGCCATTAAAGCACAGGAAAAGCGGCAAAACCTCGACAATGATGCCGTTGGCCAAAAAGGGCGTATGCGTTTTTTCCTGAATATATTCAGGAAAAAACGCATACGCCCTTTTTGGCCAACCAAGCAACCTGGAAAGGCAAATCAGCACTACAAAGAAGTCTCGCTTCTCATCGGTCAAAAGGGCCCTGCTGAATAAAGTGTCAAAACCAGAAATGCAGGACAGGCCATGGAGAAATGGGAGCCTTGCTACGCTGATGGGCGGGACGTAAATTGCCAACAGCCACTCTGGAGAAGTGTACGGTATGTCCTGAAACATCTAAGAAACTCAACTTAGAGAGCATAGGGCACTTCCACTCATGGGCGTATAAATTGGGAAAACTAAAAATCAGCAAGACACAGGCACCCCAAAGTTTAGGGCTGCTCTGTTGACAAGAACCTCCACTTCGTTACACCTTAAATATCCCAGGAAAGAGAAAAATGGATAAAGAAGTTGTGGTCCTTATGTACAATGGAATATCACTCAGCCATGAAATCAACGTCATAAGGCTAGTAGCAGCATGATGAGTGGATTTAGGTATGACGATTCTAAGTGAAATAAGTCACACAGAAAAAGACACTTATCATAAGATATCACTTATAGAGGGAATGTAAAAACCGCTACCTTTGAACTGAATTACAAAACAGAACAGAGACACACGTTTAGAAAGCACACTATGGCTGCTTAAGGGGAAAGGTGAGGTGGTGTGATGCATATAACAAGCTTTTCAAATTAGCTCAGATACTGTTCCATAAACCCAATAGGTAATAGACAAGACCTACTCCTTGCTCAGTGAATTGGACTCAACACCACCTATTCACCGCCCAAGAATCTATCTGACTAGTAAGAATCTTAAAACCTATGTATTGATATCTCTCTGTAAGTGAGTCAAGTGGGTGTAAAGCGGCAGAAACACAGCAGTGAAAAGCAGCTAAACCCCATTATAAAAGTCAATTACTTTTAAAAACCCGTGAAACAAAGACAGTGAAAGAGAGAGAAATTCTTACAAAATTCTTTCAGGGGCTGTGATGCCACCTGGATTGACCATATCTAGACCCACAGCTGATTGAGACATAAGGGTGGACACTCATGGGGCTGAGAGATTTGGTGAGGTTGGGTGAGGAAACGCAGACCCTTTAAAGTAATACTGCGTGGTACCCATCCCATGGGTCCCAAATCTCCAGGTTCAAGGGCATCTTCCTACATCGAAAACATGCATGAGAAACCCAGAAGACGGTACACCGTGTGATCGGGAAAGATTTCTAAAACGCACCTCATTTCTCATCTCCTTGTGCTCGGGTTCGCCATTCCAGCCGCTTCACTAGCAATCTGCTTCCTTGGAGAATCAGCACCTTTAACCTCCTGTTCCGTACAGGTTGCAATTTGTCCTGAGGATGAACGGGAAGAGGGGGAACCAATGAGAGACTAGCTCTAGGTGTAGGGACAGGCACAGGTCACTCTATTTTCTCATCAGGAAGAAGAATTAACCACAGGCTCAGCATGCCGGCCGGAACCAAAATAGGGCCTGAAGCAATCCTGCGCTTTTGAGGCCAGCTCCCAAGAAAGCGAGTTGAAAAATGGAGCTCAGGGGCACTGCAATTCACAAACCTGCAGACTTATAAATGATAACTCTCGTCCACAAATATATTGAGGGAAGGCAACGAAGAGGATTTGAAAGCAAGGCAGAATTGCAGGAAACACATTTCAGGAGGGAGATTCGAATCGCCTTTAAAGCACAGGAAAAGCGGCAAAACCTCGACAATGACGCCCTTGGCCAAAAAGGGCGTATGCGTTTTTTCCTGAATATATTCAGGAAAAAACGCATACGCCCTTTTTGGCCAACCAAGCAACCTGGAAAGGCAAATCAGCTCTACAAAGAAGTCTCGCTTCCCATCGGTCAAAAGGGCCATGCTGAATAAAGTGTCAAAACCAGAAATGCAGGACAGGCCATGGAGAAACGGGAGCCTGGCTACGCTGATGGGTGGGATGTAAATTGCCAACAGCCACTCTGGAGAAGTGTACGGTGTGTCCTGAAACATCTAAAAAACTCAGCTTAGAGAGCATAGGGCACTTCCACTCATGGGAGTATAAATTGGCAAAACTAAAAATCAGCAAGACACAGGCTCCCCAAAGTTTAGGGCTGCTCTGTTGACAAGAACCTCCACTTCGTTACACCTTAAATATCCCAGGAAAGAGAAAAATGGATAAAGAAGTTGTGGTCCTTATGGACAATTGAATATCACTCAGCCATGAAATCAACGTCATAAGGCTAGTAGCAGCATGATGAGTGGATTTAGGTACGACGATTCTAAGTGAAATAAGTCACACAGAAAAAGACACTTATCATAAGATATCACTTATAGAGGGAATGTAAAAACCGCTACCCTTGAACTGAATTACAAAACAGAACAGAGACACACGTTTAGAAAGCACACTATGGCTGCTTAAGGGGAAAGGTGAGGTGGTGTGATGCATAAAACAAGCTTTTCAAATTAGCTCAGATACCGTTCCATAAACCCAATAGGTAATACACAAGACCTACTCCTTGCTCAGTGAATTGGACTCAACACCCCCTATTCACCGCCCAAGAATATATCTGACTAGTAAGAATCTTAAAACCTATGTATTGATATCTCTCTGTAAGTGAGTCAAGTGGGTGTAAAGCGGCAGAAACACAGCAGTGAAAAGCAGCTAAACCCCATTATAAAAATCAATTACTTTTAAAAACCCGTGAAACAAAGACAGTGAAAGAGAGAGAAATTCTTACAAAATTCGTTCAGGGGCTGTGATGCCACCTGGATTGACCATATCTAGACCCACAGCTGATTGAGACATAAGGGTGGACACTCATGGGGCTGAGAGGTTTGGTGAGGTTGGGTGAGGAAAGGCAGACCCTTTAAAGTAATACTGCGTGGAACCCATCCCATGGGTCCCAAATCTCCAGGTTCAAGGGCATCTTCCTACATCGAAAACATGCATGAGAAACCCAGAAGACGGTACACCGTGTGATCGGGAAAGGTTTCTAAAACGCACCTCATTTCTCATCTCCTTGTGCTCGGGTTCGCCATTCCAACCGCTTCACTAGCAATCTGCCTCCTTGGAGAATCAGCACCTTTAACCTCCTGTTCCGTACAGGTTGCAATTTGTCCTGAGGATGAACGGGAAGAGGGGGAACCAATGAGAGAATAGCTCTAGGTGTAGGGACAGGCACAGGTCACTCTATTTTCTCATCAGGAAGAAGAATTAACCACAGGCTCAGCCTGCCGGCCGGAATCAAAATAGGTCCAGAAGCAATCCTGCGCTTTTGAGGCCAGCTCCCAAGAAAGCGAGTTGAAAAATGGAGCTCAGGGGCACTGCAATTCACAAACCTGCAGACTTATAAATGATAACTCTCGTCCACAAATATATTGAGGGAAGGCAACGAAGAGGAGTTGAAAGCAAGGCAGAATTGCAGGAAACAGATTTCAGGAGGGAGATTCGAATCGCCATTAAAGCACAGGAAAAGCGGCAAAACCTCGACAATGATGCCGTTGGCCAAAAAGGGCGTATGCGTTTTTTCCTGAATATATTCAGGAAAAAACGCATACGCCCTTTTTGGCCAACCAAGCAACCTGGAAAGGCAAATCAGCACTACAAAGAAGTCTCGCTTCTCATCGGTCAAAAGGGCCCTGCTGAATAAAGTGTCAAAACCAGAAATGCAGGACAGGCCATGGAGAAATGGGAGCCTTGCTACGCTGATGGGCGGGACGTAAATTGCCAACAGCCACTCTGGAGAAGTGTACGGTATGTCCTGAAACATCTAAGAAACTCAACTTAGAGAGCATAGGGCACTTCCACTCATGGGCGTATAAATTGGGAAAACTAAAAATCAGCAAGACACAGGCACCCCAAAGTTTAGGGCTGCTCTGTTGACAAGAACCTCCACTTCGTTACACCTTAAATATCCCAGGAAAGAGAAAAATGGATAAAGAAGTTGTGGTCCTTATGTACAATGGAATATCACTCAGCCATGAAATCAACGTCATAAGGCTAGTAGCAGCATGATGAGTGGATTTAGGTATGACGATTCTAAGTGAAATAAGTCACACAGAAAAAGACACTTATCATAAGATATCACTTATAGAGGGAATGTAAAAACCGCTACCTTTGAACTGAATTACAAAACAGAACAGAGACACACGTTTAGAAAGCACACTATGGCTGCTTAAGGGGAAAGGTGAGGTGGTGTGATGCATATAACAAGCTTTTCAAATTAGCTCAGATACTGTTCCATAAACCCAATAGGTAATAGACAAGACCTACTCCTTGCTCAGTGAATTGGACTCAACACCACCTATTCACCGCCCAAGAATCTATCTGACTAGTAAGAATCTTAAAACCTATGTATTGATATCTCTCTGTAAGTGAGTCAAGTGGGTGTAAAGCGGCAGAAACACAGCAGTGAAAAGCAGCTAAACCCCATTATAAAAGTCAATTACTTTTAAAAACCCGTGAAACAAAGACAGTGAAAGAGAGAGAAATTCTTACAAAATTCTTTCAGGGGCTGTGATGCCACCTGGATTGACCATATCTAGACCCACAGCTGATTGAGACATAAGGGTGGACACTCATGGGGCTGAGAGATTTGGTGAGGTTGGGTGAGGAAACGCAGACCCTTTAAAGTAATACTGCGTGGTACCCATCCCATGGGTCCCAAATCTCCAGTTTCAAGGGCATCTTCCTACATCGAAAACATGCATGAGAAACCCAGAAGACGGTACACCGTGTGATCGGGAAAGATTTCTAAAACGCACCTCATTTCTCATCTCCTTGTGCTCGGGTTCGCCATTCCAGCCGCTTCACTAGCAATCTGCTTCCTTGGAGAATCAGCACCTTTAACCTCCTGTTCCGTACAGGTTGCAATTTGTCCTGAGGATGAACGGGAAGAGGGGGAACCAATGAGAGACTAGCTCTAGGTGTAGGGACAGGCACAGGTCACTCTATTTTCTCATCAGGAAGAAGAATTAACCACAGGCTCAGCATGCCGGCCGGAACCAAAATAGGGCCTGAAGCAATCCTGCGCTTTTGAGGCCAGCTCCCAAGAAAGCGAGTTGAAAAATGGAGCTCAGGGGCACTGCAATTCACAAACCTGCAGACTTATAAATGATAACTCTCGTCCACAAATATATTGAGGGAAGGCAACGAAGAGGATTTGAAAGCAAGGCAGAATTGCAGGAAACACATTTCAGGAGGGAGATTCGAATCGCCTTTAAAGCACAGGAAAAGCGGCAAAACCTCGACAATGACGCCCTTGGCCAAAAAGGGCGTATGCGTTTTTTCCTGAATATATTCAGGAAAAAACGCATACGCCCTTTTTGGCCAACCAAGCAACCTGGAAAGGCAAATCAGCGCTACAAAGAAGTCTCGCTTCCCATCGGTCAAAAGGGCCATGCTGAATAAAGTGTCAAAACCAGAAATGCAGGACAGGCCATGGAGAAACGGGAGCCTGGCTACGCTGATGGGTGGGATGTAAATTGCCAACAGCCACTCTGGAGAAGTGTACGGTGTGTCCTGAAACATCTAAAAAACTCAGCTTAGAGAGCATAGGGCACTTCCACTCATGGGAGTATAAATTGGCAAAACTAAAAATCAGCAAGACACAGGCTCCCCAAAGTTTAGGGCTGCTCTGTTGACAAGAACCTCCACTTCGTTACACCTTAAATATCCCAGGAAAGAGAAAAATGGATAAAGAAGTTGTGGTCCTTATGGACAATTGAATATCACTCAGCCATGAAATCAACGTCATAAGGCTAGTAGCAGCATGATGAGTGGATTTAGGTACGACGATTCTAAGTGAAATAAGTCACACAGAAAAAGACACTTATCATAAGATATCACTTATAGAGGGAATGTAAAAACCGCTACCCTTGAACTGAATTACAAAACAGAACAGAGACACACGTTTAGAAAGCACACTATGGCTGCTTAAGGGGAAAGGTGAGGTGGTGTGATGCATAAAACAAGCTTTTCAAATTAGCTCAGATACCGTTCCATAAACCCAATAGGTAATACACAAGACCTACTCCTTGCTCAGTGAATTGGACTCAACACCCCCTATTCACCGCCCAAGAATATATCTGACTAGTAAGAATCTTAAAACCTATGTATTGATATCTCTCTGTAAGTGAGTCAAGTGGGTGTAAAGCGGCAGAAACACAGCAGTGAAAAGCAGCTAAACCCCATTATAAAAATCAATTACTTTTAAAAACCCGTGAAACAAAGACAGTGAAAGAGAGAGAAATTCTTACAAAATTCGTTCAGGGGCTGTGATGCCACCTGGATTGACCATATCTAGACCCACAGCTGATTGAGACATAAGGGTGGACACTCATGGGGCTGAGAGGTTTGGTGAGGTTGGGTGAGGAAAGGCAGACCCTTTAAAGTAATACTGCGTGGAACCCATCCCATGGGTCCCAAATCTCCAGGTTCAAGGGCATCTTCCTACATCGAAAACATGCATGAGAAACCCAGAAGACGGTACACCGTGTGATCGGGAAAGGTTTCTAAAACGCACCTCATTTCTCATCTCCTTGTGCTCGGGTTCGCCATTCCAACCGCTTCACTAGCAATCTGCCTCCTTGGAGAATCAGCACCTTTAACCTCCTGTTCCGTACAGGTTGCAATTTGTCCTGAGGATGAACGGGAAGAGGGGGAACCAATGAGAGAATAGCTCTAGGTGTAGGGACAGGCACAGGTCACTCTATTTTCTCATCAGGAAGAAGAATTAACCACAGGCTCAGCCTGCCGGCCGGAATCAAAATAGGTCCAGAAGCAATCCTGCGCTTTTGAGGCCAGCTCCCAAGAAAGCGAGTTGAAAAATGGAGCTCAGGGGCACTGCAATTCACAAACCTGCAGACTTATAAATGATAACTCTCGTCCACAAATATATTGAGGGAAGGCAACGAAGAGGAGTTGAAAGCAAGGCAGAATTGCAGGAAACAGATTTCAGGAGGGAGATTCGAATCGCCATTAAAGCACAGGAAAAGCGGCAAAACCTCGACAATGATGCCGTTGGCCAAAAAGGGCGTATGCGTTTTTTCCTGAATATATTCAGGAAAAAACGCATACGCCCTTTTTGGCCAACCAAGCAACCTGGAAAGGCAAATCAGCACTACAAAGAAGTCTCGCTTCTCATCGGTCAAAAGGGCCCTGCTGAATAAAGTGTCAAAACCAGAAATGCAGGACAGGCCATGGAGAAATGGGAGCCTTGCTACGCTGATGGGCGGGACGTAAATTGCCAACAGCCACTCTGGAGAAGTGTACGGTGTGTCCTGAAACATCTAAAAAACTCAGCTTAGAGAGCATAGGGCACTTCCACTCATGGGCGTATAAATTGGCAAAACTAAAAATCAGCAAGACACAGGCTCCCCAAAGTTTAGGGCTGCTCTGTTGACAAGAACCTCCACTTCGTTACACCTTAAATATCCCAGGAAAGAGAAAAATGGATAAAGAAGTTGTGGTCCTTATGTACAATGGAATATCACTCAGCCATGAAATCAACGTCATAAGGCTAGTAGCAGCATGATGAGTGGATTTAGGTATGACGATTCTAAGTGAAATAAGTCACACAGAAAAAGACACTTATCATAAGATATCACTTATAGAGGGAATGTAAAAACCGCTACCTTTGAACTGAATTACAAAACAGAACAGAGACACACGTTTAGAAAGCACACTATGGCTGCTTAAGGGGAAAGGTGAGGTGGTGTGATGCATATAACAAGCTTTTCAAATTAGCTCAGATACTGTTCCATAAACCCAATAGGTAATAGACAAGACCTACTCCTTGCTCAGTGAATTGGACTCAACACCACCTATTCACCGCCCAAGAATCTATCTGACTAGTAAGAATCTTAAAACCTATGTATTGATATCTCTCTGTAAGTGAGTCAAGTGGGTGTAAAGCGGCAGAAACACAGCAGTGAAAAGCAGCTAAACCCCATTATAAAAGTCAATTACTTTTAAAAACCCGTGAAACAAAGACAGTGAAAGAGAGAGAAATTCTTACAAAATTCGTTCAGGGGCTGTGATGCCACCTGGATTGACCATATCTAGACCCACAGCTGATTGAGACATAAGGGTGGACACTCATGGGGCTGAGAGATTTGGTGAGGTTGGGTGAGGAAACGCAGACCCTTTAAAGTAATACTGCGTGGTACCCATCCCATGGGTCCCAAATCTCCAGGTTCAAGGGCATCTTCCTACATCGAAAACATGCATGAGAAACCCAGAAGACGGTACACCGTGTGATCGGGAAAGATTTCTAAAACGCACCTCATTTCTCATCTCCTTGTGCTCGGGTTCGCCATTCCAGCCGCTTCACTAGCAATCTGCTTCCTTGGAGAATCAGCACCTTTAACCTCCTGTTCCGTACAGGTTGCAATTTGTCCTGAGGATGAACGGGAAGAGGGGGAACCAATGAGAGACTAGCTCTAGGTGTAGGGACAGGCACAGGTCACTCTATTTTCTCATCAGGAAGAAGAATTAACCACAGGCTCAGCATGCCGGCCGGAAACAAAATAGGGCCTGAAGCAATCCTGCGCTTTTGAGGCCAGCTCCCAAGAAAGCGAGTTGAAAAATGGAGCTCAGGGGCACTGCAATTCACAAACCTGCAGACTTATAAATGATAACTCTCGTCCACAAATATATTGAGGGAAGGCAACGAAGAGGATTTGAAAGCAAGGCAGAATTGCAGGAAACACATTTCAGGAGGGAGATTCGAATCGCCTTTAAAGCACAGGAAAAGCGGCAAAACCTCGACAATGACGCCCTTGGCCAAAAAGGGCGTATGCGTTTTTTCCTGAATATATTCAGGAAAAAACGCATACGCCCTTTTTGGCCAACCAAGCAACCTGGAAAGGCAAATCAGCGCTACAAAGAAGTCTCGCTTCCCATCGGTCAAAAGGGCCATGCTGAATAAAGTGTCAAAACCAGAAATGCAGGACAGGCCATGGAGAAACGGGAGCCTGGCTACGCTGATGGGCGGGATGTAAATTGCCAACAGCCACTCTGGAGAAGTGTACGGTGTGTCCTGAAACATCTAAAAAACTCAGCTTAGAGAGCATAGGGCACTTCCACTCATGGGCGTATAAATTGGCAAAACTAAAAATCAGCAAGACACAGGCTCCCCAAAGTTTAGGGCTGCTCTGTTGACAAGAACCTCCACTTCGTTACACCTTAAATATCCCAGGAAAGAGAAAAATGGATCAAGAAGTTGTGGTCCTTATGGACAATTGAATATCACTCAGCCATGAAATCAACGTCATAAGGCTAGTAGCAGCATGATGAGTGGATTTAGGTACGACGATTCTAAGTGAAATAAGTCACACAGAAAAAGACACTTATCATAAGATATCACTTATAGAGGGAATGTAAAAACCGCTACCTTTGAACTGAATTACAAAACAGAACAGAGACACACGTTTAGAAAGCACACTATGGCTGCTTAAGGGGAAAGGTGAGGTGGTGTGATGCATAAAACAAGCTTTTCAAATTAGCTCAGATACCGTTCCATAAACCCAATAGGTAATACACAAGACCTACTCCTTGCTCAGTGAATTGGACTCAACACCCCCTATTCACCGCCCAAGAATATATCTGACTAGTAAGAATCTTAAAACCTATGTATTGATATCTCTCTGTAAGTGAGTCAAGTGGGTGTAAAGCGGCAGAAACACAGCAGTGAAAAGCAGCTAAACCCCATTATAAAAATCAATTACTTTTAAAAACCCGTGAAACAAAGACAGTGAAAGAGAGAGAAATTCTTACAAAATTCGTTCAGGGGCTGTGATGCCACCTGGATTGACCATATCTAGACCCACAGCTGATTGAGACATAAGGGTGGACACTCATGGGGCTGAGAGGTTTGGTGAGGTTGGGTGAGGAAAGGCAGACCCTTTAAAGTAATACTGCGTGGAACCCATCCCATGGGTCCCAAATCTCCAGGTTCAAGGGCATCTTCCTACATCGAAAACATGCATGAGAAACCCAGAAGACGGTACACCGTGTGATCGGGAAAGGTTTCTAAAACGCACCTCATTTCTCATCTCCTTGTGCTCGGGTTCGCCATTCCAACCGCTTCACTAGCAATCTGCCTCCTTGGAGAATCAGCACCTTTAACCTCCTGTTCCGTACAGGTTGCAATTTGTCCTGAGGATGAACGGGAAGAGGGGGAACCAATGAGAGAATAGCTCTAGGTGTAGGGACAGGCACAGGTCACTCTATTTTCTCATCAGGAAGAAGAATTAACCACAGGCTCAGCCTGCCGGCCGGAATCAAAATAGGTCCAGAAGCAATCCTGCGCTTTTGAGGCCAGCTCCCAAGAAAGCGAGTTGAAAAATGGAGCTCAGGGGCACTGCAATTCACAAACCTGCAGACTTATAAATGATAACTCTCGTCCACAAATATATTGAGGGAAGGCAACGAAGAGGAGTTGAAAGCAAGGCAGAATTGCAGGAAACAGATTTCAGGAGGGAGATTCGAATCGCCATTAAAGCACAGGAAAAGCGGCAAAACCTCGACAATGATGCCGTTGGCCAAAAAGGGCGTATGCGTTTTTTCCTGAATATATTCAGGAAAAAACGCATACGCCCTTTTTGGCCAACCAAGCAACCTGGAAAGGCAAATCAGCACTACAAAGAAGTCTCGCTTCTCATCGGTCAAAAGGGCCCTGCTGAATAAAGTGTCAAAACCAGAAATGCAGGACAGGCCATGGAGAAATGGGAGCCTTGCTACGCTGATGGGTGGGACGTAAATTGCCAACAGCCACTCTGGAGAAGTGTACGGTATGTCCTGAAACATCTAAGAAACTCAACTTAGAGAGCATAGGGCACTTCCACTCATGGGCGTATAAATTGGGAAAACTAAAAATCAGCAAGACACAGGCACCCCAAAGTTTAGGGCTGCTCTGTTGACAAGAACCTCCACTTCGTTACACCTTAAATATCCCAGGAAAGACAAAAATGGATAAAGAAGTTGTGGTCCTTATGTACAATGGAATATCACTCAGCCATGAAATCAACGTCATAAGGCTAGTAGCAGCATGATGAGTGGATTTAGGTACGACGATTCTAAGTGAAATAAGTCACACAGAAAAAGACACTTATCATAAGATATCACTTATAGAGGGAATGTAAAAACCGCTACCCTTGAACTGAATTACAAAACAGAACAGAGACACACGTTTAGAAAGCACACTATGGCTGCTTAAGGGGAAAGGTGAGGTGGTGTGATGCATAAAACAAGCTTTTCAAATTAGCTCAGATACCGTTCCATAAACCCAATAGGTAATACACAAGACCTACTCCTTGCTCAGTGAATTGGACTCAACACCCCCTATTCACCGCCCAAGAATATATCTGACTAGTAAGAATCTTAAAACCTATGTATTGATATCTCTCTGTAAGTGAGTCAAGTGGGTGTAAAGCGGCAGAAACACAGCAGTGAAAAGCAGCTAAACCCCATTATAAAAATCAATTACTTTTAAAAACCCGTGAAACAAAGACAGTGAAAGAGAGAGAAATTCTTACAAAATTCGTTCAGGGGCTGTGATGCCACCTGGATTGACCATATCTAGACCCACAGCTGATTGAGACATAAGGGTGGACACTCATGGGGCTGAGAGGTTTGGTGAGGTTGGGTGAGGAAAGGCAGACCCTTTAAAGTAATACTGCGTGGAACCCATCCCATGGGTCCCAAATCTCCAGGTTCAAGGGCATCTTCCTACATCGAAAACATGCATGAGAAACCCAGAAGACGGTACACCGTGTGATCGGGAAAGGTTTCTAAAACGCACCTCATTTCTCATCTCCTTGTGCTCGGGTTCGCCATTCCAACCGCTTCACTAGCAATCTGCCTCCTTGGAGAATCAGCACCTTTAACCTCCTGTTCCGTACAGGTTGCAATTTGTCCTGAGGATGAACGGGAAGAGGGGGAACCAATGAGAGAATAGCTCTAGGTGTAGGGACAGGCACAGGTCACTCTATTTTCTCATCAGGAAGAAGAATTAACCACAGGCTCAGCCTGCCGGCCGGAATCAAAATAGGTCCAGAAGCAATCCTGCGCTTTTGAGGCCAGCTCCCAAGAAAGCGAGTTGAAAAATGGAGCTCAGGGGCACTGCAATTCACAAACCTGCAGACTTATAAATGATAACTCTCGTCCACAAATATATTGAGGGAAGGCAACGAAGAGGAGTTGAAAGCAAGGCAGAATTGCAGGAAACAGATTTCAGGAGGGAGATTCGAATCGCCATTAAAGCACAGGAAAAGCGGCAAAACCTCGACAATGATGCCGTTGGCCAAAAAGGGCGTATGCGTTTTTTCCTGAATATATTCAGGAAAAAACGCATACGCCCTTTTTGGCCAACCAAGCAACCTGGAAAGGCAAATCAGCACTACAAAGAAGTCTCGCTTCTCATCGGTCAAAAGGGCCCTGCTGAATAAAGTGTCAAAACCAGAAATGCAGGACAGGCCATGGAGAAATGGGAGCCTTGCTACGCTGATGGGCGGGACGTAAATTGCCAACAGCCACTCTGGAGAAGTGTACGGTATGTCCTGAAACATCTAAGAAACTCAACTTAGAGAGCATAGGGCACTTCCACTCATGGGCGTATAAATTGGGAAAACTAAAAATCAGCAAGACACAGGCACCCCAAAGTTTAGGGCTGCTCTGTTGACAAGAACCTCCACTTCGTTACACCTTAAATATCCCAGGAAAGAGAAAAATGGATAAAGAAGTTGTGGTCCTTATGGACAATTGAATATCACTCAGCCATGAAATCAACGTCATAAGGCTAGTAGCAGCATGATGAGTGGATTTAGGTACGACGATTCTAAGTGAAATAAGTCACACAGAAAAAGACACTTATCATAAGATATCACTTATAGAGGGAATGTAAAAACCGCTACCCTTGAACTGAATTACAAAACAGAACAGAGACACACGTTTAGAAAGCACACTATGGCTGCTTAAGGGGAAAGGTGAGGTGGTGTGATGCATAAAACAAGCTTTTCAAATTAGCTCAGATACCGTTCCATAAACCCAATAGGTAATACACAAGACCTACTCCTTGCTCAGTGAATTGGACTCAACACCCCCTATTCACCGCCCAAGAATCTATCTGACTAGTAAGAATCTTAAAACCTATGTATTGATATCTCTCTGTAAGTGAGTCAAGTGGGTGTAAAGCGGCAGAAACACAGCAGTGAAAAGCAGCTAAACCCCATTATAAAAGTCAATTACTTTTAAAAACCCGTGAAACAAAGACAGTGAAAGAGAGAGAAATTCTTACAAAATTCGTTCAGGGGCTGTGATGCCACCTGGATTGACCATATCTAGACCCACAGCTGATTGAGACATAAGGGTGGACACTCATGGGGCTGAGAGATTTGGTGAGGTTGGGTGAGGAAACGCAGACCCTTTAAAGTAATACTGCGTGGTACCCATCCCATGGGTCCCAAATCTCCAGGTTCAAGGGCATCTTCCTACATCGAAAACATGCATGAGAAACCCAGAAGACGGTACACCGTGTGATCGGGAAAGATTTCTAAAACGCACCTCATTTCTCATCTCCTTGTGCTCGGGTTCGCCATTCCAGCCGCTTCACTAGCAATCTGCTTCCTTGGAGAATCAGCACCTTTAACCTCCTGTTCCGTACAGGTTGCAATTTGTCCTGAGGATGAACGGGAAGAGGGGGAACCAATGAGAGACTAGCTCTAGGTGTAGGGACAGGCACAGGTCACTCTATTTTCTCATCAGGAAGAAGAATTAACCACAGGCTCAGCATGCCGGCCGGAACCAAAATAGGGCCTGAAGCAATCCTGCGCTTTTGAGGCCAGCTCCCAAGAAAGCGAGTTGAAAAATGGAGCTCAGGGGCACTGCAATTCACAAACCTGCAGACTTATAAATGATAACTCTCGTCCACAAATATATTGAGGGAAGGCAACGAAGAGGATTTGAAAGCAAGGCAGAATTGCAGGAAACACATTTCAGGAGGGAGATTCGAATCGCCTTTAAAGCACAGGAAAAGCGGCAAAACCTCGACAATGACGCCCTTGGCCAAAAAGGGCGTATGCGTTTTTTCCTGAATATATTCAGGAAAAAACGCATACGCCCATTTTGGCCAACCAAGCAACCGGGAAAGGCAAATCAGCGCTACAAAGAAGTCTCGCTTCCCATCGGTCAAAAGGGCCATGCTGAATAAAGTGTCAAAACCAGAAATGCAGGACAGGCCATGGAGAAACGGGAGCCTGGCTACGCTGATGGGCGGGATGTAAATTGCCAACAGCCACTCTGGAGAAGTGTATGGTGTGTCCTGAAACATCTAAAAAACTCAGCTTAGAGAGCATAGGGCACTTCCACTCATGGGCGTATAAATTGGCAAAACTAAAAATCAGCAAGACACAGGCTCCCCAAAGTTTAGGGCTGCTCTGTTGACAAGAACCTCCACTTCGTTACACCTTAAATATCCCAGGAAAGAGAAAAATGGATAAAGAAGTTGTGGTCCTTATGTACAATGGAATATCACTCAGCCATGAAATCAACGTCATAAGGCTAGTAGCAGCATGATGAGTGGATTTAGGTATGACGATTCTAAGTGAAATAAGTCACACAGAAAAAGACACTTATCATAAGATATCACTTATAGAGGGAATGTAAAAACCGCTACCTTTGAACTGAATTACAAAACAGAACAGAGACACACGTTTAGAAAGCACACTATGGCTGCTTAAGGGGAAAGGTGAGGTGGTGTGATGCATATAACAAGCTTTTCAAATTAGCTCAGATACTGTTCCATAAACCCAATAGGTAATAGACAAGACCTACTCCTTGCTCAGTGAATTGGACTCAACACCACCTATTCACCGCCCAAGAATCTATCTGACTAGTAAGAATCTTAAAACCTATGTATTGATATCTCTCTGTAAGTGAGTCAAGTGGGTGTAAAGCGGCAGAAACACAGCAGTGAAAAGCAGCTAAACCCCATTATAAAAGTCAATTACTTTTAAAAACCCGTGAAACAAAGACAGTGAAAGAGAGAGAAATTCTTACAAAATTCGTTCAGGGGCTGTGATGCCACCTGGATTGACCATATCTAGACCCACAGCTGATTGAGACATAAGGGTGGACACTCATGGGGCTGAGAGATTTGGTGAGGTTGGGTGAGGAAACGCAGACCCTTTAAAGTAATACTGCGTGGTACCCATCCCATGGGTCCCAAATCTCCAGGTTCAAGGGCATCTTCCTACATCGAAAACATGCATGAGAAACCCAGAAGACGGTACACCGTGTGATCGGGAAAGATTTCTAAAACGCACCTCATTTCTCATCTCCTTGTGCTCGGGTTCGCCATTCCAGCCGCTTCACTAGCAATCTGCTTCCTTGGAGAATCAGCACCTTTAACCTCCTGTTCCGTACAGGTTGCAATTTGTCCTGAGGATGAACGGGAAGAGGGGGAACCAATGAGAGACTAGCTCTAGGTGTAGGGACAGGCACAGGTCACTCTATTTTCTCATCAGGAAGAAGAATTAACCACAGGCTCAGCATGCCGGCCGGAACCAAAATAGGGCCTGAAGCAATCCTGCGCTTTTGAGGCCAGCTCCCAAGAAAGCGAGTTGAAAAATGGAGCTCAGGGGCACTGCAATTCACAAACCTGCAGACTTATAAATGATAACTCTCGTCCACAAATATATTGAGGGAAGGCAACGAAGAGGATTTGAAAGCAAGGCAGAATTGCAGGAAACACATTTCAGGAGGGAGATTCGAATCGCCTTTAAAGCACAGGAAAAGCGGCAAAACCTCGACAATGACGCCCTTGGCCAAAAAGGGCGTATGCGTTTTTTCCTGAATATATTCAGGAAAAAACGCATACGCCCTTTTTGGCCAACCAAGCAACCTGGAAAGGCAAATCAGCGCTACAAAGAAGTCTCGCTTCCCATCGGTCAAAAGGGCCATGCTGAATAAAGTGTCAAAACCAGAAATGCAGGACAGGCCATGGAGAAACGGGAGCCTGGCTACGCTGATGGGTGGGATGTAAATTGCCAACAGCCACTCTGGAGAAGTGTACGGTGTGTCCTGAAACATCTAAAAAACTCAGCTTAGAGAGCATAGGGCACTTCCACTCATGGGAGTATAAATTGGCAAAACTAAAAATCAGCAAGACACAGGCTCCCCAAAGTTTAGGGCTGCTCTGTTGACAAGAACCTCCACTTCGTTACACCTTAAATATCCCAGGAAAGAGAAAAATGGATAAAGAAGTTGTGGTCCTTATGGACAATTGAATATCACTCAGCCATGAAATCAACGTCATAAGGCTAGTAGCAGCATGATGAGTGGATTTAGGTACGACGATTCTAAGTGAAATAAGTCACACAGAAAAAGACACTTATCATAAGATATCACTTATAGAGGGAATGTAAAAACCGCTACCCTTGAACTGAATTACAAAACAGAACAGAGACACACGTTTAGAAAGCACACTATGGCTGCTTAAGGGGAAAGGTGAGGTGGTGTGATGCATAAAACAAGCTTTTCAAATTAGCTCAGATACCGTTCCATAAACCCAATAGGTAATACACAAGACCTACTCCTTGCTCAGTGAATTGGACTCAACACCCCCTATTCACCGCCCAAGAATATATCTGACTAGTAAGAATCTTAAAACCTATGTATTGATATCTCTCTGTAAGTGAGTCAAGTGGGTGTAAAGCGGCAGAAACACAGCAGTGAAAAGCAGCTAAACCCCATTATAAAAATCAATTACTTTTAAAAACCCGTGAAACAAAGACAGTGAAAGAGAGAGAAATTCTTACAAAATTCGTTCAGGGGCTGTGATGCCACCTGGATTGACCATATCTAGACCCACAGCTGATTGAGACATAAGGGTGGACACTCATGGGGCTGAGAGGTTTGGTGAGGTTGGGTGAGGAAAGGCAGACCCTTTAAAGTAATACTTTGTGGAACCCATCCCATGGGTCCCAAATCTCCAGGTTCAAGGGCATCTTCCTACATCGAAAACATGCATGAGAAACCCAGAAGACGGTACACCGTGTGATCGGGAAAGGTTTCTAAAACGCACCTCATTTCTCATCTCCTTGTGCTCGGGTTCGCCATTCCAACCGCTTCACTAGCAATCTGCCTCCTTGGAGAATCAGCACCTTTAACCTCCTGTTCCGTACAGGTTGCAATTTGTCCTGAGGATGAACGGGAAGAGGGGGAACCAATGAGAGAATAGCTCTAGGTGTAGGGACAGGCACAGGTCACTCTATTTTCTCATCAGGAAGAAGAATTAACCACAGGCTCAGCCTGCCGGCCGGAATCAAAATAGGTCCAGAAGCAATCCTGCGCTTTTGAGGCCAGCTCCCAAGAAAGCGAGTTGAAAAATGGAGCTCAGGGGCACTGCAATTCACAAACCTGCAGACTTATAAATGATAACTCTCGTCCACAAATATATTGAGGGAAGGCAACGAAGAGGATTTGAAAGCAAGGCAGAATTGCAGGAAACACATTTCAGGAGGGAGATTCGAATCGCCTTTAAAGCACAGGAAAAGCGGCAAAACCTCGACAATGACGCCCTTGGCCAAAAAGGGCGTATGCGTTTTTTCCTGAATATATTCAGGAAAAAACGCATACGCCCTTTTTGGCCAACCAAGCAACCTGGAAAGGCAAATCAGCGCTACAAAGAAGTCTCGCTTCCCATCGGTCAAAAGGGCCATGCTGAATAAAGTGTCAAAACCAGAAATGCAGGACAGGCCATGGAGAAACGGGAGCCTGGCTACGCTGATGGGCGGGATGTAAATTGCCAACAGCCACTCTGGAGAAGTGTATGGTGTGTCCTGAAACATCTAAAAAACTCAGCTTAGAGAGCATAGGGCACTTCCACTCATGGGCGTATAAATTGGCAAAACTAAAAATCAGCAAGACACAGGCTCCCCAAAGTTTAGGGCTGCTCTGTTGACAAGAACCTCCACTTCGTTACACCTTAAATATCCCAGGAAAGAGAAAAATGGATAAAGAAGTTGTGGTCCTTATGTACAATGGAATATCACTCAGCCATGAAATCAACGTCATAAGGCTAGTAGCAGCATGATGAGTGGATTTAGGTATGACGATTCTAAGTGAAATAAGTCACACAGAAAAAGACACTTATCATAAGATATCACTTATAGAGGGAATGTAAAAACCGCTACCCTTGAACTGAATTACAAAACAGAACAGAGACACACGTTTAGAAAACACACTATGGCTGCTTAACGGTAAAGGTGAGGTGGGGTGATGCATAAAACAAGGGTTTCAAATTAGCTCAGATACCGTTCCATAAACCCAATAGGTAATAGACAAGACCTACTCCTTGCTCAGTGAATTGGACTCAACACCCCCTATTCACCGCCCAAGAATATATCTGACTAGTAAGAATCTTAAAACCTATGTATTGATATCTCTCTGTAAGTGAGTCAAGTGGGTGTAAAGCGGCAGAAACACAGCAGTGAAAAGCAGCTAAACCCCATTATAAAAGTCAATTACTTTTAAAAACCCGTGAAACAAAGACAGTGAAAGAGAGAGAAATTCTTACAAAATTCGTTCAGGGGCTGTGATGCCACCTGGATTGACCATATCTAGACCCACAGCTGATTGAGACATAAGGGTGGACACTCATGGGGCTGAGAGATTTGGTGAGGTTGGGTGAGGAAACGCAGACCCTTTAAAGTAATACTGCGTGGTACCCATCCCATGGGTCCCAAATCTCCAGGTTCAAGGGCATCTTCCTACATCGAAAACATGCATGAGAAACCCAGAAAATGGTACACCGTGTGATCGGGAAAGGTATCCAAAACGCACCTCATTTCTCATCTCCTTGTGCTCGGGTTCGCCATTCCATCCGCTTTACTGGCAATCTCCCTCCTTGGAGAATCAGCACCTTTAACCTCCTGTTCCGTACAGGTTGCAATTTGTCCAGAGGATGAACGGGAAGAGGGGGAACCAATGAGAGAATAGCTCTAGGTGTAGGGACAGGCACAGGTCACTCTATTTTCTCATCAGGAAGAAGAATTAACCACAGGCTCAGCATGCCGGCCGGAACCAAAATAGGGGCTGAAGCAATCCTGCGCTTTTGAGGCCAGCTCCCAAGAAAGCGAGTTGAAAAATGGAGCTCAGGGGCACTGCAATTCACAAACCTGCAGACTTATAAATGATAACTCTCGTCCACAAATATATTGAGGGAAGGCAACGAAGAGGATTTGAAAGCAAGGCAGAATTGCAGGAAACACATTTCAGGAGGGAGATTCGAATCGCCTTTAAAGCACAGGAAAAGCGGCAAAACCTCGACAATGACGCCCTTGGCCAAAAAGGGCGTATGCGTTTTTTCCTGAATATATTCAGGAAAAAACGCATACGCCCTTTTTGGCCAACCAAGCAACCTGGAAAGGCAAATCAGCGCTACAAAGAAGTCTCGCTTCCCATCGGTCAAAAGGGCCATGCTGAATAAAGTGTCAAAACCAGAAATGCAGGACAGGCCATGGAGAAACGGGAGCCTGGCTACGCTGATGGGCGGGATGTAAATTGCCAACAGCCACTCTGGAGAAGTGTATGGTGTGTCCTGAAACATCTAAAAAACTCAGCTTAGAGAGCATAGGGCACTTCCACTCATGGGCGTATAAATTGGCAAAACTAAAAATCAGCAAGACACAGGCTCCCCAAAGTTTAGGGCTGCTCTGTTGACAAGAACCTCCACTTCGTTACACCTTAAATATCCCAGGAAAGAGAAAAATGGATAAAGAAGTTGTGGTCCTTATGTACAATGGAATATCACTCAGCCATGAAATCAACGTCATAAGGCTAGTAGCAGCATGATGAGTGGATTTAGGTATGACGATTCTAAGTGAAATAAGTCACACAGAAAAAGACACTTATCATAAGATATCACTTATAGAGGGAATGTAAAAACCGCTACCCTTGAACTGAATTACAAAACAGAACAGAGACACACGTTTAGAAAACACACTATGGCTGCTTAACGGTAAAGGTGAGGTGGGGTGATGCATAAAACAAGGGTTTCAAATTAGCTCAGATACCGTTCCATAAACCCAATAGGTAATAGACAAGACCTACTCCTTGCTCAGTGAATTGGACTCAACACCCCCTATTCACCGCCCAAGAATATATCTGACTAGTAAGAATCTTAAAACCTATGTATTGATATCTCTCTGTAAGTGAGTCAAGTGGGTGTAAAGCGGCAGAAACACAGCAGTGAAAAGCAGCTAAACCCCATTATAAAAGTCAATTACTTTTAAAAACCCGTGAAACAAAGACAGTGAAAGAGAGAGAAATTCTTACAAAATTCGTTCAGGGGCTGTGATGCCACCTGGATTGACCATATCTAGACCCACAGCTGATTGAGACATAAGGGTGGACACTCATGGGGCTGAGAGATTTGGTGAGGTTGGGTGAGGAAACGCAGACCCTTTAAAGTAATACTGCGTGGTACCCATCCCATGGGTCCCAAATCTCCAGGTTCAAGGGCATCTTCCTACATCGAAAACATGCATGAGAAACCCAGAAAATGGTACACCGTGTGATCGGGAAAGGTATCCAAAACGCACCTCATTTCTCATCTCCTTGTGCTCGGGTTCGCCATTCCATCCGCTTTACTGGCAATCTCCCTCCTTGGAGAATCAGCACCTTTAACCTCCTGTTCCGTACAGGTTGCAATTTGTCCTGAGGATGAACGGGAAGAGGGGGAACCAATGAGAGAATAGCTCTAGGTGTAGGGACAGGCACAGGTCACTCTATTTTCTCATCAGGAAGAAGAATTAACCACAGGCTCAGCATGCCGGCCGGAACCAAAATAGGGGCTGAAGCAATCCTGCGCTTTTGAGGCCAGCTCCCAAGAAAGCGAGTTGAAAAATGGAGCTCAGGGGCACTGCAATTCACAAACCTGCAAACTTATAAATGAGAACTCTCGTCCACAAATATATTGAGGGAAGGCAACGAAGAGGATTTGAAAGCAAGGCAGAATTGCAGGAAACACATTTCAGGAGGGAGATTCGAATCGCCTTTAAAGCACAGGAAAAGCGGCAAAACCTCGACAATGACGCCCTTGGCCAAAAAGGGCGTATACTTTTTTCCTGAATATATTCAGGAAAAAACGCATACGCCCTTTTTGGCCAACCAAGCAACCTGGAAAGGCAAATCAGCGCTACAAAGAAGTCTCGCTTCCCATCGGTCAAAAGGGCCATGCTGAATAAAGTGTCAAAACCAGAAATGCAGGACAGGCCATGGAGAAACGGGAGCCTGGCTACGCTGATGGGCGGGATGTAAATTGCCAACAGCCACTCTGGAGAAGTGTACGGTGTGTCCTGAAACATCTAAAAAACTCAGCTTAGAGAGCATAGGGCACTTCCACTCATGGGCGTATAAATTGGGAAAACTAAAAATCAGCAAGACACAGGCTCCCCAAAGTTTAGGGCTGCTCTGTTGACAAGAACCTCCACTTCGTTACACCTTAAATATCCCAGGAAAGACAAAAATGGATAAAGAAGTTGTGGTCCTTATGTACAATAGAATATCACTCAGCCATGAAATCAACGTCATAATGCTAGTAGCAGCAAGATGAGGGGATTTAGGTAGGACGATTCTAAATGTAATAAGTCACACAGAAAATGACACTTATCATAAGATATCACTTATAGAGGGAATGTAAAAACCGCTACCCTTGAACTGAAGTACAAAACAGAGCAGAGTCACACGTTTAGAAAGCACACTATGGCTGCTTAAGGGGAAAGGTGAGGTGGTGTGATGCATAAAACAAGCTTTTCAAATTAGCTCAGATACCATTCCATAAACCCAATAGGTAATACACAAGACCTACTCCTTGCTCAGTGAATTGGACTCAACACCCCCTATTCACCGCCCAAGAATATATCTGACTAGTAAGAATCTTAAAACCTATGTATTGATATCTCTCTGTAAGTGAGTCAAGTGGGTGTAAAGTGGCAGAAACACAGCAGTGAAAAGCAGCTAAACCCCATTATAAAAATCAATTACTTTTAAAAACCCGTGAAACAAAGACAGTGAAAGAGAGAGAAATTCTTACACAATTCGTTCAGGGGCTGTAATGCCACCTGGATTGACCATATCTAGACCCACAGCTGATTGAGACATAAGGGTGGACACTCATGGGGCTGAGAGGTTTGGTGAGGTTGGGTGAGGAAACGCAGACCCTTTAAAGTAATACTGCGTGGAACCCATCCCATGGGTCCCAAATCTCCAGGTTCAAGGGCATCTTCCTACATCGAAAACATGCATGAGAAACCCAGAAGACGGTACACCGTGTGATCGGGAAAGGTTTCTAAAACGCACCTCATTTCTCATCTCCTTGTGCTCGGGTTCGCCATTCCAGCCGCTTCACTAGCAATCTGCCTCCTTGGAGAATCAGCACCTTTAACCTCCTGTTCCGTACAGGTTGCAATTTGTCCTGAGGACGAACGGGAAGAGGGGGAACCAATGAGAGAATAGCTCTAGGTGTAGGGACAGGCACAGGTCACTCTATTTTCTCATCAGGAAGAAGAATTAACCACAGGCTCAGCCTGCCGGCCGGAATCAAAATAGGTCCAGAAGCAATCCTGCGCTTTTGAGGCCAGCTCCCAAGAAAGCGAGTTGAAAAATGGAGCTCAGGGGCACTGCATTTCACAAACATGCAGACTTATAAATGATAACTCTCGTCCACAAATATATTGAGGGAAGGCAACGAAGAGGAGTTGAAAGCAAGGCAGAATTGCAGGAAACAGATTTCAGGAGGGAGATTCGAATCGCCATTAAAGCACAGGAAAAGCGGCAAAAACTCGACAATGATGCCGTTGGCCAAAAAGGGCGTATGCGTTTTTTCCTGAATATATTCAGGAAAAAACGCATACGCCCTTTTTGGCCAACCAAGCAACCTGGAAAGGCAAATCAGCACTACAAAGAAGTCTCGCTTCTCATCGGTCAAAAGGGCCCTGCTGAATAAAGTGTCAAAACCAGAAATGCAGGACAGGCCATGGAGAAATGGGAGCCTTGCTACGCTGATGGGCGGGACGTAAATTGCCAACAGCCACTCTGGAGAAGTGTACGGTATGTCCTGAAACATCTAAGAAACTCAACTTAGAGAGCATAGGGCACTTCCACTCATGGGCGTATAAATTGGGAAAACTAAAAATCAGCAAGACACAGGCACCCCAAAGTTTAGGGCTGCTCTGTTGACAACAACCTCCACTTCGTTACACCTTAAATATCCCAGGAAAGAGAAAAATGGATAAAGAAGTTGTGGTCCTTATGTACAATGGAATATCACTCAGCTATGAAATCAACGTCATAAGGCTAGTAGCAGCATGATGAGTGGATTTAGGTATGACGATTCTAAGTGAAATAAGTCACACAGAAAAAGACACTTATCATAAGATATCACTTATAGAGGGAATGTAAAAACCGCTACCTTTGAACTGAATTACAAAACAGAACAGAGACACACGTTTAGAAAGCACACTATGGCTGCTTAAGGGGAAAGGTGAGGTGGTGTGATGCATATAACAAGCTTTTCAAATTAGCTCAGATACTGTTCCATAAACCCAATAGGTAATAGACAAGACCTACTCCTTGCTCAGTGAATTGGACTCAACACCACCTATTCACCGCCCAAGAATCTATCTGACTAGTAAGAATCTTAAAACCTATGTATTGATATCTCTCTGTAAGTGAGTCAAGTGGGTGTAAAGCGGCAGAAACACAGCAGTGAAAAGCAGCTAAACCCCATTATAAAAGTCAATTACTTTTAAAAACCCGTGAAACAAAGACAGTGAAAGAGAGAGAAATTCTTACAAAATTCGTTCAGGGGCTGTGATGCCACCTGGATTGACCATATCTAGACCCACAGCTGATTGAGACATAAGGGTGGACACTCATGGGGCTGAGAGATTTGGTGAGGTTGGGTGAGGAAACGCAGACCCTTTAAAGTAATACTGCGTGGTACCCATCCCATGGGTCCCAAATCTCCAGGTTCAAGGGCATCTTCCTACATCGAAAACATGCATGAGAAACCCAGAAGACGGTACACCGTGTGATCGGGAAAGATTTCTAAAACGCACCTCATTTCTCATCTCCTTGTGCTCGGGTTCGCCATTCCAGCCGCTTCACTAGCAATCTGCTTCCTTGGAGAATCAGCACCTTTAACCTCCTGTTCCGTACAGGTTGCAATTTGTCCTGAGGATGAACGGGAAGAGGGGGAACCAATGAGAGACTAGCTCTAGGTGTAGGGACAGGCACAGGTCACTCTATTTTCTCATCAGGAAGAAGAATTAACCACAGGCTCAGCATGCCGGCCGGAAACAAAATAGGGCCTGAAGCAATCCTGCGCTTTTGAGGCCAGCTCCCAAGAAAGCGAGTTGAAAAATGGAGCTCAGGGGCACTGCAATTCACAAACCTGCAGACTTATAAATGATAACTCTCGTCCACAAATATATTGAGGGAAGGCAACGAAGAGGATTTGAAAGCAAGGCAGAATTGCAGGAAACACATTTCAGGAGGGAGATTCGAATCGCCTTTAAAGCACAGGAAAAGCGGAAAAACCTCGACAATGACGCCCTTGGCCAAAAAGGGCGTATGCGTTTTTTCCTGAATATATTCAGGAAAAAACGCATACGCCCTTTTTGGCCAACCAAGCAACCTGGAAAGGCAAATCAGCGCTACAAAGAAGTCTCGCTTCCCATCGGTCAAAAGGGCCATGCTGAATAAAGTGTCAAAACCAGAAATGCAGGACAGGCCATGGAGAAACGGGAGCCTGGCTACGCTGATGGGCGGGATGTAAATTGCCAACAGCCACTCTGGAGAAGTGTACGGTGTGTCCTGAAACATCTAAAAAACTCAGCTTAGAGAGCATAGGGCACTTCCACTCATGGGCGTATAAATTGGCAAAACTAAAAATCAGCAAGACACAGGCTCCCCAAAGTTTAGGGCTGCTCTGTTGACAAGAACCTCCACTTCGTTACACCTTAAATATCCCAGGAAAGAGAAAAATGGATAAAGAAGTTGTGGTCCTTATGGACAATTGAATATCACTCAGCCATGAAATCAACGTCATAAGGCTAGTAGCAGCATGATGAGTGGATTTAGGTACGACGATTCTAAGTGAAATAAGTCACACAGAAAAAGACACTTATCATAAGATATCACTTATAGAGGGAATGTAAAAACCGCTACCCTTGAACTGAATTACAAAACAGAACAGAGACACACGTTTAGAAAGCACACTATGGCTGCTTAAGGGGAAAGGTGAGGTGGTGTGATGCATAAAACAAGCTTTTCAAATTAGCTCAGATACCGTTCCATAAACCCAATAGGTAATACACAAGACCTACTCCTTGCTCAGTGAATTGGACTCAACACCCCCTATTCACCGCCCAAGAATATATCTGACTAGTAAGAATCTTAAAACCTATGTATTGATATCTCTCTGTAAGTGAGTCAAGTGGGTGTAAAGCGGCAGAAACACAGCAGTGAAAAGCAGCTAAACCCCATTATAAAAATCAATTACTTTTAAAAACCCGTGAAACAAAGACAGTGAAAGAGAGAGAAATTCTTACAAAATTCGTTCAGGGGCTGTGATGCCACCTGGATTGACCATATCTAGACCCACAGCTGATTGAGACATAAGGGTGGACACTCATGGGGCTGAGAGGTTTGGTGAGGTTGGGTGAGGAAAGGCAGACCCTTTAAAGTAATACTGCGTGGAACCCATCCCATGGGTCCCAAATCTCCAGGTTCAAGGGCATCTTCCTACATCGAAAACATGCATGAGAAACCCAGAAGACGGTACACCGTGTGATCGGGAAAGGTTTCTAAAACGCACCTCATTTCTCATCTCCTTGTGCTCAGGTTCGCCATTCCAACCGCTTCACTAGCAATCTGCCTCCTTGGAGAATCAGCACCTTTAACCTCCTGTTCCGTACAGGTTGCAATTTGTCCTGAGGATGAACGGGAAGAGGGGGAACCAATGAGAGAATAGCTCTAGGTGTAGGGACAGGCACAGGTCACTCTATTTTCTCATCAGGAAGAAGAATTAACCACAGGCTCAGCCTGCCGGCCGGAATCAAAATAGGTCCAGAAGCAATCCTGCGCTTTTGAGGCCAGCTCCCAAGAAAGCGAGTTGAAAAATGGAGCTCAGGGGCACTGCAATTCACAAACCTGCAGACTTATAAATGATAACTCTCGTCCACAAATATATTGAGGGAAGGCAACGAAGAGGAGTTGAAAGCAAGGCAGAATTGCAGGAAACAGATTTCAGGAGGGAGATTCGAATCGCCATTAAAGCACAGGAAAAGCGGCAAAACCTCGACAATGATGCCGTTGGCCAAAAAGGGCGTATGCGTTTTTTCCTGAATATATTCAGGAAAAAACGCATACGCCCTTTTTGGCCAACCAAGCAACCTGGAAAGGCAAATCAGCACTACAAAGAAGTCTCGCTTCTCATCGGTCAAAAGGGCCCTGCTGAATAAAGTGTCAAAACCAGAAATGCAGGACAGGCCATGGAGAAATGGGAGCCTTGCTACGCTGATGGGCGGGACGTAAATTGCCAACAGCCACTCTGGAGAAGTGTACGGTATGTCCTGAAACATCTAAGAAACTCAACTTAGAGAGCATAGGGCACTTCCACTCATGGGCGTATAAATTGGGAAAACTAAAAATCAGCAAGACACAGGCACCCCAAAGTTTAGGGCTGCTCTGTTGACAAGAACCTCCACTTCGTTACACCTTAAATATCCCAGGAAAGAGAAAAATGGATAAAGAAGTTGTGGTCCTTATGGACAATTGAATATCACTCAGCCATGAAATCAACGTCATAAGGCTAGTAGCAGCATGATGAGTGGATTTAGGTACGACGATTCTAAGTGAAATAAGTCACACAGAAAAAGACACTTATCATAAGATATCACTTATAGAGGGAATGTAAAAACCGCTACCCTTGAACTGAATTACAAAACAGAACAGAGACACACGTTTAGAAAGCACACTATGGCTGCTTAAGGGGAAAGGTGAGGTGGTGTGATGCATAAAACAAGCTTTTCAAATTAGCTCAGATACCGTTCCATAAACCCAATAGGTAATACACAAGACCTACTCCTTGCTCAGTGAATTGGACTCAACACCCCCTATTCACCGCCCAAGAATCTATCTGACTAGTAAGAATCTTAAAACCTATGTATTGATATCTCTCTGTAAGTGAGTCAAGTGGGTGTAAAGCGGCAGAAACACAGCAGTGAAAAGCAGCTAAACCCCATTATAAAAGTCAATTACTTTTAAAAACCCGTGAAACAAAGACAGTGAAAGAGAGAGAAATTCTTACAAAATTCGTTCAGGGGCTGTGATGCCACCTGGATTGACCATATCTAGACCCACAGCTGATTGAGACATAAGGGTGGACACTCATGGGGCTGAGAGATTTGGTGAGGTTGGGTGAGGAAACGCAGACCCTTTAAAGTAATACTGCGTGGTACCCATCCCATGGGTCCCAAATCTCCAGGTTCAAGGGCATCTTCCTACATCGAAAACATGCATGAGAAACCCAGAAGACGGTACACCGTGTGATCGGGAAAGATTTCTAAAACGCACCTCATTTCTCATCTCCTTGTGCTCGGGTTCGCCATTCCAGCCGCTTCACTAGCAATCTGCTTCCTTGGAGAATCAGCACCTTTAACCTCCTGTTCCGTACAGGTTGCAATTTGTCCTGAGGATGAACGGGAAGAGGGGGAACCAATGAGAGACTAGCTCTAGGTGTAGGGACAGGCACAGGTCACTCTATTTTCTCATCAGGAAGAAGAATTAACCACAGGCTCAGCATGCCGGCCGGAACCAAAATAGGGCCTGAAGCAATCCTGCGCTTTTGAGGCCAGCTCCCAAGAAAGCGAGTTGAAAAATGGAGCTCAGGGGCACTGCAATTCACAAACCTGCAGACTTATAAATGATAACTCTCGTCCACAAATATATTGAGGGAAGGCAACGAAGAGGATTTGAAAGCAGGGCAGAATTGCAGGAAACACATTTCAGGAGGGAGATTCGAATCGCCTTTAAAGCACAGGAAAAGCGGCAAAACCTCGACAATGACGCCCTTGGCCAAAAAGGGCGTATGCGTTTTTTCCTGAATATATTCAGGAAAAAACGCATACGCCCTTTTTGGCCAACCAAGCAACCTGGAAAGGCAAATCAGCGCTACAAAGAAGTCTCGCTTCCCATCGGTCAAAAGGGCCATGCTGAATAAAGTGTCAAAACCAGAAATGCAGGACAGGCCATGGAGAAACGGGAGCCTGGCTACGCTGATGGGCGGGATGTAAATTGCCAACAGCCACTCTGGAGAAGTGTATGGTGTGTCCTGAAACATCTAAAAAACTCAGCTTAGAGAGCATAGGGCACTTCCACTCATGGGCGTATAAATTGGCAAAACTAAAAATCAGCAAGACACAGGCTCCCCAAAGTTTAGGGCTGCTCTGTTGACAAGAACCTCCACTTCGTTACACCTTAAATATCCCAGGAAAGAGAAAAATGGATAAAGAAGTTGTGGTCCTTATGTACAATGGAATATCACTCAGCCATGAAATCAACGTCATAAGGCTAGTAGCAGCATGATGAGTGGATTTAGGTATGACGATTCTAAGTGAAATAAGTCACACAGAAAAAGACACTTATCATAAGATATCACTTATAGAGGGAATGTAAAAACCGCTACCCTTGAACTGAATTACAAAACAGAACAGAGACACACGTTTAGAAAACACACTATGGCTGCTTAACGGTAAAGGTGAGGTGGGGTGATGCATAAAACAAGGGTTTCAAATTAGCTCAGATACTGTTCCATAAACCCAATAGGTAATAGACAAGACCTACTCCTTGCTCAGTGAATTGGACTCAACACCCCCTATTCACCGCCCAAGAATCTATCTGACTAGTAAGAATCTTAAAACCTATGTATTGATTTCTCTCTGTAAGTGAGTCAAGTGGGTGTAATGCGGCATAAACACAAGAGTGAAAAGCAGCTAAACCCCATTATAAAAGTCAATTACTTTTAAAAACCCGTGAAACAAAGACAGTGAAAGAGAGAGAAATTCTTACACAATTCGTTCAGGGGCTGTGATGCCACCTGGATTGACCATATCTAGACCCACAGCTGACTGAGACATAAGGGTGGACACTCTTGGGGCTGAGAGGTTTGGTGAGGTTGGGTGAGGAAACGCAGAACCTTTAAAGTAATACTGCGTGGTACCCATCCCATGGGTCCCAAATCTCCAGGTTCAAGGGCATCTTCCTACATCGAAAACATGCATGAGAAACCCAGAAGATGGTACACCGTGTGATCGGGAAAGGTTTCCAAAACGCACCTCATTTCTCATCTCCTTGTTCTCGGGTTCGCCATTCCATCCGCTTTACTAGCAATCTCCCTCCTTGGAGAATCAGCACCTTTAACCTCCTGTTCCGTACAGGTTGCAATTTGTCCTGAGGATGAACAGGAAGATGGGGAACCAATGAGAGACTAGGTCTAGGTGTTGGGACAGGCACAGGTCACTCTATTTTCCCATCAGGAAGAAGAATTAACCACAGGCTCAGCCTGCCGCCCGGGACCAGAATAGGGCCTGAAGCAATCCTGCGCTTTTGCGCCCAGCTCCCAAGAAAGCGAGTTGAAAAATGGAGCTCAGGGGCTCTGCAATTCACAACCCTGCAGACTTATAAATGATAACTCTCGTCCACAAATATATTGAGGGAAGGCAACGAAGAGGAGTTGAAAGCAAGGCAGAATTGCAGGAAACAGATTTCAGGAGGGAGATTCGAATCGCCTTTAAAGCACAGGAAAATCGGCAAAACCTCGACAATGATGCCCTTGGCCAAAAAGGGCGTATGCGTTTTTTCCTGAATATATTCAGGAAAAAACGCATACGCCCTTTGTGGCCAACCAAGCAACCTGGAAAGGCAAATCAGCGCTACAAAGAAGACTCGCTTCCCATCGGTCAAAAGGGCCATGCTGAATAAAGTGTCAAAACCAGAAATGCAGGACAGGCCATGGAGAAACGGGAGCCTGGCTACGCTGATGGGTGGGATGTAAATTGCCAACAGCCACTCTGGAGAAGTGTACGGTGTGTCCTGAAACATCTAAAAAACTCAGCTTAGAGAGCATAGGGCACTTCCACTCATGGGCGTATAAATTGGGAAAACTAAAAATCAGCAAGACACAGGCTCCCCAAAGTTTAGGGCTGCTCTGTTGACAAGAACCTCCACTTCATTACACCTTAAATATCCCAGGAAAGACAAAAATGGATAAAGAAGTTGTGGTCCTTATGTACAATAGAATATCACTCAGCCATGAAATCAACGTCATAATGCTATTAACAGCAAGATGAGTGGATTTAGGTAGGACGATTCCAAATGAAATAAGTCACACAGAAAATGACACTTATCATAAGATATCACTTATAGAGGGAATGTAAAAACCGCTACCCTTGAACTGAATTACAAAACAGAACAGAGACACACGTTTAGAAAAAACACTATGGCTGCTTAACGGTAAAGGTGTGGTGGGGTGATGCATAAAACAAGGGTTTCAAATTAGCTCAGATACCGTTCCATAAACTCAATAGGTAATAGACAAGACCTACTCCTTGCTCAGTGAATTGGACTCAACACCCCCTATTCACCGCCCAAGAATATATCTGACTAGTAAGAATCTTAAAACCTATGTATTGATATCTCTCTGTAAGTGAGTCAAGTGGGTGTAAAGCGGCATAAACACAGCAGTGAAAAGCAGCTAAACCCCATTATAAAAGTCAATTACTTTTAAAAACCCGTGAAACAAAGACAGTGAAAGAGAGAGAAATTCTTACACAATTCGTTCAGGGGCTGTGATGCCACCTGGATTGACCATATCTAGACCCACAGCTGATTGAGACATAAGGGTGGACACTCTTGGGGCTGAGAGGTTTGGTGAGGTTGGGTGAGGAAACGCAGACCCTTTAAAGTAATACTGCGTGGTACCCATCCCATGGGTCCCAAATCTCCAGGTTCAAGGGCATCTTCCTACATCGAAAACATGCATGAGAAACCCAGAAGACGGTACACCGTGTGATCGGGAAAGGTTTCTAAAACGCACCTCATTTCTCATCTCCTTGGGCTCGGGTTCGCCATTCCAGCCGCTTCACTAGCAACCTGCCTCCTTGGAGAATCAGCACCTTTAACCTCCTGTTCCGTACAGGTTGCAATTTGTCCTGAGGATGAACAGGAAGAGGGGGAACCAATGAGAGACTAGCTCTAGGTGTAGGGACAGGCACAGGTCACTCTATTTTCTCATCAGGAAGAAGAATTAACCACAGGCTCAGCCTGCCGGCCGGAACCAAAATAGGGCCTGAAGCAATCCTGCGCTTTTGAGGCCAGCTCCCAAGAAAGCGAGTTGAAAAATGGAGCTCAGGGGCACTGCAATTCACAAACCTGCAGACTTATAAATGATAACTCTCGTCCACAAATATATTGAGGGAAGGCAACGAAGAGGAGTTGAAAGCAAGGCAGAATTGCAGGAAACACATTTCAGGAGGGAGATTCGAATCGCCTTTAAAGCACAGGAAAAGGGGCAAAACCTCGACAATGACGCCCTTGGCCAAAAAGGGCGTATGCGTTTTTTCCTGAATATATTCAGGAAAAAACGCATACGCCCTTTTTGGCCAACCAAGCAACCTGGAAAGGCAAATCAGCGCTACAAAGAAGACTCGCTTCCCATCGGTCAAAAGGGCCATGCTGAATAAAGTGTAAAAACCAGAAATGCAGGACAGGCCATGGAGAAATGGGAGCCTGGCCACGCTGATGGGCGGGATGTAAATTGCCAACAGCCACTCTGGAGAAGTGTACGGTGTGTCCTGAAACATCTAAAAAACTCAGCTTAGAGAGCATAGGGCACTTCCACTCATGGGCTTATAAAATGGGAAAACTAAAAATCAGCAAGACACAGGCTCCCCAAAGTTTAGGGCTGCTCTGTTGACAAGAACCTCCACTTCGTTACACCTTAAATATCCCAGGAAAGACAAAAATGGATAAAGAAGTTGTGGTCCTTATGTACAATAGAATATCACTCAGCCATGAAATCAACGTCCTAATGCTAGTAGCAGCAAGATGAGTGGATTTAGGTAGGACGATTCCAAATGAAATAAGTCACACATAAAATGACACTTATCATAAGATATCACTTATAGAGGGAATGTAAAAACCGCTACCCTTGAACTGAATTACAAAACAGAACAGAGACACACGTTTAGAAAAAACACTATGGCTGCTTAACGGTAAAGGTGAGGTGGGGTGATGCATAAAACAAGGGTTTCAAATTAGCTCAGATACCGTTCCATAAACTCAATAGGTAATAGACAAGACCTACTCCTTGCTCAGTGAATTGGACTCAACACCCCCTATTCACCGCCCAAGAATATATCTGACTAGTAAGAATCTTAAAACCTATGTATTGATATCTCTCTGTAAGTGAGTCAAGTGGGTGTAAAGCGGCAGAAACACAGCAGTGAAAAGCAGCTAAACCCCATTATAAAAATCAATTACTTTTAAAAACCCGTGAAACAAAGACAGTGAAAGAGAGAGAAATTCTTACAAAATTCGTTCAGGGGCTGTGATGCCACCTGGATTGACCATATCTAGACCCACAGCTGATTGAGACATAAGGGTGGACACTCTTGGAGCTGAGAGGTTTGGTGAGGTTGGGTGAGGAAACGCAGACCCTTTAAAGTAATACTGCGTGGTACCCATCCCATGGGTCCCAAATCTCCAGGTTCAAGGGCATCTTCCTACATCGAAAACATGCATGAGAAACCCAGAAGACGGTACACCGTGTGATCGGGAAAGGTTTCTAAAACGCACCTCATTTCTCATCTCCTTGTGCTCGGGTTCGCCATTCCAGCCGCTTCACTAGCAACCTGCCTCCTTGGAGAATCAGCACCTTTAACCTCCTGTTCCGTACAGGTTGCAATTTGTCCTGAGGATGAACAGGAAGAAGGGGAACCAATGAGAGACTAGCTCTAGGTGTAGGGACAGGCACAGGTCACTCTATTTTCTCATCAGGAAGAAGAATTAACCACAGGCTCAGCCTGCCGGCCGGAACCAAAATAGGGCCTGAAGCAATCCTGCTCTTTTGAGGCCAGCTCCCAAGAAAGCGAGTTGAAAAATGGAGCTCAGGGGCACTGCAATTCACAAACCTGCAGACTTATAAATGATAACTCTCGTCCACAAATATATTGAGGGAAGGCAACGAAGAGGATTTGAAAGCAAGGCAGAATTGCAGGAAACACATTTCAGGAGGGAGATTCGAATCGCCTTTAAAGAACAGGAAAAGGGGCAAAACCTCGACAATGACGCCCTTGGCCAAAAAGGGCGTATGCGTTTTTTCCTGAATATATTCAGGAAAAAACGCATACGCCCTTTTTGGCCAACCAAGCAACCTGGAAAGGCAAATCAGCGCTACAAAGAAGACTCGCTTCCCATCGGTCAAAAGGGCCATGCTGAATAAAGTGTCAAAACCAGAAATGCAGGACAGGCCATGGAGAAACGTGAGCCTGGCTACGCTGATGGGCGGGATGTAAATTGCCAACAGCCACTCTGGAGAAGTGTACGGTGTGTCCTGAAACATCTAAAAAACTCAGCTTAGAGAGCATAGGGCACTTCCACTCATGGGCGTATAAATTGGGAAAACTAAAAATCAGCAAGACACAGGCTCCCCAAAGTTTAGGGCTGCTCTGTTGACAAGAACCTCCACTTCATTACACCTTAAATATCCCAGGAAAGACAAAAATGGATAAAGAAGTTGTGGTCCTTATGTACAATAGAATATCACTCAGCCATGAAATCAACGTCCTAATGCTAGTAGCAGCAAGATGAGTGGATTTAGGTAGGACGATTCCAAATGAAATAAGTCACACATAAAATGACACTTATCATAAGATATCACTTATAGAGGGAATGTAAAAACCGCTACCCTTGAACTGAATTACAAAACAGAACAGAGACACACGTTTAGAAAAAACACTATGGCTGCTTAACGGTAAAGGTGAGGTGGGGTGATGCATAAAACAAGGGTTTCAAATTAGCTCAGATACCGTTCCATAAACTCAATAGGTAATAGACAAGACCTACTCCTTGCCCAGTGAATTGGACTCAACACCCCCTATTCACCGCCCAAGAATATATCTGACTAGTAAGAATCTTAAAACCTATGTATTGATATCTCTCTGTAAGTGAGTCAAGTGGGTGTAAAGCGGCAGAAACACAGCAGTGAAAAGCAGCTAAACCCCATTATAAAAATCAATTACTTTTAAAAACCCGTGAAACAAAGAGAGTGAAAGAGAGAGAAATTCTTACAAAATTCGTTCAGGGGCTGTGATGCCACCTGGATTGACCATATCTAGACCCACAGCTGATTGAGACATAAGGGTGGACACTCTTGGAGCTGAGAGGTTTGGTGAGGTTGGGTGAGGAAACGCAGACCCTTTAAAGTAATACTGCGTGGTACCCATCCCATGGGTCCCAAATCTCCAGGTTCAAGGGCATCTTCCTACATCGAAAACATGCATGAGAAACCCAGAAGACGGTACACCGTGTGATCGGGAAAGGTTTCTAAAACGCACCTCATTTCTCATCTCCTTGTGCTCGGGTTCGCCATTCCAGCCGCTTCACTAGCAACCTGCCTCCTTGGAGAATCAGCACCTTTAACCTCCTGTTCCGTACAGGTTGCAATTTGTCCTGAGGATGAACAGGAAGAAGGGGAACCAATGAGAGACTAGCTCTAGGTGTAGGGACAGGCACAGGTCACTCTATTTTCTCATCAGGAAGAAGAATTAACCACAGGCTCAGCCTGCCGGCCGGAACCAAAATAGGGCCTGAAGCAATCCTGCTCTTTTGAGGCCAGCTCCCAAGAAAGCGAGTTGAAAAATGGAGCTCAGGGGCACTGCAATTCACAAACCTGCAGACTTATAAATGATAACTCTCGTCCACAAATATATTGAGGGAAGGCAACGAAGAGGATTTGAAAGCAAGGCAGAATTGCAGGAAACACATTTCAGGAGGGAGATTCGAATCGCCTTTAAAGAACAGGAAAAGGGGCAAAACCTCGACAATGACGCCCTTGGCCAAAAAGGGCGTATGCGTTTTTTCCTGAATATATTCAGGAAAAAACGCATACGCCCTTTTTGGCCAACCAAGCAACCTGGAAAGGCAAATCAGCGCTACAAAGAAGACTCGCTTCCCATCGGTCAAAAGGGCCATGGTGAATAAAGTGTCAAAACCAGAAATGCAGGACAGGCCATGGAGAAACGGGAGCCTGGCTACGCTGATGGGCGGGATGTAAATTGCCAACAGCCACTCTGGAGAAGTGTACGGTGTGTCCTGAAACATCTAAAAAACTCAGCTTAGAGAGCATAGGGCACTTCCACTCATGGGCGTATAAATTGGGAAAACTAAAAATCAGCAAGACACAGGCTCCCCAAAGTTTAGGGCTGCTCTGTTGACAAGAACCTCCACTTCATTACACCTTAAATATCCCAGGAAAGACAAAAATGGATAAAGAAGTTGTGGTCCTTATGTACAATAGAATATCACTCAGCCATGAAATCAACGTCATAATGCTAGTAGCAGCAAGATGAGTGGATTTAGGTAGGACGATTCCAAATGAAATAAGTCACACAGAAAATGACACTTATCATAAGATATCACTTATAGAGGGAATGTAAAAACCGCTACCCTTGAACTGAATTACAAAACAGAGCAGAGTCACACGTTTAGAAAGCACACTATGGCTGCTTAAGGGGAAAGGTGAGGTGGTGTGATGCATATAACAAGCTTTTCAAATTAGCTCAGATACTGTTCCATAAACCCAATAGGTAATAGACAAGACCTACTCCTTGCTCAGTGAATTGGACTCAACACCACCTATTCACCGCCCAAGAATCTATCTGACTAGTAAGAATCTTAAAACCTATGTATTGATATCTCTCTGTAAGTGAGTCAAGTGGGTGTAAAGCGGCATAAACACAGCAGTGAAAAGCAGCTAAACCCCATTATAAAAGTCAATTACTTTTAAAAACCCGTGAAACAAAGACAGTGAAAGAGAGAGAAATTCTTACACAATTCGTTCAGGGGCTGTGATGCCACCTGGATTGACCATATCTAGACCCACAGCTGACGGAGACATAAGGGTGGACACTCTTGGGGCTGAGAGGTTTGGTGAGGTTGGGTGAGGAAACGCAGACCCTTTAAAGTAATACTGCGTGGTACCCATCCCATGGGTCCCAAATCTCCAGGTTCAAGGGCATCTTCCTACATCGAAAACATGCATGAGAAACCCAGAAGACGGTACACCGTGTGATCGGGAAAGGTTTCTAAAACGCACCTCATTTCTCATCTCCTTGTGCTCGGGTTCGCCATTCCAGCCGCTTCACTAGCAACCTGCCTCCTTGGAGAATCAGCACCTTTAACCTCCTGTTCCTTACAGGTTGCAATTTGTCCTGAGGATGAACAGGAAGAGGGGGAACCAATGAGAGACTAGGTCTAGGTGATGGGACAGGCACAGGTCACTCTATTTTCCCATCAGGAAGAAGAATTAACCACAGGCTCAGCCTGCCGCCCGGGACCAGAATAGGGCGTGAAGCAATCCTGCGCTTTTGCGGCCAGCTCCCAAGAAAGCGAGTTGAAAAATGGAGCTCAGGGGCACTGCAATTCACAAACCTGCAGACTTATAAATGATAACTCTCGCCCACACATATATTGAGGGAAGGCAACGAAGAGGAGTTGAAAGCAAGGCAGAATTGCAGGAAACAGATTTCAGGAGGGAGATTCGAATCGCCTTTAAAGCACAGGAAAAGCGGCAAAAGCTCGACAATGATGCCCTTGGCCAAAAAGGGCGTATGCGTTTTTTCCTGAATATATTCAGGAAAAAACGCATACGCCCTTTTTGGCCAACCAAGCAACCTGGAAAGGCAAATCAGCGCTACAAAGAAGTCTCGCTTCCCATCGGTCAAAAGGGCCATGCTGAATAAAGTGTCAAAACCAGAAATGCAGGACAGGCCATGGAGAAACGGGAGCCTGGCTACGCTGATGGGCGGGATGTAAATTGCCAACAGCCACTCTGGAGAAGTGTACGGTGTGTCCTGAAACATCTAAAAAACTCAGCTTAGAGAGCATAGGGCACTTCCACTCATGGGCGTATAAATTGGGAAAACTAAAAATCAGAAAGACACAGGCTCCCCAAAGTTTAGGGCTGCTCTGTTGACAAGAACCTCCACTTCGTTACAACTTAAATATCCCAGGAAAGACAAAAATGGATAAAGAAGTTGTGGTCCTTATGTACAATAGAATATCACTCAGCCATGAAATCAACGTCATAATGCTAGTAGCAGCAAGATGAGTGGATTTAGGTAGGACGATTCTAAATGAAATAAGTCACACAGAAAATGACACTTATCATAAGATATCACTTATAGAGGGAATGTAAAAACCGCTACCCTTGAACTGAATTACAAATCAGAGCAGAGTCACACGTTTAGAAAGCACACTATGGCTGCTTAAGGGGAAAGGTGAGGTGGTGTGATGCATAAAACAAGCTTTTCAAATTAGCTCAGATACTGTTCCATAAACCCAATAGGTAATAGACAAGACCTACTCCTTGCTCAGTGAATTGGACTCAACACCCCCTATTCACCGCCCAAGAATCTATCTGACTAGTAAGAATCTTAAAACCTATGTATTGATATCTCTCTGTAAGTGAGTCAAGTGGGTGTAAAGCGGCAGAAACACAGCAGTGAAAAGCAGCTAAACCCCATTATAAAAGTCAATTACTTTTAAAAACCCGTGAAACAAAGACAGTGAAAGAGAGAGAAATTCTTACACAATTCGTTCAGGGGCTGTGATGCCACCTGGATTGACCATATCTAGACCCACAGCTGACGGAGACATAAGGGTGGACACTCTTGGAGCTGAGAGGTTTGGTGAGGTTGGGTGAGGAAACGCAGACCCTTTAAAGTAATACTGCGTGGTACCCATCCCAAGGGTCCCAAATCTCCAGGTTCAAGGGCATCTTCCTACATCGAAAACATGCATGAGAAACCCAGAAGACGGTACACCGTGTGATCGGGAAAGGTTTCTAAAACGCACCTCATTTCTCATCTCCTTGTGCTCGGGTTCGCCATTCCAGCCGCTTCACTAGCAACCTGCCTCCTTGGAGAATCAGCACCTTTAACCTCCTGTTCCGTACAGGTTGCAATTTGTCCTGAGGATGAACAGGAAGAAGGGGAACCAATGAGAGACTAGCTCTAGGTGTAGGGACAGGCACAGGTCACTCTATTTTCTCATCAGGAAGAAGAATTAACCACAGGCTCAGCCTGCCGGCCGGAACCAAAATAGGGCCTGAAGCAATCCTGCTCTTTTGAGGCCAGCTCCCAAGAAAGCGAGTTGAAAAATGGAGCTCAGGGGCACTGCAATTCACAAACCTGCAGACTTATAAATGATAACTCTCGTCCACAAATATATTGAGGGAAGGCAACGAAGAGGATTTGAAAGCAAGGCAGAATTGCAGGAAACACATTTCAGGAGGGAGATTCGAATCGCCTTTAAAGAACAGGAAAAGGGGCAAAACCTCGACAATGACGCCCTTGGCCAAAAAGGGCGTATGCGTTTTTTCCTGAATATATTCAGGAAAAAACGCATACGCCCTTTTTGGCCAACCAAGCAACCTGGAAAGGCAAATCAGCGCTACAAAGAAGACTCGCTTCCCATCGGTCAAAAGGGCCATGGTGAATAAAGTGTCAAAACCAGAAATGCAGGACAGGCCATGGAGAAACGGGAGCCTGGCTACGCTGATGGGCGGGATGTAAATTGCCAACAGCCACTCTGGAGAAGTGTACGGTGTGTCCTGAAACATCTAAAAAACTCAGCTTAGAGAGCATAGGGCACTTCCACTCATGGGCGTATAAATTGGGAAAACTAAAAATCAGCAAGACACAGGCTCCCCAAAGTTTAGGGCTGCTCTGTTGACAAGAACCTCCACTTCATTACACCTTAAATATCCCAGGAAAGACAAAAATGGATAAAGAAGTTGTGGTCCTTATGTACAATAGAATATCACTCAGCCATGAAATCAACGTCATAATGCTAGTAGCAGCAAGATGAGTGGATTTAGGTAGGACGATTCCAAATGAAATAAGTCACACAGAAAATGACACTTATCATAAGATATCACTTATAGAGGGAATGTAAAAACCGCTACCCTTGAACTGAATTACAAAACAGAGCAGAGTCACACGTTTAGAAAGCACACTATGGCTGCTTAAGGGGAAAGGTGAGGTGGTGTGATGCATATAACAAGCTTTTCAAATTAGCTCAGATACTGTTCCATAAACCCAATAGGTAATAGACAAGACCTACTCCTTGCTCAGTGAATTGGACTCAACACCACCTATTCACCGCCCAAGAATCTATCTGACTAGTAAGAATCTTAAAACCTATGTATTGATATCTCTCTGTAAGTGAGTCAAGTGGGTGTAAAGCGGCATAAACACAGCAGTGAAAAGCAGCTAAACCCCATTATAAAAGTCAATTACTTTTAAAAACCCGTGAAACAAAGACAGTGAAAGAGAGAGAAATTCTTACACAATTCGTTCAGGGGCTGTGATGCCACCTGGATTGACCATATCTAGACCCACAGCTGACGGAGACATAAGGGTGGACACTCTTGGGGCTGAGAGGTTTGGTGAGGTTGGGTGAGGAAACGCAGACCCTTTAAAGTAATACTGCGTGGTACCCATCCCATGGGTCCCAAATCTCCAGGTTCAAGGGCATCTTCCTACATCGAAAACATGCATGAGAAACCCAGAAGACGGTACACCGTGTGATCGGGAAAGGTTTCTAAAACGCACCTCATTTCTCATCTCCTTGTGCTCGGGTTCGCCATTCCAGCCGCTTCACTAGCAACCTGCCTCCTTGGAGAATCAGCACCTTTAACCTCCTGTTCCTTACAGGTTGCAATTTGTCCTGAGGATGAACAGGAAGAGGGGGAACCAATGAGAGACTAGGTCTAGGTGATGGGACAGGCACAGGTCACTCTATTTTCCCATCAGGAAGAAGAATTAACCACAGGCTCAGCCTGCCGCCCGGGACCAGAATAGGGCGTGAAGCAATCCTGCGCTTTTGCGGCCAGCTCCCAAGAAAGCGAGTTGAAAAATGGAGCTCAGGGGCACTGCAATTCACAAACCTGCAGACTTATAAATGATAACTCTCGCCCACACATATATTGAGGGAAGGCAACGAAGAGGAGTTGAAAGCAAGGCAGAATTGCAGGAAACAGATTTCAGGAGGGAGATTCGAATCGCCTTTAAAGCACAGGAAAAGCGGCAAAAGCTCGACAATGATGCCCTTGGCCAAAAAGGGCGTATGCGTTTTTTCCTGAATATATTCAGGAAAAAACGCATACGCCCTTTTTGGCCAACCAAGCAACCTGGAAAGGCAAATCAGCGCTACAAAGAAGTCTCGCTTCCCATCGGTCAAAAGGGCCATGCTGAATAAAGTGTCAAAACCAGAAATGCAGGACAGGCCATGGAGAAACGGGAGCCTGGCTACGCTGATGGGCGGGATGTAAATTGCCAACAGCCACTCTGGAGAAGTGTACGGTGTGTCCTGAAACATCTAAAAAACTCAGCTTAGAGAGCATAGGGCACTTCCACTCATGGGCGTATAAATTGGGAAAACTAAAAATCAGAAAGACACAGGCTCCCCAAAGTTTAGGGCTGCTCTGTTGACAAGAACCTCCACTTCGTTACAACTTAAATATCCCAGGAAAGACAAAAATGGATAAAGAAGTTGTGGTCCTTATGTACAATAGAATATCACTCAGCCATGAAATCAACGTCATAATGCTAGTAGCAGCAAGATGAGTGGATTTAGGTAGGACGATTCTAAATGAAATAAGTCACACAGAAAATGACACTTATCATAAGATATCACTTATAGAGGGAATGTAAAAACCGCTACCCTTGAACTGAATTACAAATCAGAGCAGAGTCACACGTTTAGAAAGCACACTATGGCTGCTTAAGGGGAAAGGTGAGGTGGTGTGATGCATAAAACAAGCTTTTCAAATTAGCTCAGATACTGTTCCATAAACCCAATAGGTAATAGACAAGACCTACTCCTTGCTCAGTGAATTGGACTCAACACCCCCTATTCACCGCCCAAGAATCTATCTGACTAGTAAGAATCTTAAAACCTATGTATTGATATCTCTCTGTAAGTGAGTCAAGTGGGTGTAAAGCGGCAGAAACACAGCAGTGAAAAGCAGCTAAACCCCATTATAAAAGTCAATTACTTTTAAAAACCCGTGAAACAAAGACAGTGAAAGAGAGAGAAATTCTTACACAATTAGTTCAGGGGCTGTGATGCCACCTGGATTGACCATATCTAGACCCACAGCTGACTGAGACATAAGGGTGTACACTCTTGGGGCTGAGAGGTTTGGCGAGGTTGGGTGAGGAAACGCAGACCATTTAAAGTAATACTGCGTGGTACCCATCCCATGGGTCCCAAATCTCCAGGTTCAAGGGCATCTTCCTACATCGAAAACATGCATGAGAAACCCCGAAGATGGTACAACGTGTGATCGGGAAAGGTTTCCAAAACGCACCTCATTTCTCATCTCCTTGTTCTCGGGTTCGCCATTCCATCCGCTTTACTAGCAATCTCCCTCCTTGGAGAATCAGCACCTTTAACCTCCTGTTCCGTACAGGTTGCAATTTGTCCTGAGGATGAATAGGAAGATGGGGAACCAATGAGAGACTAGGTCTAGGTGTTGGGACAGGCACAGGTCACTCTATTTTCCCATCAGGAAGAAGAATTAACCACAGGCTCAGCCTGCCGCCCGGGACCAGAATAGGGCCTGAAGCAATCCTGCGCTTTTGCGGCCAGCTCCCAAGAAAGCGAGTTGAAAAATGGAGCTCAGGGGCACTGCAATTCACAACCCTGCAGACTTATAAATGATAACTCTCGTCCACAAATATATTGAGGGAAGGCAACGAAGAGGAGTTGAAAGCAAGGCAGAATTGCAGGAAACAGATTTCAGGAGGGAGATTCGAATCGCCTTTAAAGCACAGGAAAAGGGGCAAAACCTCGACAATGACGCCCTTGGCCAAAAAGGGCGTATGCGTTTTTTCCTGAATATATTCAGGAAAAAACGCATACGCCCTTTTTGGCCAACCAAGCAACCTGGAAAGGCAAATCAGCGCTACAAAGAAGTCTCGCTTCCCATCGGTCAAAAGGGCCATGCTGAATAAAGTGTCAAAACCAGAAATGCAGGACAGGCCATGGAGAAACGGGAGCCTGGCTACGCTGATGGGCGGGATGTAAATTGCCAACAGCCACTCTGGAGAAGTGTACGGTGTGTCCTGAAACATCTAAAAAACTCAGCTTAGAGAGCATAGGGCACTTCCACTCATGGGCTTATAAATTGGGAAAACTAAAAATCAGCAAGACACAGGCTCCCCAAAGTTTAGGGCTGCTCTGTTGACAAGAACCTCCACTTCGTTACACCTTAAATATCCCAGGAAAGACAAAAATGGATAAAGAAGTTGTGGTCCTTATGTACAATAGAATATCACTCAGCCATGAAATCAACGTCATAATGCTAGTAGCAGCAAGATGAGTGGATTTAGGTAGGACGATTCTAAATGAAATAAGTCACACAGAAAATGACACTTATCATAATATATCACTTATAGAGGGAATGTAAAAACCACTACCCTTGAACTGAATTACAAAACAGAGCAGAGTCACACGTTTAGAAAGCACACTATGGCTGCTTAAGGGGAAAGGTGAGGTGGTTTGATGCATATAACAAGCTTTTCAAATTAGCTCAGATACTGTTCCATAAACCCAATAGGTAAGAGACAAGACCTACTCCTTGCTCAGTGAATTGGACTCAACACCACCTACTCACCGCCCAAGAATCTATCTGACTAGTAAGAATCTTAAAACCTATGTATTGATATCTCTCTGTAAGTGAGTCAAGTGGGTGTAAAGCGGCATAAACACAGCAGTGAAAAGCAGCTAAACCCCATTATAAAAGTCAATTACTTTTAAAAACCCGTGAAACAAAGACAGTGAAAGAGAGAGAAATTCTTACACAATTCGTTCAGGGGCTGTGATGCCACCTGGATTGACCATATCTAGACCCACAGCTGACGGAGACATAAGGGTGGACACTCTTGGGGCTGAGAGGTTTGGTGAGGTTGGGTGAGGAAACGCAGACCCTTTAAAGTAATACTGCGTGGTACCCATCCCATGGGTCCCAAATCTCCAGGTTCAAGGGCATCTTCCTACATCGAAAACATGAATGAGAAACCCAGAAGACGGTACACCGTGTGATCGGGAAAGGTTTCTAAAACGCACCTCATTTCTCATCTCCTTGTGCTCGGGTTCGCAATTCCAGCCACTTTACTAGCAATCTCCCTACTTGGAGCATCAGCACCTTTAACCTCCTGTTCCGTACAGGTTGCAATTTGTCCTGAGGATGAATAGGAAGATGGGGAACCAATGAGAGACTAGGTCTAGGTGTTGGGACAGGCACAGGTCACTCTATTTTCCCATCAGGAAGAAGAATTAACCACAGGCTCAGCCTGCCGCCCGGGACCAGAATAGGGCCTGAAGCAATCCTGCGCTTTTGCGGCCAGCTCCCAAGAAAGCGAGTTGAAAAATGGAGCTCAGGGGCACTGCAATTCACAACCCTGCAGACTTATAAATGATAACTCTCGTCCACAAATATATTGAGGGAAGGCAACGAAGAGGAGTTGAAAGCAAGGCAGGATTGCAGGAAACAGATTTCAGGAGGGAGATTCGAATCGCCTTTAAAGCACAGGAAAAGGGGCAAAACCTCGACAATGACGCCCTTGGCCAAAAAGGGCGTATGCGTTTTTTCCTGAATATATTCAGGAAAAAACGCATACGCCCTTTTTGGCCAACCAAGCAACCTGGAAAGGCAAATCAGCGCTACAAAGAAGTCTCGCTTCCCATCGGTCAAAAGGGCCATGCTGAATAAAGTGTCAAAACCAGAAATGCAGGACAGGCCATGGAGAAACGGGAGCCTGGCTACGCTGATGGGCGGGATGTAAATTGCCAACAGCCACTCTGGAGAAGTGTACGGTGTGTCCTGAAACATCTAAAAAACTCAGCTTAGAGAGCATAGGGCACTTCCACTCATGGGCGTATAAATTGGCAAAACTAAAAATCAGAAAGACACAGGCTCCCCAAAGTTTAGGGCTGCTCTGTTGACAAGAACCTCCACTTCGTTACACCTTAAATATCCCAGGAAAGACAAAAATGGATAAAGAAGTTGTGGTCCTTATGTACAATAGAATATCACTCAGCCATGAAATCAACGTCATAATGCTAGTAGCAGCAAGATGAGTGGATTTAGGTAGGACGATTCCAAATGAAATAAGTCACACAGAAAATGACACTTATCATAAGATATCACTTATAGAGGGAATGTAAAAACCTCTACCCTTGAACTGAATTACAAAACAGAACAGAGACACACGTTTAGAAAAAACACTATGGCTGCTTAACGGGAAAGGTGAGGTGGGGTGATGCATAAAACAAGGGTTTCAAATTAGCTCAGATACCGTTCCATAAACTCAATAGGTAATAGACAAGACCTACTCCTTGCTCAGTGAATTGGACTCAACACCCCCTATTCACCGCCCAAGAATCTATCTGACTAGTAAGAATCTTAAAACCTATGTATTGATATCTCTCTGTAAGTGAGTCAAGTGGGTGTAAAGCGGCAGAAACACAGCAGTGAAAAGCAGCTAAACCCCATTATAAAAGTCAATTACTTTTAAAAACCCGTGAAACAAAGACAGTGAAAGAGAGAGAAATTCTTACACAATTCGTTCAGGGGCTGTGATGCCACCTGGATTGACCATATCTAGACCCACAGCTGACTGAGACATAAGGGTGGACACTCTTGGGGCTGAGAGGTTTGGTGAGGTTGGGTGAGGAAACGCAGACCCTTTAAAGTAATACTGCGTGGTACCCATCCCATGGGTCCCAAATCTCCAGGTTCAAGGGCATCTTCCTACATCGAAAACATGCATGAGAAACCCCGAAGATGGTACACCGTGTGATCGGGAAAGGTTTCCAAAACGCACCTCATTTCTCATCTCCTTATTCTCGGGTTCGCCATTCCATCCGCTTTACTAGCAATCTCCCTCCTTGGAGAATCAGCACCTTTAACCTCCTGTTCCGTACAGGTTGCAATTTGTCCTGAGGATGAACAGGAAAATGGGGAACCAATGAGAGACTAGGTCTAGGTGTTGGGACAGGCACAGGTCACTCTATTTTCCCATCAGGAAGAAGAATTAACCACAGGCTCAGCCTGCCGCCCGGGACCAGAATAGGGCCTGAAGCAATCCTGCGCTTTTGCGGCCACCTCCCAAGAAAGCGAGTTGAAAACTGGAGCTCAGGGGCACTGCAATTCACAACCCTGCAGACTTATAAATGATAACTCTCGTCCACATATATATTGAGGGAAGGCAACGAAGAGGATTTGAAAGCAAGGCAGAATTGCAGGAAACACATTTCAGGAGGGAGATTCGAATCGCCTTTAAAGCACAGGAAAAGGGGCAAAACCTCGACAATGACGCCCTTGGCCAAAAAGGGCGTATGCGTTTTTTCCTGAATATATTCAGGAAAAAACGCATACGCCCTTTTTGGCCAACCAAGCAACCTGGAAAGGCAAATCAGCGCTACAAAGAAGTCTCGCTTCCCATCGGTCAAAAGGGACATGCTGAATAAAGTGTCAAAACCAGAAATGCAGGACAGGCCATGGAGAAACGGGAGCCAGGCTACGCTAATGGGCGGGATGTAAATTGCCAACAGCCACTCTGGAGAAGTGTACGGTGCGTCCTGAAACATCTAAAAAACTCAGCTTAGAGAGCATAGGGCACTTCCACTCATGGGCGTATAAATTGGCAAAACTAAAAATCAGCAAGACACAGGCTCCCCAAAGTTTAGGGCTGCTCTGTTGACAAGAACCTCCACTTCGTTACACCTTAAATATCCCAGGAAAGACAAAAATGGATAAAGAAGTTGTGGTCCTTATGTACAATAGAATATCACTCAGCCATGAAATCAACGTCATAATGCTAGTAGCAGCAAGATGAGTGGATTTAGGTAGGACAATTCCAAATGAAATAAGTCACACAGAAAATGACACTTATCATAAGATATCACTTATAGAGGGAATGTAAAAACCGCTACCCTTGAACTGAATTACAAAACAGAACAGAGACACACGTTTAGAAAAAACACTATGGCTGCTTAACGGTAAAGGTGAGGTGGGGTGATGCATAAAACAAGGGTTTCAAATTAGCTCAGATACCGTTCCATAAACTCAATAGGTAATAGACAAGACCTACTCCTTGCTCAGTGAATTGGACTCAACACCCCCTATTCACCGCCCAAGAATATATCTGACTAGTAAGAATCTTAAAACCTATGTATTGATATCTCTCTGTAAGTGAGTCAAGTGGGTGTAAAGCGGTAGAAACACAGCAGTGAAAAGCAGCTAAACCCCATTATAAAAATCAATTACTTTTAAAAACCCATGAAACAAAGACAGTGAAAGAGAGAGAAATTCTTACAAAATTCGTTCAGGGGCTGTGATGCCACCTGGATTGACCATATCTAGACCCACAGCTGATTGAGACATAAGGGTGGACACTCATGGGGCTGAGAGGTTTGGTGAGGTTGGGTGAGGAAACGCAGACCCTTTAAAGTAATACTGCGTGGTACCCATCCCATGGGTCCCAAATCTCCAGGTTCAAGGGCATCTTCCTACATCGAAAACATGCATGAGAAACCCAGAAGACGGTACACCGTGTGATCGGGAAAGGTTTCTAAAACGCACCTCATTTCTCATCTCCTTGTGCTCGGGTTCGCCATTCCAGCCGCTTCACTAGCAACCTGCCTCCTTGGAGAATCAGCACCTTTAACCTCCTGTTCCTTACAGGTTGCAATTTGTCCTGAGGATGAACAGGAAGAGGGGGAACCAATGAGAGACTAGGTCTAGGTGATGGGACAGGCACAGGTCACTCTATTTTCCCATCAGGAAGAAGAATTAACCACAGGCTCAGCCTGCCGCCCGGGACCAGAATAGGGCGTGAAGCAATCCTGCGCTTTTGCGGCCAGCTCCCAAGAAAGCGAGTTGAAAAATGGAGCTCAGGGGCACTGCAATTCACAAACCTGCAGACTTATAAATGATAACTCTCGCCCACACATATATTGAGGGAAGGCAACGAAGAGGAGTTGAAAGCAAGGCAGAATTGCAGGAAACAGATTTCAGGAGGGAGATTCGAATCGCCTTTAAAGCACAGGAAAAGCGGCAAAAGCTCGACAATGATGCCCTTGGCCAAAAAGGGCGTATGCGTTTTTTCCTGAATATATTCAGGAAAAAACGCATACGCCCTTTTTGGCCAACCAAGCAACCTGGAAAGGCAAATCAGCGCTACAAAGAAGTCTCGCTTCCCATCGGTCAAAAGGGCCATGCTGAATAAAGTGTCAAAACCAGAAATGCAGGACAGGCCATGGAGAAACGGGAGCCTGGCTACGCTGATGGGCGGGATGTAAATTGCCAACAGCCACTCTGGAGAAGTGTACGGTGTGTCCTGAAACATCTAAAAAACTCAGCTTAGAGAGCATAGGGCACTTCCACTCATGGGCGTATAAATTGGGAAAACTAAAAATCAGAAAGACACAGGCTCCCCAAAGTTTAGGGCTGCTCTGTTGACAAGAACCTCCACTTCGTTACAACTTAAATATCCCAGGAAAGACAAAAATGGATAAAGAAGTTGTGGTCCTTATGTACAATAGAATATCACTCAGCCATGAAATCAACGTCATAATGCTAGTAGCAGCAAGATGAGTGGATTTAGGTAGGACGATTCTAAATGAAATAAGTCACACAGAAAATGACACTTATCATAAGATATCACTTATAGAGGGAATGTAAAAACCGCTACCCTTGAACTGAATTACAAATCAGAGCAGAGTCACACGTTTAGAAAGCACACTATGGCTGCTTAAGGGGAAAGGTGAGGTGGTGTGATGCATAAAACAAGCTTTTCAAATTAGCTCAGATACTGTTCCATAAACCCAATAGGTAATAGACAAGACCTACTCCTTGCTCAGTGAATTGGACTCAACACCCCCTATTCACCGCCCAAGAATCTATCTGACTAGTAAGAATCTTAAAACCTATGTATTGATATCTCTCTGTAAGTGAGTCAAGTGGGTGTAAAGCGGCAGAAACACAGCAGTGAAAAGCAGCTAAACCCCATTATAAAAGTCAATTACTTTTAAAAACCCGTGAAACAAAGACAGTGAAAGAGAGAGAAATTCTTACACAATTAGTTCAGGGGCTGTGATGCCACCTGGATTGACCATATCTAGACCCACAGCTGACTGAGACATAAGGGTGTACACTCTTGGGGCTGAGAGGTTTGGCGAGGTTGGGTGAGGAAACGCAGACCATTTAAAGTAATACTGCGTGGTACCCATCCCATGGGTCCCAAATCTCCAGGTTCAAGGGCATCTTCCTACATCGAAAACATGCATGAGAAACCCCGAAGATGGTACAACGTGTGATCGGGAAAGGTTTCCAAAACGCACCTCATTTCTCATCTCCTTGTTCTCGGGTTCGCCATTCCATCCGCTTTACTAGCAATCTCCCTCCTTGGAGAATCAGCACCTTTAACCTCCTGTTCCGTACAGGTTGCAATTTGTCCTGAGGATGAATAGGAAGATGGGGAACCAATGAGAGACTAGGTCTAGGTGTTGGGACAGGCACAGGTCACTCTATTTTCCCATCAGGAAGAAGAATTAACCACAGGCTCAGCCTGCCGCCCGGGACCAGAATAGGGCCTGAAGCAATCCTGCGCTTTTGCGGCCAGCTCCCAAGAAAGCGAGTTGAAAAATGGAGCTCAGGGGCACTGCAATTCACAACCCTGCAGACTTATAAATGATAACTCTCGTCCACAAATATATTGAGGGAAGGCAACGAAGAGGAGTTGAAAGCAAGGCAGAATTGCAGGAAACAGATTTCAGGAGGGAGATTCGAATCGCCTTTAAAGCACAGGAAAAGGGGCAAAACCTCGACAATGACGCCCTTGGCCAAAAAGGGCGTATGCGTTTTTTCCTGAATATATTCAGGAAAAAACGCATACGCCCTTTTTGGCCAACCAAGCAACCTGGAAAGGCAAATCAGCGCTACAAAGAAGTCTCGCTTCCCATCGGTCAAAAGGGCCATGCTGAATAAAGTGTCAAAACCAGAAATGCAGGACAGGCCATGGAGAAACGGGAGCCTGGCTACGCTGATGGGCGGGATGTAAATTGCCAACAGCCACTCTGGAGAAGTGTACGGTGTGTCCTGAAACATCTAAAAAACTCAGCTTAGAGAGCATAGGGCACTTCCACTCATGGGCTTATAAATTGGGAAAACTAAAAATCAGCAAGACACAGGCTCCCCAAAGTTTAGGGCTGCTCTGTTGACAAGAACCTCCACTTCGTTACACCTTAAATATCCCAGGAAAGACAAAAATGGATAAAGAAGTTGTGGTCCTTATGTACAATAGAATATCACTCAGCCATGAAATCAACGTCATAATGCTAGTAGCAGCAAGATGAGTGGATTTAGGTAGGACGATTCTAAATGAAATAAGTCACACAGAAAATGACACTTATCATAATATATCACTTATAGAGGGAATGTAAAAACCACTACCCTTGAACTGAATTACAAAACAGAGCAGAGTCACACGTTTAGAAAGCACACTATGGCTGCTTAAGGGGAAAGGTGAGGTGGTTTGATGCATATAACAAGCTTTTCAAATTAGCTCAGATACTGTTCCATAAACCCAATAGGTAAGAGACAAGACCTACTCCTTGCTCAGTGAATTGGACTCAACACCACCTACTCACCGCCCAAGAATCTATCTGACTAGTAAGAATCTTAAAACCTATGTATTGATATCTCTCTGTAAGTGAGTCAAGTGGGTGTAAAGCGGCATAAACACAGCAGTGAAAAGCAGCTAAACCCCATTATAAAAGTCAATTACTTTTAAAAACCCGTGAAACAAAGACAGTGAAAGAGAGAGAAATTCTTACACAATTCGTTCAGGGGCTGTGATGCCACCTGGATTGACCATATCTAGACCCACAGCTGACGGAGACATAAGGGTGGACACTCTTGGGGCTGAGAGGTTTGGTGAGGTTGGGTGAGGAAACGCAGACCCTTTAAAGTAATACTGCGTGGTACCCATCCCATGGGTCCCAAATCTCCAGGTTCAAGGGCATCTTCCTACATCGAAAACATGAATGAGAAACCCAGAAGACGGTACACCGTGTGATCGGGAAAGGTTTCTAAAACGCACCTCATTTCTCATCTCCTTGTGCTCGGGTTCGCAATTCCAGCCACTTTACTAGCAATCTCCCTACTTGGAGCATCAGCACCTTTAACCTCCTGTTCCGTACAGGTTGCAATTTGTCCTGAGGATGAATAGGAAGATGGGGAACCAATGAGAGACTAGGTCTAGGTGTTGGGACAGGCACAGGTCACTCTATTTTCCCATCAGGAAGAAGAATTAACCACAGGCTCAGCCTGCCGCCCGGGACCAGAATAGGGCCTGAAGCAATCCTGCGCTTTTGCGGCCAGCTCCCAAGAAAGCGAGTTGAAAAATGGAGCTCAGGGGCACTGCAATTCACAACCCTGCAGACTTATAAATGATAACTCTCGTCCACAAATATATTGAGGGAAGGCAACGAAGAGGAGTTGAAAGCAAGGCAGAATTGCAGGAAACAGATTTCAGGAGGGAGATTCGAGTCGCCTTTAAAGCACAGGAAAAGGGGCAAAACCTCGACAATGACGCCCTTGGCCAAAAAGGGCGTATGCGTTTTTTCCTGAATATATTCAGGAAAAAACGCATACGCCCTTTTTGGCCAACCAAGCAACCTGGAAAGGCAAATCAGCGCTACAAAGAAGTCTCGCTTCCCATCGGTCAAAAGGGCCATGCTGAATAAAGTGTCAAAACCAGAAATGCAGGACAGGCCATGGAGAAACGGGAGCCTGGCTACGCTGATGGGCGGGATGTAAATTGCCAACAGCCACTCTGGAGAAGTGTACGGTGTGTCCTGAAACATCTAAAAAACTCAGCTTAGAGAGCATAGGGCACTTCCACTCATGGGCGTATAAATTGGCAAAACTAAAAATCAGAAAGACACAGGCTCCCCAAAGTTTAGGGCTGCTCTGTTGACAAGAACCTCCACTTCGTTACACCTTAAATATCCCAGGAAAGACAAAAATGGATAAAGAAGTTGTGGTCCTTATGTACAATAGAATATCACTCAGCCATGAAATCAACGTCATAATGCTAGTAGCAGCAAGATGAGTGGATTTAGGTAGGACGATTCCAAATGAAATAAGTCACACAGAAAATGACACTTATCATAAGATATCACTTATAGAGGGAATGTAAAAACCTCTACCCTTGAACTGAATTACAAAACAGAACAGAGACACACGTTTAGAAAAAACACTATGGCTGCTTAACGGGAAAGGTGAGGTGGGGTGATGCATAAAACAAGGGTTTCAAATTAGCTCAGATACCGTTCCATAAACTCAATAGGTAATAGACAAGACCTACTCCTTGCTCAGTGAATTGGACTCAACACCCCCTATTCACCGCCCAAGAATCTATCTGACTAGTAAGAATCTTAAAACCTATGTATTGATATCTCTCTGTAAGTGAGTCAAGTGGGTGTAAAGCGGCAGAAACACAGCAGTGAAAAGCAGCTAAACCCCATTATAAAAGTCAATTACTTTTAAAAACCCGTGAAACAAAGACAGTGAAAGAGAGAGAAATTCTTACACAATTCGTTCAGGGGCTGTGATGCCACCTGGATTGACCATATCTAGACCCACAGCTGACTGAGACATAAGGGTGGACACTCTTGGGGCTGAGAGGTTTGGTGAGGTTGGGTGAGGAAACGCAGACCCTTTAAAGTAATACTGCGTGGTACCCATCCCATGGGTCCCAAATCTCCAGGTTCAAGGGCATCTTCCTACATCGAAAACATGCATGAGAAACCCCGAAGATGGTACACCGTGTGATCGGGAAAGGTTTCCAAAACGCACCTCATTTCTCATCTCCTTATTCTCGGGTTCGCCATTCCATCCGCTTTACTAGCAATCTCCCTCCTTGGAGAATCAGCACCTTTAACCTCCTGTTCCGTACAGGTTGCAATTTGTCCTGAGGATGAACAGGAAAATGGGGAACCAATGAGAGACTAGGTCTAGGTGTTGGGACAGGCACAGGTCACTCTATTTTCCCATCAGGAAGAAGAATTAACCACAGGCTCAGCCTGCCGCCCGGGACCAGAATAGGGCCTGAAGCAATCCTGCGCTTTTGCGGCCAGCTCCCAAGAAAGCGAGTTGAAAACTGGAGCTCAGGGGCACTGCAATTCACAACCCTGCAGACTTATAAATGATAACTCTCGTCCACATATATATTGAGGGAAGGCAACGAAGAGGATTTGAAAGCAAGGCAGAATTGCAGGAAACACATTTCAGGAGGGAGATTCGAATCGCCTTTAAAGCACAGGAAAAGGGGCAAAACCTCGACAATGACGCCCTTGGCCAAAAAGGGCGTATGCGTTTTTTCCTGAATATATTCAGGAAAAAACGCATACGCCCTTTTTGGCCAACCAAGCAACCTGGAAAGGCAAATCAGCGCTACAAAGAAGTCTCGCTTCCCATCGGTCAAAAGGGACATGCTGAATAAAGTGTCAAAACCAGAAATGCAGGACAGGCCATGGAGAAACGGGAGCCTGGCTACGCTAATGGGCGGGATGTAAATTGCCAACAGCCACTCTGGAGAAGTGTACGGTGCGTCCTGAAACATCTAAAAAACTCAGCTTAGAGAGCATAGGGCACTTCCACTCATGGGCGTATAAATTGGCAAAACTAAAAATCAGCAAGACACAGGCTCCCCAAAGTTTAGGGCTGCTCTGTTGACAAGAACCTCCACTTCGTTACACCTTAAATATCCCAGGAAAGACAAAAATGGATAAAGAAGTTGTGGTCCTTATGTACAATAGAATATCACTCAGCCATGAAATCAACGTCATAATGCTAGTAGCAGCAAGATGAGTGGATTTAGGTAGGACAATTCCAAATGAAATAAGTCACACAGAAAATGACACTTATCATAAGATATCACTTATAGAGGGAATGTAAAAACCGCTACCCTTGAACTGAATTACAAAACAGAACAGAGACACACGTTTAGAAAAAACACTATGGCTGCTTAACGGTAAAGGTGAGGTGGGGTGATGCATAAAACAAGGTTTTCAAATTAGCTCAGATACCGTTCCATAAACTCAATAGGTAATAGACAAGACCTACTCCTTGCTCAGTGAATTGGACTCAACACCCCCTATTCACCGCCCAAGAATATATCTGACTAGTAAGAATCTTAAAACCTATGTATTGATATCTCTCTGTAAGTGAGTCAAGTGGGTGTAAAGCGGTAGAAACACAGCAGTGAAAAGCAGCTAAACCCCATTATAAAAATCAATTACTTTTAAAAACCCATGAAACAAAGACAGTGAAAGAGAGAGAAATTCTTACAAAATTCGTTCAGGGGCTGTGATGCCACCTGGATTGACCATATCTAGACCCACAGCTGATTGAGACATAAGGGTGGACACTCATGGGGCTGAGAGGTTTGGTGAGGTTGGGTGAGGAAACGCAGACCCTTTAAAGTAATACTGCGTGGTACCCATCCCATGGGTCCCAAATCTCCAGGTTCAAGGGCATCTTCCTACATCGAAAACATGCATGAGAAACCCAGAAGACGGTACACCGTGTGATCGGGAAAGGTTTCTAAAACGCACCTCATTTCTCATCTCCTTGTGCTCGGGTTCGCCATTCCAGCCGCTTCACTAGCAACCTGCCTCCTTGGAGAATCAGCACCTTTAACCTCCTGTTCCGTACAGGTTGCAATTTGTCCTGAGTATGAACAGGAAGAAGGGGAACCAATGAGAGACTAGCTCTAGGTGTAGGGACAGGCACAGGTCACTCTATTTTCTCATCAGGAAGAAGAATTAACCACAGGCTCAGCCTGCCGCCCGGGACCAGAATAGGGCCTGAAGCAATCCTGCGCTTTTGCGGCCAGCTCCCAAGAAAGCGAGTTGAAAAATGGAGCTCAGGGGCACTGCAATTCACAAACCTGCAGACTTATAAATGATAACTCTCGTCCACAAATATATTGAGGGAAGGCAACGAAGAGGATTTGAAAGCAAGGCAGAATTGCAGGAAACAGATCTCAGGAGGGAGATTCGAATCGCCTTTAAAGAACAGGAAAAGCGGCAAAACCTCGACAATGATGCCCTTGGCCAAAAAGTGCGAATGCGTTTTTTCCTGAATATATTCAGGAAAAAACGCATCCGCCCTTTTTGGCCAACCAAGCAACCTGGAAAGGCAAATCAGCGCTACAAAGAAGACTCGCTTCCCATCGGTCAAAAGGGGCATGCTGAATAAAGTGTCAAAACCAGAAATGCAGGACAGGCCATGGAGAAACGGGAGCCTGGCTACGCTGATGGGCGGGATGTAAATTGCCAACAGCCACTCTGGAGAAGTGTACGGTGCGTCCTGAAACATCTAAAAAACTCAGCTTAGAGAGCATAGGGCACTTCCACTCATGGGCGTATAAATTGGCAAAACTAAAAATCAGCAAGACACAGGCTCCCCAAAGTTTAGGGCTGCTCTGTTGACAAGAACCTCCACTTCGTTACACCTTAAATATCCCAGGAAAGACAAAAATGGATAAAGAAGTTGTGGTCCTTATGTACAATAGAATATCACTCAGCCATGAAATCAACGTCATAATGCTAGTAGCAGCAAGATGAGTGGATTTAGGTAGGACGATTCTAAATGAAATAAGTCACACAGAAAATGACACTTATCATAAGATATCACTTATAGAGGGAATGTAAAAACCGCTACCCTTGAACTGAATTACAAAACAGAGCAGAGTCACACGTTTAGAAAGCACACTATGGCTGCTTAAGGGGAAAGGTGAGGTGGTGTGATGCATAAAACAAGCTTTTCAAATTAGCTCAGATACTGTTCCATAAACCCAATAGGTAATAGACAAGACCTACTCCTTGCTCAGTGAATTGGACTCAACACCACCTATTCACCGCCCAAGAATCTATCTGACTAGTAAGAATCTTAAAACCTATGTACTGATATCTCTCTGTTAGTGAGTCAAGTGGGTGTAAAGCGGCAGAAACACAGCAGTGAAAAGCAGCTAAACCCCATTATAAAAGTCAATTACTTTTAAAAACCCGTGAAACAAAGACAGTGAAAGAGAGAGAAATTCTTACACAATTCGTTCAGGGGCTGTGATGCCACCTGGATTGACCATATCTAGACCCACAGCTGACTGAGACATAAGGGTGGACACTCTTGGGGCTGAGAGGTTTGGTGAGGTTGGGTGAGGAAACGCAGACCCTTTAAAGTAATACTGCGTGGTACCCATCCCATGGGTCCCAAATCTCCAGGTTCAAGGGCATCTTCCTACATCGAAAACATAAATGAGAAACCCAGAAGATGGTACACCGTGTGATCGGGAAAGGTTTCCAAAACGCACCGAATTTCTCATCTCCTTGTTCTCGGGTTCGCCATTCCATCCGCTTTACTAGCAATCTCCCTCCTTGGAGAATCAGCACCTTTAACCTCCTGTTCCGTACAGGTTGCAATTTGTCCTGAGGATGAACAGGAAGAGGGGGAACCAATGAGAGACTAGGTCTAGGTGTTGGGACAGGCACAGGTCACTCTATTTTCCCATCAGGAAGAAGAATTAACCACAGGCTCAGCCTGCCGCCCGGGACCAGAATAGCGCCTGAAGCAATCCTGCGCTTTTGCGGCCAGCTCCCAAGAAAGCGAGTTGAAAAATGGAGCTCAGGGGCACTGCAATTCACAAACCTGCAGACTTATAAATGATAACTCTCGTCCACAAATAAATTGAGGGAAGGCAACGAAGAGGATTTGAAAGCAAGGCAGAATTGCAGGAAACACATTTCAGGAGGGAGATTCGAATCGCCTTTAAAGCACAGGAAAAGGGGCAAAACCTCGACAATGACGCCCTTGGCCAAAAAGGGCGTATGCGATTTTTCCTGAATATATTCAGGAAAAAACGCATACGCCCTTTTTGGCCAACCAAGCAACCTGGAAAGGCAAATCAGCGCTACAAAGAAGAGTCGCTTCCCATCGGTCAAAAGGGCCATGCTGAATAAAGTGTCAAAACCAGAAATGCAGGACAGGCCATGGAGAAACGGGAGCCTGGCTACGCTGATGGGCGGGATGTAAATTGCCAACAGCCACTCTGGAGAAGTGTACGGTGTGTCCTGAAACATCTAAAAAAATCAGCTTAGAGAGCATTGGGCACTTCCACTCATGGGCGTATAAATTGGGAAAACTAAAAATCAGCAAGACACAGGCTCCCCAAAGTTTAGGGCTGCTCTGTTGACAAGAACCTCCACTTCGTTACACCTTAAATATCCCAGGAAAGACAAAAATGGATAAAGAAGTTGTGGTCATTATGTACAATAGAATATCACTCAGCCATGAAATCAACGTCATAATGCTAGTAGCAGCAAGATGAGTGGATTTAGGTAGGACGATTCCAAATGAAATAAGTCACACAGAAAATGACACTTATCATAAGATATCACTTATAGAGGGAATGTAAAAACCGCTACCCTTGAACTGAATTACAAAACAGAACAGAGACACACGTTTAGAAAAAACACTATGGCTGCTTAACGGTAAAGGTGAGGTGGGGTGATGCATAAAACAAGGGTTTCAAATTAGCTCAGATACCGTTCCATAAACTCAATAGGTAATAGACAAGACCTACTCCTTGCTCAGTGAATTGGACTCAACACCCCCTATTCACCGCCCAAGAATATATCTGACTAGTAAGAATCTTAAAACCTATGTATTGATATCTCTCTGTAAGTGAGTCAAGTGGGTGTAAAGCGGCAGAAACACAGCAGTGAAAAGCAGCTAAACCCCATTATAAAAATCAATTACTTTTAAAAACCCGTGAAACAAAGACAGTGAAAGAGAGAGAAATTCTTACAAAATTCGTTCAGGGGCTGTGATGCCACCTGGATTGACCATATCTAGACCCACAGCTGACTGAGACATAAGGGTGGACACTCTTGGGGCTGAGAGGTTTGGTGAGGTTGGGTGAGGAAACGCAGACCCTTTAAAGTAATACTGCGTGGTACCCATCCCATGGGTCCCAAATCTCCAGGTTCAAGGGCATCTTCCTACATCGAAAACATGAATGAGAAACCCAGAAGATGGTACACCGTGTGATCGGGAAAGGTTTCCAAAACGCACCTCATTTCTCATCTCCTTGTTCTCGGGTTCGCCATTCCATCCGCTTTACTAGCAATCTCCCTCCTTGGAGAATCAGCACCTTTAACCTCCTGTTCCGTACAGGTTGCAATTTGTCCTGAGGATGAACAGGAAGAGGGGGAACCAATGAGAGACTAGGTCTAGGTGTTGGGACAGGCACAGGTCACTCTATTTTCCCATCAGGAAGAAGAATTAACCACAGGCTCAGCCTGCCGCCCGGGACCAGAATAGCGCCTGAAGCAATCCTGCGCTTTTGCGGCCAGCTCCCAAGAAAGCGAGTTGAAAAATGGAGCTCAGGGGCACTGCAATTCACAAACCTGCAGACTTATAAATGATAACTCTCCTCCACAAATAAATTGAGGGAAGGCAACGAAGAGGATTTGAAAGCAAGGCAGAATTGCAGGAAACACATTTCAGGAGGGAGATTCGAATCGCCTTTAAAGCACAGGAAAAGGGGCAAAACCTAGACAATGACGCCCTTGGCCAAAAAGGGCGTATGCGTTTTTTCCTGAATATATTCAGGAAAAAACGCATACGCCCTTTTTGGCCAACCAAGCAACCTGGAAAGGCAAATCAGCGCTACAAAGAAGTCTCGCTTCCCATCGGTCAAAAGGGCCATGCTGAATAAAGTGTCAAAACCAGAAATGCAGGACAGGCCATGGAGAAACGGGAGCCTGGCTACGCTGATGGGCGGGATGTAAATTGCCAACAGCCACTCTGGAGAAGTGTACGGTGCGTCCTGAAACATCTAAAAAACTCAGCTTAGAGAGCATAGGGCACTTCCACTCATGGGCGTATAAATTGGGAAAACTAAAAATCAGCAAGACACAGGCTCCCCAAAGTTTAGGGCTGCTCTGTTGACAAGAACCTCCACTTCATTACACCTTAAATATCCCAGGAAAGACAAAAATGGATAAAGAAGTTGTGGTCCTTATGTACAATAGAATATCACTCAGCCATGAAATCAACGTCATAATGCTAGTAGCAGCAAGATGAGTGGATTTAGGTAGGACGATTCCAAATGAAATAAGTCACACAGAAAATGACACTTATCATAAGATATCACTTATAGAGGGAATGTAAAAACCGCTACCCTTGAACTGAATTACAAAACAGAACAGAGACACACGTTTAGAAAAAACACTATGGCTGCTTAACGGTAAAGGTGTGGTGGGGTGATGCATAAAACAAGGGTTTCATATTAGCTCAGATACCGTTGCATAAACTCAATAGGTAATAGACAAGACCTACTCCTTGCTCAGTGAATTGGACTCAACACCACCTATTCACCGCCCAAGAATCTATCTGACTAGTAAGAATCTTAAAACCTATGTACTGATATCTCTCTGTAAGTGAGTCAAGTGGGTGTAAAGCGGCAGAAACACAGCAGTGAAAAGCAGCTAAACCCCATTATAAAAGTCAATTACTTTTAAAAACCCGTGAAACAAAGACAGTGAAAGAGAGAGAAATTCTTACACAATTCGTTCAGGGGCTGTGATGCCACCTGGACTGACCATATCTAGACCCACAGCTGACTGAGACATAAGGGTGGACACTCTTGGGGCTGAGAGGTTTGGTGAGGTTGGGTGAGGAAACGCAGACCCTTTAAAGTAATACTGCGTGGTACCCATCCCATGGGTCCCAAATCTCCAGGTTCAAGGGCATCTTCCTACATCGAAAACATGAATGAGAAACCCAGAAGATGGTACACCGTGTGATCGGGAAAGGTTTCCAAAACGCACCTCATTTCTCATCTCCTTGTTCTCGGGTTCGCCATTCCATCCGCTTTACTAGCAATCTCCCTCCTTGGAGAATCAGCACCTTTAACCTCCTGTTCCGTACAGGTTGCAATTTGTCCTGAGGATGAACAGGAAGAGGGGGAACCAATGAGAGACTAGGTCTAGGTGTTGGGACAGGCACAGGTCACTCTATTTTCCCATCAGGAAGAAGAATTAACCACAGGCTCAGCCTGCCGCCCGGGACCAGAATAGCGCCTGAAGCAATCCTGCGCTTTTGCGGCCAGCTCCCAAGAAAGCGTGTTGAAAAATGGAGCTCAGGGGCACTGCAATTCACAAACCTGCAGACTTATAAATGATAACTCTCGTCCACAAATAAATTGAGGGAAGGCAACGAAGAGGATTTGAAAGCAAGGCAGAATTGCAGGAAACACATTTCAGGAGGGAGATTCGAATCGCCTTTAAAGCACAGGAAAAGGGGCAAAACCTCGACAATGACGCCCTTGGCCAAAAAGGGCGTATGCGTTTTTTCCTGAATATATTCAGGAAAAAACGCATACGCCCTTTTTGGCCAACCAAGCAACCTGGAAAGGCAAATCAGCGCTACAAAGAAGTCTCGCTTCCCATCGGTCAAAAGGGCCATGCTGAATAAAGTGTCAAAACCAGAAATGCAGGACAGGCCATGGAGAAACGGGAGCCTGGCTACGCTGATGGGCGGGATGTAAATTGCCAACAGCCACTCTGGAGAAGTGTACGGTGCGTCCTGAAACATCTAAAAAACTCAGCTTAGAGAGCATAGGGCACTTCCACTCATGGGCGTATAAATTGGGAAAACTAAAAATCAGCAAGACACAGGCTCCCCAAAGTTTAGGGCTGCTCTGTTGACAAGAACCTCCACTTCGTTACACCTTAAATATCCCAGGAAAGACAAAAATGGATAAAGAAGTTGTGGTCCTTATGTACAATAGAATATCACTCAGCCATGAAATCAACGTCATAATGCTAGTAGCAGCAAGATGAGTGGATTTAGGTAGGACGATTCTAAATGAAATAAGTCACACAGAAAATGACACTTATCATAAGATATCACTTATAGAGGGAATGTAAAAACCGCTACCCTTGAACTGAATTACAAAACAGAGCAGAGTCACACGTTTAGAAAGCACACTATGGCTGCTTAAGGGGAAAGGTGAGGTGGTGTGATGCATAAAACAAGCTTTTCAAATTAGCTCAGATACTGTTCCATAAACCCAATAGGTAATAGACAAGACCTACTCCTTGCTCAGTGAATTGGACTCAACACCACCTATTCACCGCCCAAGAATCTATCTGACTAGTAAGAATCTTAAAACCTATGTACTGATATCTCTCTGTAAGTGAGTCAAGTGGGTGTAAAGCGGCAGAAACACAGCAGTGAAAAGCAGCTAAACCCCATTATAAAAGTCAATTACTTTTAAAAACCTGTGAAACAAAGACAGTGAAAGAGAGAGAAATTCTTACAAAATTCGTTCAGGGGCTGTGATGCCACCTGGATTGACCATATCTAGACCCACAGCTGATTGAGACATAAGGGTGGACACTCATGGGGCTGAGAGGTTTGGTGAGGTTGGGTGAGGAAACGCAGACCCTTTAAAGTAATACTGCGTGGTACCCATCCCATGGGTCCCAAATCTCCAGGTTCAAGGGCATCTTCCTACATCGAAAACATGCATGAGAAACCCAGAAGACGGTACACCGTGTGATCGGGAAAGGTTTCTAAAACGCACCTCATTTCTCATCTCCTTGTGCTCGGGTTCGCCATTCCAGCCGCTTCACTAGCAACCTGCCTCCTTGGAGAATCAGCACCTTTAACCTCCTGTTCCGTACAGGTTGCAATTTGTCCTGAGTATGAACAGGAAGAAGGGGAACCAATGAGAGACTAGCTCTAGGTGTAGGGACAGGCACAGGTCACTCTATTTTCTCATCAGGAAGAAGAATTAACCACAGGCTCAGCCTGCCGCCCGGGACCAGAATAGGGCCTGAAGCAATCCTGCGCTTTTGCGGCCAGCTCCCAAGAAAGCGAGTTGAAAAATGGAGCTCAGGGGCACTGCAGTTCACAAACCTGCAGACTTATAAATGATAACTCTCGTCCACAAATATATTGAGGGAAGGCAACGAAGAGGATTTGAAAGCAAGGCAGAATTGCAGGAAACACATTTCAGGAGGGAGATTCGAATCGCCTTTAAAGCACAGGAAAAGGGGCAAAACCTCGACAATGACGCCCTTGGCCAAAAAGGGCGTATGCGTTTTTTCCTGAATATATTCAGGAAAAAACGCATACGCCCTTTTTGGCCAACCAAGCAACCTGGAAAGGCAAACCAGCGCTACAAAGAAGACTCGCTTCCCATCGGTCAAAAGGGGCATGCTGAATAAAGTGTCAAAACCAGAAATGCAGGACAGGCCATGGAGAAACGGGAGCCTGGCTACGCTGATGGGCGGGATGTAAATTGCCAACAGCCACTCTGGAGAAGTGTACGGTGCGTCCTGAAACATCTAAAAAACTCAGCTTAGAGAGCATAGGGCACTTCCACTCATGGGCGTATAAATTGGCAAAACTAAAAATCAGCAAGACACAGGCTCCCCAAAGTTTAGGGCTGCTCTGTTGACAAGAACCTCCACTTCGTTACACCTTAAATATCCCAGGAAAGACAAAAATGGATAAAGAAGTTGTGGTCCTTATGTACAATAGAATATCACTCAGCCATGAAATCAACGTCATAATGCTAGTAGCAGCAAGATGAGTGGATTTAGGTAGGACGATTCTAAATGAAATAAGTCACACAGAAAATGACACTTATCATAAGATATCACTTATAGAGGGAATGTAAAAACCGCTACCCTTGAACTGAATTACAAAACAGAGCAGAGTCACACGTTTAGAAAGCACACTATGGCTGCTTAAGGGGAAAGGTGAGGTGGTGTGATGCATAAAACAAGCTTTTCAAATTAGCTCAGATACTGTTCCATAAACCCAATAGGTAATAGACAAGACCTACTCCTTGCTCAGTGAATTGGACTCAACACCACCTATTCACCGCCCAAGAATCTATCTGACTAGTAAGAATCTTAAAACCTATGTACTGATATCTCTCTGTTAGTGAGTCAAGTGGGTGTAAAGCGGCAGAAACACAGCAGTGAAAAGCAGCTAAACCCCATTATAAAAGTCAATTACTTTTAAAAACCCGTGAAACAAAGACAGTGAAAGAGAGAGAAATTCTTACACAATTCGTTCAGGGGCTGTGATGCCACCTGGATTGACCATATCTAGACCCACAGCTGACTGAGACATAAGGGTGGACACTCTTGGGGCTGAGAGGTTTGGTGAGGTTGGGTGAGGAAACGCAGACCCTTTAAAGTAATACTGCGTGGTACCCATCCCATGGGTCCCAAATCTCCAGGTTCAAGGGCATCTTCCTACATCGAAAACATAAATGAGAAACCCAGAAGATGGTACACCGTGTGATCGGGAAAGGTTTCCAAAACGCACCGAATTTCTCATCTCCTTGTTCTCGGGTTCGCCATTCCATCCGCTTTACTAGCAATCTCCCTCCTTGGAGAATCAGCACCTTTAACCTCCTGTTCCGTACAGGTTGCAATTTGTCCTGAGGATGAACAGGAAGAGGGGGAACCAATGAGAGACTAGGTCTAGGTGTTGGGACAGGCACAGGTCACTCTATTTTCCCATCAGGAAGAAGAATTAACCACAGGCTCAGCCTGCCGCCCGGGACCAGAATAGCGCCTGAAGCAATCCTGCGCTTTTGCGGCCAGCTCCCAAGAAATCGAGTTGAAAAATGGAGCTCAGGGGCACTGCAATTCACAAACCTGCAGACTTATAAATGATAACTCTCGTCCACAAATAAATTGAGGGAAGGCAACGAAGAGGATTTGAAAGCAAGGCAGAATTGCAGGAAACACATTTCAGGAGGGAGATTCGAATCGCCTTTAAAGCACAGGAAAAGGGGCAAAACCTCGACAATGACGCCCTTGGCCAAAAAGGGCGTATGCGATTTTTCCTGAATATATTCAGGAAAAAACGCATACGCCCTTTTTGGCCAACCAAGCAACCTGGAAAGGCAAATCAGCGCTACAAAGAAGAGTCGCTTCCCATCGGTCAAAAGGGCCATGCTGAATAAAGTGTCAAAACCAGAAATGCAGGACAGGCCATGGAGAAACGGGAGCCTGGCTACGCTGATGGGCGGGATGTAAATTGCCAACAGCCACTCTGGAGAAGTGTACGGTGTGTCCTGAAACATCTAAAAAAATCAGCTTAGAGAGCATTGGGCACTTCCACTCATGGGCGTATAAATTGGGAAAACTAAAAATCAGCAAGACACAGGCTCCCCAAAGTTTAGGGCTGCTCTGTTGACAAGAACCTCCACTTCGTTACACCTTAAATATCCCAGGAAAGACAAAAATGGATAAAGAAGTTGTGGTCATTATGTACAATAGAATATCACTCAGCCATGAAATCAACGTCATAATGCTAGTAGCAGCAAGATGAGTGGATTTAGGTAGGACGATTCCAAATGAAATAAGTCACACAGAAAATGACACTTATCATAAGATATCACTTATAGAGGGAATGTAAAAACCGCTACCCTTGAACTGAATTACAAAACAGAACAGAGACACACGTTTAGAAAAAACACTATGGCTGCTTAACGGTAAAGGTGAGGTGGGGTGATGCATAAAACAAGGGTTTCAAATTAGCTCAGATACCGTTCCATAAACTCAATAGGTAATAGACAAGACCTACTCCTTGCTCAGTGAATTGGACTCAACACCCCCTATTCACCGCCCAAGAATATATCTGACTAGTAAGAATCTTAAAACCTATGTATTGATATCTCTCTGTAAGTGAGTCAAGTGGGTGTAAAGCGGCAGAAACACAGCAGTGAAAAGCAGCTAAACCCCATTATAAAAATCAATTACTTTTAAAAACCCGTGAAACAAAGACAGTGAAAGAGAGAGAAATTCTTACATAATTCGTTCAGGGGCTGTGATGCCACCTGGATTGACCATATCTAGACCCACAGCTGACTGAGACATAAGGGTGGACACTCTTGGGGCTGAGAGGTTTGGTGAGGTTGGGTGAGGAAACGCAGACCCTTTAAAGTAATACTGCGTGGTACCCATCCCATGGGTCCCAAATCTCCAGGTTCAAGGGCATCTTCCTACATCGAAAACATGAATGAGAAACCCAGAAGATGGTACACCGTGTGATCGGGAAAGGTTTCCAAAACGCACCTCATTTCTCATCTCCTTGTTCTCGGGTTCGCCATTCCATCCGCTTTACTAGCAATCTCCCTCCTTGGAGAATCAGCACCTTTAACCTCCTGTTCCGTACAGGTTGCAATTTGTCCTGAGGATGAACAGGAAGAGGGGGAACCAATGAGAGACTAGGTCTAGGTGTTGGGACAGGCACAGGTCACTCTATTTTCCCATCAGGAAGAAGAATTAACCACAGGCTCAGCCTGCCGCCCGGGACCAGAATAGCGCCTGAAGCAATCCTGCGCTTTTGCGGCCAGCTCCCAAGAAAGCGAGTTGAAAAATGGAGCTCAGGGGCACTGCAATTCACAAACCTGCAGACTTATAAATGATAACTCTCCTCCACAAATAAATTGAGGGAAGGCAACGAAGAGGATTTGAAAGCAAGGCAGAATTGCAGGAAACACATTTCAGGAGGGAGATTCGAATCGCCTTTAAAGCACAGGAAAAGGGGCAAAACCTAGACAATGACGCCCTTGGCCAAAAAGGGCGTATGCGTTTTTTCCTGAATATATTCAGGAAAAAACGCATACGCCCTTTTTGGCCAACCAAGCAACCTGGAAAGGCAAATCAGCGCTACAAAGAAGTCTCGCTTCCCATCGGTCAAAAGGGCCATGCTGAATAAAGTGTCAAAACCAGAAATGCAGGACAGGCCATGGAGAAACGGGAGCCTGGCTACGCTGATGGGCGGGATGTAAATTGCCAACAGCCACTCTGGAGAAGTGTACGGTGCGTCCTGAAACATCTAAAAAACTCAGCTTAGAGAGCATAGGGCACTTCCACTCATGGGCGTATAAATTGGGAAAACTAAAAATCAGCAAGACACAGGCTCCCCAAAGTTTAGGGCTGCTCTGTTGACAAGAACCTCCACTTCATTACACCTTAAATATCCCAGGAAAGACAAAAATGGATAAAGAAGTTGTGGTCCTTATGTACAATAGAATATCACTCAGCCATGAAATCAACGTCATAATGCTAGTAGCAGCAAGATGAGTGGATTTAGGTAGGACGATTCCAAATGAAATAAGTCACACAGAAAATGACACTTATCATAAGATATCACTTATAGAGGGAATGTAAAAACCGCTACCCTTGAACTGAATTACAAAACAGAACAGAGACACACGTTTAGAAAAAACACTATGGCTGCTTAACGGTAAAGGTGTGGTGGGGTGATGCATAAAACAAGGGTTTCATATTAGCTCAGATACCGTTGCATAAACTCAATAGGTAATAGACAAGACCTACTCCTTGCTCAGTGAATTGGACTCAACACCACCTATTCACCGCCCAAGAATCTATCTGACTAGTAAGAATCTTAAAACCTATGTACTGATATCTCTCTGTAAGTGAGTCAAGTGGGTGTAAAGCGGCAGAAACACAGCAGTGAAAAGCAGCTAAACCCCATTATAAAAGTCAATTACTTTTAAAAACCCGTGAAACAAAGACAGTGAAAGAGAGAGAAATTCTTACACAATTCGTTCAGGGGCTGTGATGCCACCTGGACTGACCATATCTAGACCCACAGCTGACTGAGACATAAGGGTGGACACTCTTGGGGCTGAGAGGTTTGGTGAGGTTGGGTGAGGAAACGCAGACCCTTTAAAGTAATACTGCGTGGTACCCATCCCATGGGTCCCAAATCTCCAGGTTCAAGGGCATCTTCCTACATCGAAAACATGAATGAGAAACCCAGAAGATGGTACACCGTGTGATAGGGAAAGGTTTCCAAAACGCACCTCATTTCTCATCTCCTTGTTCTCGGGTTCGCCATTCCATCCGCTTTACTAGCAATCTCCCTCCTTGGAGAATCAGCACCTTTAACCTCCTGTTCCGTACAGGTTGCAATTTGTCCTGAGGATGAACAGGAAGAGGGGGAACCAATGAGAGACTAGGTCTAGGTGTTGGGACAGGCACAGGTCACTCTATTTTCCCATCAGGAAGAAGAATTAACCACAGGCTCAGCCTGCCGCCCGGGACCAGAATAGCGCCTGAAGCAATCCTGCGCTTTTGCGGCCAGCTCCCAAGAAAGCGTGTTGAAAAATGGAGCTCAGGGGCACTGCAATTCACAAACCTGCAGACTTATAAATGATAACTCTCGTCCACAAATAAATTGAGGGAAGGCAACGAAGAGGATTTGAAAGCAAGGCAGAATTGCAGGAAACACATTTCAGGAGGGAGATTCGAATCGCCTTTAAAGCACAGGAAAAGGGGCAAAACCTCGACAATGACGCCCTTGGCCAAAAAGGGCGTATGCGTTTTTTCCTGAATATATTCAGGAAAAAACGCATACGCCCTTTTTGGCCAACCAAGCAACCTGGAAAGGCAAATCAGCGCTACAAAGAAGTCTCGCTTCCCATCGGTCAAAAGGGCCATGCTGAATAAAGTGTCAAAACCAGAAATGCAGGACAGGCCATGGAGAAACGGGAGCCTGGCTACGCTGATGGGCGGGATGTAAATTGCCAACAGCCACTCTGGAGAAGTGTACGGTGCGTCCTGAAACATCTAAAAAACTCAGCTTAGAGAGCATAGGGCACTTCCACTCATGGGCGTATAAATTGGGAAAACTAAAAATCAGCAAGACACAGGCTCCCCAAAGTTTAGGGCTGCTCTGTTGACAAGAACCTCCACTTCGTTACACCTTAAATATCCCAGGAAAGACAAAAATGGATAAAGAAGTTGTGGTCCTTATGTACAATAGAATATCACTCAGCCATGAAATCAACGTCATAATGCTAGTAGCAGCAAGATGAGTGGATTTAGGTAGGACGATTCTAAATGAAATAAGTCACACAGAAAATGACACTTATCATAAGATATCACTTATAGAGGGAATGTAAAAACCGCTACCCTTGAACTGAATTACAAAACAGAGCAGAGTCACACGTTTAGAAAGCACACTATGGCTGCTTAAGGGGAAAGGTGAGGTGGTGTGATGCATAAAACAAGCTTTTCAAATTAGCTCAGATACTGTTCCATAAACCCAATAGGTAATAGACAAGACCTACTCCTTGCTCAGTGAATTGGACTCAACACCACCTATTCACCGCCCAAGAATCTATCTGACTAGTAAGAATCTTAAAACCTATGTACTGATATCTCTCTGTAAGTGAGTCAAGTGGGTGTAAAGCGGCAGAAACACAGCAGTGAAAAGCAGCTAAACCCCATTATAAAAGTCAATTACTTTTAAAAACCTGTGAAACAAAGACAGTGAAAGAGAGAGAAATTCTTACAAAATTCGTTCAGGGGCTGTGATGCCACCTGGATTGACCATATCTAGACCCACAGCTGATTGAGACATAAGGGTGGACACTCATGGGGCTGAGAGGTTTGGTGAGGTTGGGTGAGGAAACGCAGACCCTTTAAAGTAATACTGCGTGGTACCCATCCCATGGGTCCCAAATCTCCAGGTTCAAGGGCATCTTCCTACATCGAAAACATGCATGAGAAACCCAGAAGACGGTACACAGTGTGATCGGGAAAGGTTTCTAAAACGCACCTCATTTCTCATCTCCTTGTGCTCGGGTTCGCCATTCCAGCCGCTTCACTAGCAACCTGCCTCCTTGGAGAATCAGCACCTTTAACCTCCTGTTCCGTACAGGTTGCAATTTGTCCTGAGGATGAACAGGAAGAGGGGGAACCAATGAGAGACTAGGTCTAGGTGTTGGGACAGGCACAGGTCACTCTATTTTCCCATCAGGAAGAAGAATTAACCACAGGCTCAGCCTGCCGCCCGGGACCAGAATAGCGCCTGAAGCAATCCTGCGCTTTTGCGGCCAGCTCCCAAGAAAGCGAGTTGAAAAATGGAGCTCAGGGGCACTGCAATTCACAAACCTGCAGACTTATAAATGATAACTCTCGTCCACAAATAAATTGAAGGAAGGCAACGAAGAGGATTTGAAAGCAAGGCAGAATTGCAGGAAACACATTTCAGGAGGGAGATTCGAATCGCCTTTAAAGCACAGGAAAAGGGGCAAAACCTCGACAATGACGCCCTTGGCCAAAAGGGCGTATGCGTTTTTTCCTGAATATATTCAGGAAAAAACGCATACGCCCTTTTTGGCCAACCAAGCAACCTGGAAAGGCAAATCAGCGCTACAAAGAAGACTCGCTTCCCATCGGTCAAAAGGGCCATGCTGAATAAAGTGTCAAAACCAGAAATGCAGGACAGGCCATGGAGAAACGGGAGCCTGGCTACGCTGATGGGCGGGATGTAAATTGCCAACAGCCACTCTGGAGAAGTGTACGGTGTGTCCTGAAACATCTAAAAAAATCAGCTTAGAGAGCATAGGGCACTTCCACTCATGGGCGTATAAATTGGGAAAACTAAAAATCAGCAAGACACAGGCTCCCCAAAGTTTAGGGCTGCTCTGTTGACAAGAACCTCCACTTCGTTACACCTTAAATATCCCAGGAAAGACAAAAATGGATAAAGAAGTTGTGGTCATTATGTACAATAGAATATCACTCAGCCATGAAATCAACGTCATAATGCTAGTAGCAGCAAGATGAGTGGATTTAGGTAGGACGATTCCAAATGAAATAAGTCACACAGAAAATGACACTTATCATAAGATATCACTTATAGAGGGAATGTAAAAACCGCTACCCTTGAACTGAATTACAAAACAGAACAGAGACACACGTTTAGAAAAAACACTATGGCTGCTTAACGGTAAAGGTGAGGTGGGGTGATGCATAAAACAAGGGTTTCAAATTAGCTCAGATACCGTTCCATAAACTCAATAGGTAATAGACAAGACCTACTCCTTGCTCAGTGAATTGGACTCAACACCCCCTATTCACCGCCCAAGAATATATCTGACTAGTAAGAATCTTAAAACCTATGTAGTGATATCTCTCTGTAAGTGAGTCAAGTGGGTGTAAAGCGGCAGAAACACAGCAGTGAAAAGCAGCTAAACCCCATTATAAAAGTCAATTACTTTTAAAAACCCTTGAAACAAAGACAGTGAAAGAGAGAGAAATTCTTACACAATTCGTTCAGGGGCTGAGATGCCACCTGGATTGACCATATCTAGACCCACAGCTGATTGAGACATAAGGGTGGACACTCATGGGGCTGAGAGGTTTGGTGAGGTTGGGTGAGGAAACGCAGACCCTTTAAAGTAATACTGCGTGGTACCCATCCCATGGGTCCCAAATCTCCAGTTTCAAGGGCATCTTCCTACATCGAAAACATGCATGAGAAACCCAGAAGACGGTACACCGTGTGATCGGGAAAGGTTTCTAAAACGCACCTCATTTCTCATCTCCTTGTGCTCGGGTTCGCCATTCCAGCCGCTTCACTAGCAACCTGCCTCCTTGGAGAATCAGCACCTTTAACCTCCTGTTCCGTACAGGTTGCAATTTGTCCTGAGGATGAACAGGAAGAAGGGGAACCAATGAGAGACTAGCTCTAGGTGTAGGGACAGGCACAGGTCACTCTATTTTCTCATCAGGAAGAAGAATTAACCACAGGCTCAGCCTGCCGGCCGGAACCAAAATAGGGCCTGAAGCAATCCTGCTCTTTTGAGGCCAGCTCCCAAGAAAGCGAGTTGAAAAATGGAGCTCAGGGGCACTGCAATTCACAAACCTGCAGACTTATAAATGATAACTCTCGTCCACAAATATATTGAGGGAAGGCAACGAAGAGGATTTGAAAGCAAGGCAGAATTGCAGGAAACACATTTCAGGAGGGAGATTCGAATCGCCTTTAAAGCACAGGAAAAGGGGCAAAACCTCGACAATGACGCCCTTGGCCAAAAAGGGCGTATGCGTTTTTTCCTGAATATATTCAGGAAAAAACGCATACGCCCTTTTTGGCCAACCAAGCAACCTGGAAAGGCAAATCAGCGCTACAAAGAAGTCTCGCTTCCCATCGGTCAAAAGGGCCATGCTGAATAAAGTGTCAAAACCAGAAATGCAGGACAGGCCATGGAGAAACGGGAGCCTGGCTACGCTGATGGGCGGGATGTAAATTGCCAACAGCCACTCTGGAGAAGTGTACGGTGCGTCCTGAAACATCTAAAAAACTCAGCTTAGAGAGCATAGGGCACTTCCACTCATGGGCGTATAAATTGGCAAAACTAAAAATCAGCAAGACACAGGCTCCCCAAAGTTTAGGGCTGCTCTGTTGACAAGAACCTCCACTTCGTTACACCTTAAATATCGCAGGAAAGACAAAAATGGATAAAGAAGTTGTGGTCCTTATGTACAATAGAATATCACTCAGCCATGAAATCAACGTCATAATGCTAGTAGCAGCAAGATGAGTGGATTTAGGTAGGACGATTCTAAATGAAATAAGTCACACAGAAAATGACACTTATCATAAGATATCACTTATAGAGGGAATGTAAAAACCGCTACCCTTGAACTGAATTACAAAACAGAGCAGAGTCACACGTTTAGAAAGCACACTATGGCTGCTTAAGGGGAAAGGTGAGGTGGTGTGATGCATAAAACAAGCTTTTCAAATTAGCTCAGATACTGTTCCATAAACCCAATAGGTAATAGACAAGACCTACTCCTTGCTCAGTGAATTGGATTCAACACCACCTATTCACCGCCCAAGAATCTATCTGACTAGTAAGAATCTTAAAACCTATGTACTGATATCTCTCTGTAAGTGAGTCAAGTGGGTGTAAAGCGGCAGAAACACAGCAGTGAAAAGCAGCTAAACCCCATTATAAAAGTCAATTACTTTTAAAAACCCGTGAAACAAAGACAGTGAAAGAGAGAGAAATTCTTACACAATTCGTTCAGGGGCTGTGATGCCACCTGGATTGACCATATCTAGACCCACAGCTGACTGAGACATAAGGGTGGACACTCTTGGGGCTGAGAGGTTTGGTGAGGTTGGGTGAGGAAACGCAAACCCTTTAAAGTAATACTGCGTGGTACCCATCCCATGGGTCCCAAATCTCCAGGTTCAAGGGCATCTTCCTACATCGAAAATATGAATGAGAAACCCAGAAGACGGTACACCGTGTGATCGGGAAAGGTTTCCAAAACGCACCTCATTTCTCATCTCCTTGTTCTCGGGTTCGCCATTCCATCCGCTTTACTAGCAATCTCCCTCTTTGGAGAATCAGCACCTTTAACCTCCTGTTCCGTACAGGTTGCAATTTGTCCTGAGGATGAACAGGAAGAGGGGGAACCAATGAGAGACTAGGTCTAGGTGTTGGGACAGGCACAGGTCACTCTATTTTCCCATCAGGAAGAAGAATTAACCACAGGCTCAGCCTGCCGCCCGGGACCAGAATAGCGCCTGAAGCAATCCTGCGCTTTTGCGGCCAGCTCCCAAGAAAGCGAGTTGAAAAATGGAGCTCAGGGGCACTGCAATTCACAAACCTGCAGACTTATAAATGATAACTCTCGTCCACAAATAAATTGAGGGAAGGCAACGAAGAGGATTTGAAAGCAAGGCAGAATTGCAGGAAACACATTTCAGGAGGGAGATTCGAATCGCCTTTAAAGCACAGGAAAAGGGGCAAAACCTCGACAATGACGCCCTTGGCCAAAAAGGGCGTATGCGATTTTTCCTGAATATATTCAGGAAAAAACGCATACGCCCTTTTTGGCCAACCAAGCAACCTGGAAAGGCAAATCAGCGCTACAAAGAAGAGTCGCTTCCCATCGGTCAAAAGGGCCATGCTGAATAAAGTGTCAAAACCAGAAATGCAGGACAGGCCATGGAGAAACGGGAGCCTGGCTACGCTGATGGGCGGGATGTAAATTGCCAACAGCCACTCTGGAGAAGTGTACGGTGTGTCCTGAAACATCTAAAAAAATCAGCTTAGAGAGCATAGGGCACTTCCACTCATGGGCGTATAAATTGGGAAAACTAAAAATCAGCAAGACACAGGCTCCCCAAAGTTTAGGGCTGCTCTGTTGACAAGAACCTCCACTTCGTTACACCTTAAATATCCCAGGAAAGACAAAAATGGATAAAGAAGTTGTGGTCATTATGTACAATAGAATATCACTCAGCCATGAAATCAACGTCATAATGCTAGTAGCAGCAAGATGAGTGGATTTAGGTAGGACGATTCCAAATGAAATAAGTCACACAGAAAATGACACTTATCATAAGATATCACTTATAGAGGGAATGTAAAAACCGCTACCCTTGAACTGAATTACAAAACAGAACTGAGACACACGTTTAGAAAAAACACTATGGCTGCTTAACGGTAAAGGTGAGGTGGGGTGATGCATAAAACAAGGGTTTCAAATTAGCTCAGATACCGTTCCATAAACTCAATAGGTAATAGACAAGACCTACTCCTTGCTCAGTGAATTGGACTCAACACCCCCTATTCACCGCCCAAGAATATACCTGACTAGTAAGAATCTTAAAACCTATGTATTGATATCTCTCTGTAAGTGAGTCAAGTGGGTGTAAAGCGGCAGAAACACAGCAGTGAAAAGCAGCTAAACCCCATTATAAAAATCAATTACTTTTAAAAACCCGTGAAACAAAGACAGTGAAAGAGAGAGAAATTCTTACAAAATTCGTTCAGGGGCTGTGATGCCACCTGGATTGACCATATCTAGACCCACAGCTGATTGAGACATAAGGGTGGACACTCATGGGGCTGAGAGGTTTGGGGAGGTTGGGTGAGGAAACGCAGACCCTTTAAAGTAATACTGCGTGGTACCCATCCCATGGGTCCCAAATCTCCAGGTTCAAGGGCATCTTCCTACATCGAAAACATGCATGAGAAACCCAGAAGACGGTACACCGTGTGATCGGGAAAGGTTTCTAAAACGCACCTCATTTCTCATCTCCTTGTGCTCGGGTTCGCCATTCCAGCCGCTTCACTAGCAACCTGCCTCCTTGGAGAATCAGCACCTTTAACCTCCTGTTCCGTACAGGTTGCAATTTGTCCTGAGGATTAACAGGAAGAAGGGGAACCAATGAGAGACTAGCTCTAGGTGTAGGGACAGGCACAGGTCACTCTATTTTCTCATCAGGAAGAAGAATTAACCACAGGCTCAGCCTGCCGGCCGGAACCAAAATAGGGCCTGAAGCAATCCTGCTCTTTTGAGGCCAGCTCCCAAGAAAGCGAGTTGAAAAATGGAGCTCAGGGGCACTGCAATTCACAAACCTGCAGACTTATAAATGATAACTCTCGTCCACAAATATATTGAGGGAAGGCAACGAAGAGGATTTGAAAGCAAGGCAGAATTGCAGGAAACACATTTCAGGAGGGAGATTCGAATCGCCTTTAAAGCACAGGAAAAGGGGCAAAACCTCGACAATGACGCCCTTGGCCAAAAAGGGCGTATGCGTTTTTTCCTGAATATATTCAGGAAAAAACGCATACGCCCTTTTTGGCCAACCAAGCAACCTGGAAAGGCAAATCAGCGCTACAAAGAAGTCTCGCTTCCCATCGGTCAAAAGGGCCATGCTGAATAAAGTGTCAAAACCAGAAATGCAGGACAGGCCATGGAGAAACGGGAGCCTGGCTACGCTGATGGGCGGGATGTAAATTGCCAACAGCCACTCTGGAGAAGTGTACGGTGCGTCCTGAAACATCTAAAAAACTCAGCTTAGAGAGCATAGGGCACTTCTACTCATGGGCGTATAAATTGGCAAAACTAAAAATCAGCAAGACACAGGCTCCCCAAAGTTTAGGGCTGCTCTGTTGACAAGAACCTCCACTTCGTTACACCTTAAATATCCCAGGAAAGACAAAAATGGATAAAGAAGTTGTGGTCCTTATGTACAATAGAATATCACTCAGCCATGAAATCAACGTCATAATGCTAGTAGCAGCAAGATGAGTGGATTTAGGTAGGACGATTCTAAATGAAATAAGTCACACAGAAAATGACACTTATCATAAGATATCACTTATAGAGGGAATGTAAAAACCGCTACCCTTGAACTGAATTACAAAACAGAGCAGAGTCACACGTTTAGAAAGCACACTATGGCTGCTTAAGGGGAAAGGTGAGGTGGTGTGATGCATAAAACAAGCTTTTCAAATTAGCTCAGATACTGTTCCATAAACCCAATAGGTAATAGACAAGACCTACTCCTTGCTCAGTGAATTGGACTCAACACCACCTATTCACCGCCCAAGAATCTATCTGACTAGTAAGAATCTTAAAACCTATGTACTGATATCTCTCTGTAAGTGAGTCAAGTGGGTGTAAAGCGGCAGAAACACAGCAGTGAAAAGCAGCTAAACCCCATTATAAAAGTCAATTACTTTTAAAAACCCGTGAAACAAAGACAGTGAAAGAGAGAGAAATTCTTACACAATTCGTTCAGGGGCTGTGATGCCACCTGGATTGACCATATCTAGACCCACAGCTGACTGAGACATAAGGGTGGACACTCTTGGGGCTGAGAGGTTTGGTGAGGTTGGGTGAGGAAACGCAGACCCTTTAAAGTAATACTGCGTGGTACCCATCCCATGGGTCCCAAATCTCCAGGTTCAAGGGCATCTTCCTACATCGAAAATATGAATGAGAAACCCAGAAGATGGTACACCGTGTGATCGGGAAAGGTTTCCAAAACGCACCTCATTTCTCATCTCCTTGTTCTCGGGTTCGCCATTCCATCCGCTTTACTAGCAATCTCCCTCTTTGGAGAATCAGCACCTTTAACCTCCTGTTCCGTACAGGTTGCAATTTGTCCTGAGGATGAACAGGAAGAGGGGGAACCAATGAGAGACTAGGTCTAGGTGTTGGGACAGGCACAGGTCACTCTATTTTCCCATCAGGAAGAAGAATTAACCACAGGCTCAGCCTGCCGCCCGGGACCAGAATAGCGCCTGAAGCAATCCTGCGCTTTTGCGGCCAGCTCCCAAGAAAGCGAGTTGAAAAATGGAGCTCAGGGGCACTGCAATTCACAAACCTGCAGACTTATAAATGATAACTCTCGTCCACAAATAAATTGAGGGAAGGCAACGAAGAGGATTTGAAAGCAAGGCAGAATTGCAGGAAACACATTTCAGGAGGGAGATTCGAATCGCCTTTAAAGCACAGGAAAAGGGGCAAAACCTCGACAATGACGCCCTTGGCCAAAAAGGGCGTATGCGATTTTTCCTGAATATATTCACGAAAAAACGCATACGCCCTTTTTGGCCAACCAAGCAACCTGGAAAGGCAAATCAGCGCTACAAAGAAGACTCGCTTCCCATCGGTCAAAAGGGCCATGCTGAATAAAGTGTCAAAACCAGAAATGCAGGACAGGCCATGGAGAAACGGGAGCCTGGCTACGCTGATGGGCGGGATGTAAATTGCCAACAGCCACTCTGGAGAAGTGTACGGTGTGTCCTGAAACATCTAAAAAAATCAGCTTAGAGAGCATAGGGCACTTCCACTCATGGGCGTATAAATTGGGAAAACTAAAAATCAGCAAGACACAGGCTCCCCAAAGTTTAGGGCTGCTCTGTTGACAAGAACCTCCACTTCGTTACACCTTAAATATCCCAGGAAAGACAAAAATGGATAAAGAAGTTGTGGTCCTTATGTACAATAGAATATCACTCAGCCATGAAATCAACGTCATAATGCTAGTAGCAGCAAGATGAGTGGATTTAGGTAGGACGATTCCAAATGAAATAAGTCACACAGAAAATGACACTTATCATAAGATATCACTTATAGAGGGAATGTAAAAACCGCTACCCTTGAACTGAATTACAAAACAGAACTGAGACACACGTTTAGAAAAAACACTATGGCTGCTTAACGGTAAAGGTGAGGTGGGGTGATGCATAAAACAAGGGTTTCAAATTAGCTCAGATACCGTTCCATAAACTCAATAGGTAATAGACAAGACCTACTCCTTGCTCAGTGAATTGGACTCAACACCCCCTATTCACCGCCCAAGAATATATCTGACTAGTAAGAATCTTAAAACCTATGTATTGATATCTCTCTGTAAGTGAGTCAAGTGGGTGTAAAGCGGCAGAAACACAGCAGTGAAAAGCAGCTAAACCCCATTATAAAAATCAATTACTTTTAAAAACCCGTGAAACAAAGACAGTGAAAGAGAGAGAAATTCTTACAAAATTCGTTCAGGGGCTGTGATGCCACCTGGATTGACCATATCTAGACCCACAGCTGATTGAGACATAAGGGTGGACACTCATGGGGCTGAGAGGTTTGGGGAGGTTGGGTGAGGAAACGCAGACCCTTTAAAGTAATACTGCGTGGTACCCATCCCATGGGTCCCAAATCTCCAGGTTCAAGGGCATCTTCCTACATCGAAAACATGCATGAGAAACCCAGAAGACGGTACACCGTGTGATCGGGAAAGGTTTCTAAAACGCACCTCATTTCTCATCTCCTTGTGCTCGGGTTCGCCATTCCAGCCGCTTCACTAGCAACCTGCCTCCTTGGAGAATCAGCACCTTTAACCTCCTGTTCCGTACAGGTTGCAATTTGTCCTGAGGATGAACAGGAAGAAGGGGAACCAATGAGAGACTAGCTCTAGGTGTAGGGACAGGCACAGGTCACTCTATTTTCTCATCAGGAAGAAGAATTAACCACAGGCTCAGCCTGCCGGCCGGAACCAAAATAGGGCCTGAAGCAATCCTGCTCTTTTGAGGCCAGCTCCCAAGAAAGCGAGTTGAAAAATGGAGCTCAGGGGCACTGCAATTCACAAACCTGCAGACTTATAAATGATAACTCTCGTCCACAAATATATTGAGGGAAGGCAACGAAGAGGATTTGAAAGCAAGGCAGAATTGCAGGAAACACATTTCAGGAGGGAGATTCGAATCGCCTTTAAAGCACAGGAAAAGGGGCAAAACCTCGACAATGACGCCCTTGGCCAAAAAGGGCGTATGCGTTTTTTCCTGAATATATTCAGGAAAAAACGCATACCCCCTTTTTGGCCAACCAAGCAACCTGGAAAGGCAAATCAGCGCTACAAAGAAGTCTCGCTTCCCATCGGTCAAAAGGGCCATGCTGAATAAAGTGTCAAAACCAGAAATGCAGGACAGGCCATGGAGAAACGGGAGCCTGGCTACGCTGATGGGCGGGATGTAAATTGCCAACAGCCACTCTGGAGAAGTGTACGGTGCGTCCTGAAACATCTAAAAAACTCAGCTTAGAGAGCATAGGGCACTTCCACTCATGGGCGTATAAATTGGCAAAACTAAAAATCAGCAAGACACAGGCTCCCCAAAGTTTAGGGCTGCTCTGTTGACAAGAACATCCACTTCGTTACACCTTAAATATCCCAGGAAAGACAAAAATGGATAAAGAAGTTGTGGTCCTTATGTACAATAGAATATCACTCAGCCATGAAATCAACGTCATAATGCTAGTAGCAGCAAGATGAGTGGATTTAGGTAGGACGATTCTAAATGAAATAAGTCACACAGAAAATGACACTTATCATAAGATATCACTTATAGAGGGAATGTAAAAACCGCTACCCTTGAACTGAATTACAAAACAGAGCAGAGTCACACGTTTAGAAAGCACACTATGGCTGCTTAAGGGGAAAGGTGAGGTGGTGTGATGCATATAACAAGCTTTTCAAATTAGCTCAGATACTGTTCCATAAACCCAATAGGTAATAGACAAGACCTACTCCTTGCTCAGTGAATTGGACTCAACACCACCTATTCACCGCCCAAGAATCTATCTGACTAGTAAGAATCTTAAAACCTATGTATTGATATCTCTCTGTAAGTGAGTCAAGTGGGTGTAAAGCGGCAGAAACACAGCAGTGAAAAGCAGCTAAACCCCATTATAAAAGTCAATTACTTTTAAAAACCCGTGAAACAAAGACAGTGAAAGAGAGAGAAATTCTTACGAAATTCGTTCAGGGGCTGTGATGCCACCTGGATTGACCATATCTAGACCCACAGCTGATTGAGACATAAGGGTGGACACTCATGGGGCTGAGAGGTTTGGTGAGGTTGGGTGAGGAAACGCAGACCCTTTAAAGTAATACTGCGTGGTACCCATCCCATGGGTCCCAAATCTCCAGGTTCAAGGGCATCTTCCTACATCGAAAACATGCATGAGAAACCCAGAAGACGGTACACCGTGTGATCGGGAAAGGTTTCCAAAACGCACCTCATTTCTCATCTCCTTGTGTTCGGGTTCGCCATTCCAGCCGCTTCACTAGCAACCTGCCTCCTTGGAGAATCAGCACCTTTAACCTCCTGTTCCGTACAGGTTGCAATTTGTCCTGAGGATGAACAGGAAGAGGGGGAACTAATGAGAGACTAGCTCTAGGTGTAGGGACAGGCACAGGTCACTCTATTTTCTCATCAGGAAGAAGAATTAACCACAGGCTCAGCCTGCCGGCCGGAACCAAAATAGGGCCTGAAGCAATCCTGTGCTTTTGAGGCCAGCTCCCAAGAAAGCGAGTTGAAAAATGGAGCTCAGGGGCACTGCAATTCACAAACCTGCAGACTTATAAATGATAACTCTCGTCCACAAATAAATTGAGGGAAGGCAACGAAGAGGATTTGAAAGCAAGGCAGAATTGCAGGAAACACATTTCAGGAGGGAGATTCGAATCGCCTTTAAAGCACAGGAAAAGGGGCAAAACCTCGACAATGACGCCCTTGGCCAAAAAGGGCGTATGCGTTTTTTCCTGAATATATTCAGGAAAAAACGCATACGCCCTTTTTGGCCAACCAAGCAACCTGGAAAGGCAAATCAGCGCTACAAAGAAGACTCGCTTCCCATCGGTCAAAAGGGCCATGCTGAATAAAGTGTCAAAACCAGAAATGCAGGACAGGCCATGGAGAAATGGGAGCCTGGCCACGCTGATGGGCGGGATGTAAATTGCCAACAGCCACTCTGGAGAAGTGTACGGTGTGTCCTGAAACATCTAAAAAACTCAGCTTAGAGAGCATAGGGCACTTCCACTCATGGGCGTATAAATTGGGAAAACTAAAAATCAGCAAGACACAGGCTCCCCAAAGTTTAGGGCTGCTCTGTTGACAAGAACCTCCACTTCATTACACGTTAAATTTCCCAGGAAAGACAAAAATGGATAAAGAAGTTGTGGTCCTTATGTACAATAGAATATCACTCAGCCATGAAATCAACGTCATAATGCTAGTAGCAGCAAGATGAGTGGATTTAGGTAGGACGATTCCAAATGAAATAAGTCACACAGAAAATGACACTTATCATAAGATATCACTTATAGAGGGAATGTAAAAACCGCTACCCTTGAACTGAATTACAAAACAGAACAGAGACACACGTTTAGAAAAAACACTATGGCTGCTTAACGGTAAAGGTGTGGTGGGGTGATGCATAAAACAAGGGTTTCAAATTAGCTCAGATACCGTTCCATAAACTCAATAGGTAATAGACAAGACCTACTCCTTGCTCAGTGAATTGGACTCAACACCCCCTATTCACCGCCCAAGAATATATCTGACTAGTAAGAATCTTAAAACCTATGTATTGATATCTCTCTGTAAGTGAGTCAAGTGGGTGTAAAGCGGCAGAAACACAGCAGTGAAAAGCAGCTAAACCCCATTATAAAAATCAATTACTTTTAAAAACCCGTGAAACAAAGACAGTGAAAGAGAGAGAAATTCTTACAAAATTCGTTCAGGGGCTGTGATGCCACCTGGATTGACCATATCTAGACCCACAGCTGATTGAGACATAAGGGTGGACACTCATGGGGCTGAGAGGTTTGGTGAGGTTGGGTGAGGAAACGCAGACCCTTTAAAGTAATACTGCGTGGTACCCATCCCATGGGTCCCAAATCTCCAGGTTCAAGGGCATCTTCCTACATCGAAAACATGCATGAGAAACCCAGAAGACGGTACACCGTGTGATCGGGAAAGGTTTCTAAAACGCACCTCATTTCTCATCTCCTTGTGCTCGGGTTCGCCATTCCAGCCGCTTCACTAGCAACCTGCCTCCTTGGAGAATCAGCACCTTTAACCTCCTGTTCCGTACAGGTTGCAATTTGTCCTGAGGATGAACAGGAAGAGGGGGAACCAATGACAGACTAGCTCTAGGTGTAGGGACAGGCACAGGTCACTCTATTTTCTCATCAGGAAGAAGAATTAACCACAGGCTCAGCCTGCCGGCCGGAACCAAAATAGGGCCTGAAGCAATCCTGCGCTTTTGAGGCCAGCTCCCAAGAAAGCGAGTTGAAAAATGGAGCTCAGGGGCACTGCAATTCACAAACCTGCAGACTTATAAATGATAACTCTCGTCCACAAATATATTGAGGGAAGGCAACGAAGAGGATTTGAAAGCAAGGCAGAATTGCAGGAAACACATTTCAGGAGGGAGATTCGAATCGCCTTTAAAGCACAGGAAAAGGGGCAAAACCTCGACAATGACGCCCTTGGCCAAAAAGGGCGTATGCGTTTTTTCCTGAATATATTCAGGAAAAAACGCATACGCCCTTTTTGGCCAACCAAGCAACCTGGAAAGGCAAATCAGCGCTACAAAGAAGACTCGCTTCCCATCGGTCAAAAGGGCCATGCTGAATAAAGTGTCAAAACCAGAAATGCAGGACAGGCCATGGAGAAACGGGAGCCTGGCTACGCTGATGGGCGGGATGTAAATTGCCAACAGCCACTCTGGAGAAGTGTACGGTGTGTCCTGAAACATCTAAAAAACTCAGCTTAGAGAGCATAGGGCACTTCCACTCATGGGCGTATAAATTGGGAAAACTAAAAATCAGCAAGACACAGGCTCCCCAAAGTTTAGGGCTGCTCTGTTGACAAGAACCTCCACTTCATTACACCTTAAATATCCCAGGAAAGACAAAAATGGATAAAGAAGTTGTGGTCCTTATGTACAATAGAATATCACTCAGCCATGAAATCAACGTCATAATGCTAGTAGCAGCAAGATGAGTGATTTTAGGTAGGACGATTCCAAATGAAATAAGTCACACAGAAAATGACACTTATCATAAGATATCACTTATAGAGGGAATGTAAAAACCGCTACCCTTGAACTGAATTACAAAACAGAACAGAGACACACGTTTAGAAAAAACACTATGGCTGCTTAACGGTAAAGGTGTGGTGGGGTGATACATAAAACAAGGGTTTCAAATTAGCTCAGATACCGTTCCATAAACTCAATAGGTAATAGACAAGACCTACTCCTTGCTCAGTGAATTGGACTCAACACCCCCTATTCACCGCCCAAGAATATATCTGACTAGTAAGAATTTTAAAACCTATGTATTGATATCTCTCTGTAAGTGAGTCAAGTGGGTGTAAAGCGGCAGAAACACAGCAGTGAAAAGCAGCTAAACCCCATTATAAAAATCAATTACTTTTAAAAACCCGTGAAACAAAGACAGTGAAAGAGAGAGAAATTCTTACAAAATTCGTTCAGGGGCTGTGATGCCACCTGGATTGACCATATCTAGACCCACAGCTGATTGAGACATAAGGGTGGACACTCATGGGGCTGAGAGGTTTGGTGAGGTTGGGTGAGGAAACGCAGACCCTTTAAAGTAATACTGCGTGGTACCCATCCCATGGGTCCCAAATCTCCAGGTTCAAGGGCATCTTCCTACATCGAAAACATGCATGAGAAACCCAGAAGACGGTACACCGTGTGATCGGGAAAGGTTTCTAAAACGCACCTCATTTCTCATCTCCTTGTGCTCGGGTTCGCCATTCCAGCCGCTTCACTAGCAACCTGCCTCCTTGGAGAATCAGCACCTTTAACCTCCTGTTCCGTACAGGTTGCAATTTGTCCTGAGGATGAACAGGAAGAGGGGGAACCAATGAGAGACTAGCTCTAGGTGTAGGGACAGGCACAGGTCACTCTATTTTCTCATCAGGAAGAAGAATTAACCACAGGCTCAGCCTGCCGGCCGGAACCAAAATAGGGCCTGAAGCAATACTGCGCTTTTGAGGCCAGCTCCCAAGAAAGCGAGTTGAAAAATGGAGCTCAGGGGCACTGCAATTCACAAACCTGCAGACTTATAAATGATAACTCTCGTCCACAAATATATTGAGGGAAGGCAACGAAGAGGATTTGAAAGCAAGGCAGAATTGCAGGAAACACATTTCAGGAGGGAGATTCGAATCGCCTTTAAAGCACAGGAAAAGGGGCAAAACCTCGACAATGATGCCCTTGGCCAAAAAGGGCGTACGCGTTTTTTCCTGAATATGTTCACGAAAAAACGCGTCCGCCCTTTTTGGCCAACCAAGCAACCTGGAAAGGCAAATCAGCGCTACAAAGAAGACTCGCTTCCCATCGGTCAAAAGGGCCATGCTGAATAAAGTGTCAAAACCAGAAATGCAGGACAGGCCATGGAGAAATGGGAGCCTGGCCACGCTGATGGGCGGGATGTAAATTGCCAACAGCCACTCTGGAGAAGTGTACGGTGTGTCCTGAAACATCTAAAAAACTCAGCTTAGAGAGCATAGGGCACTTCCACTCATGGGCTTATAAATTGGGAAAACTAAAAATCAGCAAGACACAGGCTCCCCAAAGTTTAGGGCTGCTCTGTTGACAAGAACCTCCACTTCGTTACACCTTAAATATCCCAGGAAAGACAAAAATGGATAAAGAAGTTGTGGTCATTATGTACAATAGAATATCACTCAGCCATGAAATCAACGTCATAATGCTAGTAGCAGCAAGATGAGGGGATTTAGGTAGGACGATTCCAAATGAAATAAGTCACACAGAAAATGACACTTATCATAAGATATCACTTATAGAGGGAATGTAAAAACCGCTACCCTTGAACTGAATTACAAAACAGAACAGAGACACACGTTTAGAAAAAACACTATGGCTGCTTAACGGTAAAGGTGAGGTGGGGTGATGCATAAAACAAGGTTTTCAAATTAGCTCAGATACCGTTCCATAAACTCAATAGGTAATAGACAAGACCTACTCCTTGCTCAGTGAATTGGACTCAACACCCCCTATTCACCGCCCAAGAATATATCTGACTAGTAAGAATCTTAAAACCTATGTATTGATATCTCTCTGTAAGTGAGTCAAGTGGGTGTAAAGCGGCAGAAACACAGCAGTGAAAAGCAGCTAAACCCCATTATAAAAATCAATTACTTTTAAAAACCCGTGAAACAAAGACAGTGAAAGAGAGAGAAATTCTTACCAAATTCGTTCAGGGGCTGTGATGCCACCTGGATTGACCATATCTAGACCCACAGCTGATTGAGACATAAGGGTGGACACTCATGGGGCTGAGAGGTTTGGTGAGGTTGGGTGAGGAAACGCAGACCCTTTAAAGTAATACTGCGTGGTACCCATCCCATGGGTCCCAAATCTCCAGGTTCAAGGGCATCTTCCTACATCGAAAACATGCATGAGAAACCCAGAAGACGGTACACCGTGTGATCGGGAAAGGTTTCTAAAACGCACCTCATTTCTCATCTCCTTGTGCTCGGGTTCGCCATTCCAGCCGCTTCACTAGCAACCTGCCTCCTTGGAGAATCAGCACCTTTAACCTCCTGTTCCGTACAGGTTGCAATTTGTCCTGAGGATGAACAGGAAGAGGGGGAACCAATGAGAGACTAGCTCTAGGTGTTGGGACAGGCACAGGTCACTCTATTTTCCCATCAGGAAGAAGAATTAACCACAGGCTCAGCCTGCCGCCCGGGACCAGAATAGGGCCTGAAGCAATCCTGCGCTTTTGCGGCCAGCTCCCAAGAAAGCGAGTTGAAAAATGGAGCTCAGGGGCACTGCAATTCACAAACCTGCAGACTTATAAATGATAACTCTCGTCCACAAATATATTGAGGGAAGGCAACGAAGAGGATTGGAAAGCAAGGCAGAATTGCAGGAAACAGATCTCAGGAGGGAGATTCGAATCGCCTTTAAAGAACAGGAAAAGCGGCAAAACCTCGACAATGATGCCCTTGGCCAAAAAGGGCGTACGCGTTTTTTCCTGAATATGTTCACGAAAAAACGCATCCGCGCTTTTTGGCCAACCAAGCAACCTGGAAAGGCAAATCAGCGCTACAAAGAAGTCTCGCTTCCCATCGGTCAAAAGGGCCATGCTGAATAAAGTGTCAAAACCAGAAATGCAGGACAGGCCATGGAGAAACGGGAACCTGGCTACGCTGATGGGCGGGATGTAAATTGCCAAGAGCCACTCTGGAGAAGTGTACGGTGTGTCCTGAAACATCTAAAAAACTCAGCTTAGAGAGCATAGGGCACTTCCACTCATGGGCGTATAAATTGGGAAAACTAAAAATCAGCAAGACACAGGCACCCCAAAGTTTAGGGCTGCTCTGTTGACAAGAACCTCCACTTCGTTACACCTTAAATATCCCAGGAAAGAGAAAAATGGATAAAGAAGTTGTCGTCCTTATGTACAATGGAATATCACTCAGCCATGAAATCAACGTCATAAGGCTAGTAGCAGCATGATGAGTGGATTTTGGTACGACGATTCTAGTTGAATTAAGTCACACAGAAAAGGACACTTATCATAAGATATCACTTATCGAGGGAATGTAAAAACCGCTACCCTTGAACTGAATTACAAAACAGAACAGAGTCACACGTTTAGAAAACACACTATGGCTGCTTAACGGGAAAGGTGAGGTGGGGTGATGCATAAAACAAGGGTTTCAAATTAGCTCAGATACCGTTCCATAAACCCAATATGTAATAGACAAGACCTACTCCTTGCTCAGTGAATTGGACTCAACACCCCCTATTCACCGCCCAAGAATATATCTGACTAGTAAGAATCTTAAAACCTATGTATTGATATCTCTCTGTAAGTGAGTCAAGTGGGTGTAAAGCGGCATAAACACAGCAGTGAAAAGCAGCTACACCCCATTATAAAAATCAATTACTTTTAAAAACCCGTGAAACAAAGACAGTGAAAGAGAGAGAAATTCTTACAAAATTCGTTCAGGGGCTGTGATGCCACCTGGATTGACCATATCTAGACCCACAGCTGATTGAGACATAAGGGTGGACACTCTTGGGGCTGAGAGGTTGGGTGAGGTTGGGTGAGGAAACGCAGACCCTTTAAAGTAATACTGCGTGGTGCCCATCCCATGGGTCCCAAATCTCCAGGTTCAAGGGCATCTTCCTACATCGAAAACATGCATGAGAAACCCAGAAGATGGTACACCGTGTGATTTGGCAAGGTTTCCAAAACGCACCTCATTTCTCATCTCCTTGTGCTCGGGTTCGCCATTCCAGCCGCTTTACTAGCAATCTCCCTCCTTGGAGAATCAGCACCTTTAACCTCCTGTTCCGTACAGGTTGCAATTTGTCCTGAGGATGAACGGGAAGAAGGGGAACCAATGAGAGACTAGCTCTAAGTGTTGGGACAGGCACAGGTCACTCTATTTTCCCATCAGGAAGAAGAATTAACCACAGGCTCAGCCTGCCGCCCGGGACCAGAATAGGGCCTGAAGCAATCCTGCGCTTTTGCGGCCAGCTCCCAAGAAAGCGAGTTGAAAAATGGAGCTCAGGGGCACTGCAATTCACAAACCTGCAGACTTATAAATGATAACTCTCGTCCACAAATATATTGAGGGAAGGCAACGAAGAGGATTGGAAAGCAAGGCAGAATTGCAGGAAACAGATCTCAGGAGGGAGATTCAAATCGCCTTTAAAGAACAGGAAAAGCGGCAAAACCTCGACAATGATGCCCTTGGCCAAAAAGGGCGTACACGTTTTTTCCTGAATATGTTCACGAAAAAACGCATCCGCCCTTTTTGGCCAACCAAGCAACCTGGAAAGGCAAATCAGCGCTAAAAAGAAGTCTCGCTTCCCATCGGTCAAAAGGGCCATGCTGAATAAAGTGTCAAAACCAGAAATGCAGGACAGGCCATGGAGAAACGGGAGCCTGGCTACGCTGATGGGTGGGATGTAAATTGCCAACAGCCACTCTGGAGAAGTGTACGGTGTGTCCTGAAACATCTAAAAAACTCAGCTTAGAGAGCATAGGGCACTTCCACTCATGGGCGTATAAATTGGGAAAACTAAAAATCAGCAAGACACAGGCACCCCAAAGTTTAGGGCTGCTCTGTTGACAAGAACCTCCACTTCGTTACACCTTAAATATCCCAGGAAAGAGAAAAATGGATAAAGAAGTTGTGGTCCTTATGTACAATGGAATATCACTCAGCCATGAAATCAACGTCATAAGGCTAGTAGCAGCATGATGAGTGGGTTTAGGTATGACGATTCTAAGTGAAATAAGTCACACAGAAAAAGACACTTATCATAAGATATCACTTATCGAGGGAATGTAAAAACCGCTACCCTTGAACTGAATTACAAAACAGAACAGAGTCACACGTTTAGAAAACACACTATGGCTGCTTAACGGGAAAGGTGAGGTGGGGTGATGCATAAAACAAGGGTTTCAAATTAGCTCAGATACCGTTCCATAAACCCAATATGTAATAGACAAGACCTACTCCTTGCTCAGTGAATTGGACTCAACACCCCCTATTCACCGCCCAAGAATATATCTGACTAGTAAGAATCTTAAAACCTATGTATTGATATCTCTCTGTAAGTGAGTCAAGTGGGTGTAAAGCGGCATAAACACAGCAGTGAAAAGCAGCTACACGCCATTATAAAAATCAATTACTTTTAAAAACCCGTGAAACAAAGACAGTGAAAGAGAGAGAAATTCTTACAAAATTCGTTCAGGGGCTGTGATGCCACCTGGATTGACCATATCTAGACCCACAGCTGATTGAGACATAAGGGTGGACACTCATGGGGCTGAGAGGTTTGGTGAGGTTGGGTGAGGAAACGCAGACCCTTTAAAGTAATACTGCGTGGTGCCCATCCCATGGGTCCCAAATCTCCAGGTTCAAGGGCATCTTCCTACATCGAAAACATGCATGAGAAACCCAGAAGATGGTACACCGTGTGATCGGGCAAGGTTTCCAAAACGCACCTCATTTCTCATCTCCTTGTGCTCGGGTTCGCCTTTCCAGCCGCTTTACTAGCAATCTCCCTCCTTGGAGAATCAGCACCTTTAACCTCCTGTTCCGTACAGGTTGCAATTTGTCCTGAGAATGAACGGGAAGAAGGGGAACCAATGAGAGACTAGCTCTAAGTGTTGTGACAGGCACAGGTCACTCTATTTTCCCATCAGGAAGAAGAATTAACCACAGGCTCAGCCTGCCGCCCGGGACCAGAATAGGGCCTGAAGCAATCCTGCGCTTTTGCGGCCAGCTCCCAAGAAAGCGAGTTGAAAAATGGAGCTCAGGGGCACTGCAATTCACAAACCTGCAGACTTATAAATGATAACTCTCGTGCACAAATATATTGAGGGAAGGCAACGAAGAGGATTGGAAAGCAAGGCAGAATTGCAGGAAACAGATCTCAGGAGGGAGATTCAAATCGCCTTTAAAGAACAGGAAAAGCGGCAAAACCTCGACAATGATGCCCTTGGCCAAAAAGGGCGGATGCGTTTTTTCCTGAATATATTCAGGAAAAAACGCATCCGCCCTTTTTGGCCAACCAAGCAACCTGGAAAGGCAAATCAGCGCTACAAAGAAGTCTCGCTTCCCATCGGTCAAAAGGGTCATGCTGAATAAAGTGTCAAAACCAGAAATGCAGGACAGGCCATGGAGAAACGGGAGCCTGGCTACGCTGATGGGCGGGATGTAAATTGCCAACAGCCACTCTGGAGAAGTGTACGGTGTGTCCTGAAACATCTAAAAAACTCAGCTTAGAGAGCATAGGGCACTTCCAGTCATGGGCGTATAAATTGGGAAAACTAAAAATCAGCAAGACACAGGCACCCCAAAGTTTAGGGCTGCTCTGTTGAGAAGAACCTCCACTTCGTTACACCTTAAATATCCCAGGAAAGAGAAAAATGGATAAAGAAGTTGTGGTCCTTATGTACAATGGAATATCACTCAGCCAAGAAATCAACGTCATAAGGCTAGTAGCAGCATGATGAGTGGATTTAGGTACGACAATTCTAAGTGAAATAAGTCACACAGAAAAGGATACTTATCATAAGATATCACTTATCGAGGGAATGTAAAAACCGCTACCCTTGAACTGAATTACAAAACAGAACAGAGTCACAGGTTTAGAAAACACACTATGGCTGCTTAACAGGAAAGGTGATGTGGGGTGATGCATAAAACAAGGGTTTCAAATTAGCTCAGATACCGTTCCATAAACCCAATAGGTAATAGACAAGACCTACTCCTTGCTCAGTGAATTGGACTCAACACCCCCTATTCACCGCCCAAGAATATATCTGACTAGTAAGAATCTTAGAACCTATGTATTGATATCTCTCTGTAAGTGAGTCAAGTGGGTGTAAAGCGGCATAAACACAGCAGTGAAAAGCAGCTACACCCCATTATAAAAATCAATTACTTTTAAAAACCCGTGAAACAAAGACAGTGAAAGAGAGAGAAATTCTTACAAAATTCGTTCAGGGGCTGTGATGCCACCTGGATTGACCATATCTAGACCCACAGCTGATTGAGACATAAGGGTGGACACTCTTGGGGCTGAGAGGTTTGGTGAGGTTGGGTGAGGAAACGCAGACCCTTTAAAGTAATACTGCGTGGTGCCCATCCCATGGGTCCCAAATCTCCAGGTTCAAGGGCATCTTCCTACATCGAAAACATGCATGAGAAACCCAGAAGATGGTACACCGTGTGATCGGGCAAGGTTTCCAAAACGCACCTCATTTCTCATCTCCTTGTGCTAGGGTTCGCCATTCCAGCCGCTTTACTAGCCATCTCCCTCCTTGGAGAATCAGCACCTTTAACCTCCTGTTCCGTACAGGTTGCAATTTGTCCTGAGGATGAACGGGAAGAAGGGGAACCAATGAGAGACTAGCTGTAGGTGATGGGACAGGCACAGGTCACTCTATTTTCCCATCAGGAAGAAGAATTAACCACAGGCTCAGCCTGCCGCCCGGGACCAGAATAGGGCCTGAAGCAATCCTGCGCTTTTGCGGCCAGCTCCCAAGAAAGCAAGTTGAAAAATGGAGCTCAGGGGCACTGCAATTCACAAACCTGCAGACTTATAAATGATAACTCTCGTCCACAAATATATTGAGGGAAGGCAACGAAGAGGATTTGAAAGCAAGGCAGAATTGCAGGAAACAGATCTCAGGAGGGAGATTCGAATCGCCTTTAAAGAACAGGAAAAGCGGCAAAACCTCGACAATGATGCCCTTGGCCAAAAAGGGCGTACGCGTTTTTTCCTGAATATGTTCACGAAAAAACGCATCCGCCCTTTTTGGCCAACCAAGCAACCTGGTAAGGCAAATCAGCGCTACAAAGAAGTCTCGCTTCCCATCGGTCAAAAGGGCCATGCTGAATAAAGTGTCAAAACCAGAAATGCAGGACAGGCCATGGAGAAACGGGAGCCTGGCTACGCTGATGGGCGGGAGGTAAATTGCCAACAGCCACTCTGGAGAAGTGTACGGTGTGTCCTGAAACATCTAAAAAACTCAGCTTAGAGAGCATAGGGCACTTCCACTCATGGGCGTATAAATTGGGAAAACTAAAAATCAGCAAGACACAGTCACCCCAAAGTTTAGGGCTGCTCTGTTGACAAGAACCTCCACTTCGTTACACCTTAAATATCCCAGGAAAGAGAAAAATGGATAAAGAAGTTGTGGTCCTTATGTTCAATGGAATATCACTCAGCCATGAAATCAACGTCATAAGGCTAGTAGCAGCATGATGAGTGGATTTAGGTACGACGATTCTAAGTGAAATAAGTCACACAGAAAAGGATACTTATCATAAGATATCACTTATCGAGGGAATGTAAAAACCGCTACCCTTGAACTGAATTACAAAACAGAACAGAGTCACACGTTTAGAAAACACACTATGGCTGCTTAACGGGAAAGGTGATGTAGGGTGATGCATAAAACAAGGGTTTCAAATTAGCTCAGATACCGTTCCATAAACCCAATAGGTAATAGACAAGACCTACTCCTTGCTCAGTGAATTGGACTCAACACCCCCTATTCACCGCCCAAGAATATATCTGACTAGTAAGAATCTTAAAACCTATGTATTGATAACTCTCTGTAAGTGAGTCAAGTGGGTGTAAAGCGGCATAAACACAGCAGTGAAAAGCAGCTACACCCCATTATAAAAATCAATTACTTTTAAAAACCCGTGAAACAAAGACAGTGAAAGAGAGAGAAATTCTTACAAAATTCGTTCAGGGGCTGTGATGCCACCTGGATTGACCATATCTAGACCCACAGCTGATTGAGACATAAGGGTGGACACTCTTGGGGCTGAGAGGTTTGGTGAGGTTGGGTGAGGAAACGCAGACCCTTTAAAGTAATACTGCGTGGTGCCCATCCCATGGGTCCCAAATCTCCAGGTTCAAGGGCATCTTCCTACATCGAAAACATGCATGAGAAACCCAGAAGATGGTACACCGTGTGATCGGGCAAGGTTTCCAAAACGCACCTCATTTCTCATCTCCTTGTGCTAGGGTTCGCCATTCCAGCCGCTTTACTAGCAATCTCCCTCCTTGGAGAATCAGCACCTTTAACCTCCTGTTCCGTACAGGTTGCAATTTGTCCTGAGGATGAACGGGAAGAAGGGGAACCAATGAGAGACTAGCTCTAAGTGTTGGGACAGGCACAGGTCACTCTATTTTCCCATCAGGAAGAAGAATTAACCACAGGCTCAGCCTGCCGCCCGGGACCAGAATAGGGACTGAAGCATTCCTGCGCTTTTGCGGCCAGCTCCCAAGAAAGCGAGTTGAAAAATGGAGCTCAGGGGCACTGCAATTCACAAACCTGCAGACTTATAAATGATAACTCTCGTCCACAAATATATTGAGGGAGGGCAACGAAGAGGGTTTGAAAGCAAGGCAGAATTGCAGGAAACAGATCTCAGGAGGGAGATTCGAATCGCCTTTAAAGAACAGGAAAAGCGGCAAAACCTCGACAATGATGCCCTTGGCCAAAAAGGGCGGATGCGTTTTTTCCTGAATATATTCAGGAAAAAACGCATCCGCCCTTTTTGGCCAACTAAGCAACCTGGAAAGGAAAATCAGCGCTACAAAGAAGTCTCGCTTCCCATCGGTCAAAAGGGCCATGCTGAATAAAGTGTCAAAATCAGAAATGCAGTACAGGCCATGGAGAAACGGGAGCCTGGCTACGCTGATGGGCGGGATGTAAATTGCCAACAGCCACTCTGGAGAAGTGTACGGTGTGTCCTGAAACATCTAACAATCTCAGCTTAGAGAGCATAGGGCACTTCCACTCATGGGCGTATAAATTTGAAAATTAAAAATCAGCAAGACACAGGCACCCCAAAGTTTAGGGCTGCTCTGTTTACAAGAACCTCCACTTCGTTACACCTTAAATATCCCAGGAAAGAGAAAAATGGATAAAGAAGTTGTGGTCCTTATGTACAATGGAATATCACTCAGCCATGAAATCAACGTCATAAGGCTAGTAGCAGCATGATGAGTGGATTTAGGTACGACGATTCTAAGTGAAATAAGTCACATAGAAAAAGACACTTATCATAAGATATCACTTATCGAGGGAATGTAAAAACCGCTACCCTTGAACTGAATTACAAAACAGAACAGAGTCACACGTTTAGAAAACACACTATGGCTGCTTAACGGTAACGGTGAGGTGGGGTGATGCATAAAACAAGGGTTTCAAATTAGCTCAGATACCGTTCCATAAACCCAATATGTAATAGACAAGCCCTACTCCTTGCTCAATGAATTGGACTCAAAACCCCCTATTCACCGCCCAAGAATATATCTGACTGGTAAGAATCTTAAAACCTATGTATTGATATCTCTCTGTAAGTGAGTCAAGTGGGTGTAAAGCGGCATAAACACAGCAGTGAAAAGCAGCTAAACCCCATTATAAAAATCAATTACTTTTAAAAACCCGTGAAACAAAGACAGTGAAAGAGAGAGAAATTCTTACAAAATTCGTTCAGGGGCTGTGATGCCACCTGGATTGACCATATCTAGACCCACAGCTGATTGAGACATAAGGGTGGACACTCTTGGGGCTGAGAGGTTTGGTGAGGTTGGGTGAGGAAACGCAGACCCTTTAAATAATACTGCGTGGTACCCATCCCATGGGTCCCAAATCTCCAGGTTCAAGGGCATCTTCCTACATCGAAAACATGCATGAGAAACCCAGAAGATGGTACACCGTGTGATCGGGAAAGGTTTCCAAAACGCACCTCATTTCTCATCTCCTTGTGCTCGGGTTCGCCATTCCAGCCGCTTTACTAGCAATCTCCCACCTTGGAGAATCAGCACCTTTAACCTCCTGTTCCGTACAGGTTGCAATTTGTCCTGAGGATGAACGGGAAGAGGGGGAACCAATGAGAGACTAGCTGTAGGTGATGGGACAGGCACAGGTCACTCTATTTTCCCATCAGGAAGAAGAATTAACCACAGGCTCAGCCTGCCGCCCGGGACCAGAATAGGGCCTGAAGCAATCCTGCGCTTTTGCGGCCAGCTACCAAGAAAGCGAGTTGAAAAATGGAGCTCAGGGGCACTGCAATTCACAAACCTGCAGACTTATAAATGATAACTCTCGTCCACAAATATATTGAGGGAGGGCAACGAAGAGGGTTTGAAAGCAAGGCAGAATTGCAGGAAACAGATCTCAGGAGGGAGATTCGAATCGCCTTTAAAGAACAGGAAAAGCGGCAAAACCTCGACAATGATGCCCTTGGCCAAAAAGGGCGTACGCGCTTTTTCCTGAATATGTTCAGGAAAAAACGCATCCGCCCTTTTTGGCCAACCAAGCAACCTGGTAAGGCAAATCAGCGCTACAAAGAAGTCTCGCTTCCCATCGCTCAAAAGGGCCATGCTGAATAAAGTGTCAAAACCAGAAATGCAGGACATGCCATGGAGAAACAGGAGCCTGGCTACGCTGATGGGCGGGATGTAAGTTGCCAACAGCCACTCTGGAGAAGTGTACGGTGTGTCCTGAAACATCTAAAAAACTCAGCTTAGAGAGCATAGGGCACTTCCACTCACGGGCGTATAAATTGGGAAAACTAAAAATCAGCAAGACACAGGCACCCCAAAGTTTAGGGCTGCTCTGTTGACAAGAACCTCCACTTCGTTACACCTTAAATATCCCAGGAAAGAGAAAAATGGATAAAGAATTTGTGGTCCTTATGTACAATGGAATATCACTCAGCCATGAAATCAACGTCATAAGGCTAGTAGCAGCATGATGAGTGGATTTTGGTACGACGATTCTAAGTGAAATAAGTCACACAGAAAAACACACTTATCATAAAATATCACTTATACAGGGAATGTAAAAACCGCTAGCCTTGAACTGAATTACAAAACAGAACAGAGTCACACGTTTAGAAAACACACTATGGCTGCTTAACGGGAAAGGTGAGGTGGGGTGATGCATAAAACAAGGGTTTCAAATTAGCTCAGATACCATTCCATAAACCCAATATGTAATAGACAAGACCTACTCCTTGCTCAGTGAATTGGACTCAAAACCCCCTATTCACCGCCCAACAATATATCTGACAAGTAAGAATCTTAAAACCTATGTATTGATATCTCTCTGTAAGTGAGTCAAGTGGGTGTAAAGCGGCATAAACACAGCAGTGAAAAGCAGCTAAACCCCATTATAAAAATCAATTACTTTTAAAAACCCGTGAAACAAAGACAGTGAAAGAGAGAGAAATTCTTACAAAATTCGTTCAGGGGCTGTGATGCCACCTGGATTGACCATATCTAGACCCACAGCTGATTGAGACATAAGGGTGGACACTCTTGGGGCTGAGAGTTTTGGTGAGGTTGGGTGAGGAAACGCAGACCCTTTAAAGCAATACTGCGTGGTACCCATCCCATGGGTCCCAAATCTCCAGGTTCAAGGGCATCTTCCTACATCGAAAACATGCATGAGAAACCCAGAAGATGGTACACCGTGTGATCGGGAAAGATTTCCAAAACGCACCTCATTTCTCATCTCCTTGTGCTCGGGTTCGCCATTCCAGCCGCTTTACGAGCAATCTCCCTCCTTGGAGAATCAGCACCTTTAACCTCCTGTTCCGTACAGGTTGCAATTTGTCCTGAGGATGAACGGGAAGAGGGGGAACCAATGAGAGACTAGCTCTAGGTGTTGGGACAGGCATAGGTCACTTTATTTTCCCATCAGGAAGAAGAATTAACCACAGGCTCAGCCTGCCGCCCGGGACCAGAATAAGGCCTGAAGCAATCCTGCGCGTTTGCGGCCAGCTGCCAAGAAAGTGAGTTGAAAAATGGAGCTCAGGGGCACTGCAATTCACAAACCTGCAGACTTATAAATGATAACTCTCGTCCACAAATATATTGAGGGAAGGCAACGAAGAGGATTTGAAAGCAAGGCAGAATTGCAGGAAAGAGATTTCAGGAGGGAGATTCGAATCGCCTTTAACGAACAGGAAAAGCGGCAAAACCTTGACAATGATACCCTTGGCCAAAAAGGGCGGATGCGTTTTTTCCTGAATATGTTCAGGAAAAAACGCATCCGCCCTTTTTGGCCAACCAAGCAACCAGGAAAGGCAAATCAGCGCTACAAAGAAGTCTCGCTTCCCATCGGTCAAACGGGCCAAGCTGAATAAAGTGTCAAAACCAGAAATGCAGGACAGGCCATGGAGAAACGGGAGCCTGGCTACGCTGATGGGCGGGATGTAAATTGCCAACAGCCACTCTGGAGAAGTGTACGGTGTGTCCTGAAACATCTAAAAAACTCAGCTTAGAGAGCATAGGGCACTTCCACTCATGGGCGTATAAATTGGGAAAACTAAAAATCAGCAAGACACCGGCACCCCAAAGTTTAGGGCTGCTCTGTTGACAAGAACCTCCACTTCGTTACACCTTAAATATCCCAGGAAAGAGAAAAATGGATAAAGAAGTTGTGGTCCTTATGTACAATGGAATATCACTCAGCCATGAAATCAACGTCATAAGGCTAGTAGCAGCATGATGAGTGGATTTAGGTACGACGATTCTAAGTGAAATAAGTCACACAGAAAAACACACTTATCATAAGATATCACTTATAGAGGGAATGCAAAAACAGCTACCCTTGAACTGAATTACAAAACAGAACAGAGTCACACGTTTAGAAAACACACTATGGCTGCTTAACGGGATAGGTGAGGTGGGGTGATGCATAAAACAACGGTTTCAAATTGGCTCAGATACCGTTCCATAAACCCAATATGTAATAGACAAGACCTACTCCTTGCTCAGTGAATTGGACTCAACAACCCTTATTCACCGCCCAAGAATATATCTGAATAGTAAGAATCTTAAAACCTATGTATTGATATCTCTCTGTAAGTGAGTCAAGTGGGTGTAAAGCGGCATAAACACAGCAGTGAAAAGCAGCTAAACCCCATTATAAAAATCAATTACTTTTAAAAACCCGTGAAACAAAGACAGTGAAAGAGAGAGAAATTCTTACAAAATTCGTTCAGGGGCTGTGATGCCACCTGGATTGACCATATCTAGACCCACAGCTGATTGAGACATAAGGGTGGACACTCTTGGGGCTGAGAGGTTTGGTGAGGTTGGGTGAGGAAACGCAGACCCTTTAAAGCAATACTGCGTGGTACCCATCCCATGGGTCCCAAATCTCCAGGTTCAAGGGCATCTTCCTACATCGAAAACATGCATGAGAAACCCAGAAGATGGTACACCGTGTGATCGGGAAAGGTTTCCAAAACGCACCTCATTTCTCATCTCCTTGTGCTCGGGTTCGCCATTCCAGCCGCTTTACTAGCAATCTCCCTCCTTGGAGAATCAGCACCTTTAACCTCCTGTTCCGTACAGGTTGCAATTTGTCCTGAGGATGAACGGGAAGAGGGGGAACCAATGAGAGACTAGCTCTAGGTGTTGGGACAGGCACAGGTCACTCTATTTTCCCATCAGGAAGAAGAATTAACCACAGGCTCAGCCTGCCGCCCAGGACCAGAATAGGGCCTGAAGCAATCCTGCGCTTTTGCGGCCAGCTCCCAAGAAAGCGAGTTGAAAAATGGAGCTCAGGGGCACTGCAATTCACAAACCTGCAGACTTATAAATGATAACTCTCGTCCACAAATATATTGAGGGAAGGCAACGAAGAGGATTTGAAAGCAAGGCAGAATTGCAGGAAACAGATTTCAGGAGGGAGATTCGAATCGCCTTTAAAGAACAGGAAAAGCGGCAAAACCTCGACAATGATGCCCTTGGCCAAAAAGGGCGGATGCGTTTTTTCCTGAATATGTTCAGGAAAAAACGCATCCGCCCTTTTTGGCCAACCAAGCAACCTGGAAAGGCAAATCAGCGCTACAAAGAAGTCTCGCTTCCCATCGGTCAAAAGGGCCATGCTGAATAAAGTGTCAAAACCAGAAATGCAGGACAGGCCATGGAGAAACGGGAGCCTGGCTACGCTGATGGGCGGGATGTAAATTGCCAACAGCCACTCTGGAGAAGTGTACGGTGTGTCCTGAAACATCTAAAAAACTCAGCTTAGAGAGCATAGGGCACTTCCACTCATGGGCGTATAAATTGGGAAAACTAAAAATCAGCAAGACACAGGCACCCCAAAGTTTAGGGCTGCTCTGTTGACAAGAACCTCCACTTCGTTACACCTTAAATATCCCAGGAAAGAGAAAAATGGATAAAGAAGTTGTGGTCCTTATGTACAATGGAATATCACTCAGCCATGAAATCAACGTCATAAGGCTAGTAGCAGCATGATGAGTGGATTTAGGTACGACGATTCTAAGTGAAATAAGTCACACAGAAAAACACACTTATCATAAGATATCACTTATAGAGGGAATGTAAAAACAGCTACCCTTGAACTGAATTACAAAACAGAACAGAGTCACACGTTTAGAAGACACACTATGGCTGCTTAACGGGATAGGTGAGGTGGGGTGATGCATAAAACAACGGTTTCAAATTAGCTCAGATACCGTTCCATAAACCCAGTATGTAATAGACAAGACCTACTCCTTGCTCAGTGAATTGGACTCAAGACCCCTTATTCACCGCCCAAGAATATATCTGAATAGTAAGAATCTTAAAACCTATGTATTGATATCTCTCTGTAAGTGAGTCAAGTGGGTGTAAAGCGGCATAAACACAGCAGTGAAAAGCAGCTAAACCCCATTATAAAAATCAATTACTTTTAAAAACCCGTGAAACAAAGACAGTGAAAGAGAGAGAAATTCTTACAAAATTCGTTCAGGGTCTGTGATGCCACCTGGATTGACCATATCTAGACCCACAGCTGATTGAGACATAAGGGTGGACACTCTTGGGGCTGAGAGGTTTGGTGAGGTTGGGTGAGGAAACGCAGACCCTTTAAAGCAATACTGTGTGGTACCCATCCCATGGGTCCCAAATCTCCAGGTTCAAGGGCATCTTCCTACATCGAAAATATGCATGAGAAACCCAGAAGATGGTACACCGTGTGATTGGGAAAGGTTTCCAAAACGCACCTCATTTCTCCTCTCCTTGTGCTCGGGTTCGCCATTCCAGCCGCTTTACTAGCAATCTCCCTCCTTGGAGAATCAGCACCTTTAACCTCCTGTTCCGTACAGGTTGCAATTTGTCCTGAGAATGAACGGGAAGAGGGGGAACCAATGAGAGACTAGCTCTAGATGTTGGGACAGGCACAGGTTACTCTATTTTCCCATCAGGAAGAAGAATTAACCACAGGCTCAGCCTGCCGCCCGGGACCAGAATAGGGCCTGAAGCAATCCTGCGCTTTTGCGGCCAGCTCCCAAGAAAGCGAGTTGAAAAATGGAGCTCAGGGGCACTGCAATTCACAAACCTGCAGACTTATAAATGATAACTCTCGTCCACAAATATATTGAGGGAAGGCAACGAAGAGGATTTGAAAGCAAGGCAGAATTGCAGGAAACAGATTTCAGGAGGGAGATTCGAATCGCCTTTAAAGAACAGGAAAAGCGGCAAAACCTCGACAATGATGCCCTTGGCCAAAAAGGGCGGATGCGTTTTTTCCTGAATATGTTCAGGAAAAAACGCATCCGCCCTTTTTGGCCAACCAAGGAACCTGGAAAGGCAAATCAGCGCTACAAAGAAGTCTCGCTTCCCATCGGTCAAAAGGGCCATGCTGAATAAAGTGTCAAAACCAGAAATGCAGGACAGGCCATGGCGAAACGGGAGCCTGGCTACGCTGATGGGCAGGATGTAAATTGGCAACAGCCACTCTGGAGAAGTGTACGGTGTGTCCTGAAACATCTAAAAAACTCAGCTTAGAGAGCATAGGGCACTTCCACTCATGGGCGTATAAATTGGGAAAACTAAAAATCAGTAAGACACCGGCACCCCAAAGTTTAGGGCTGCTCTGTTGACAAGAACCTCCACTTCGTTACACCTTAAATATCCCAGGAAAGAGAAAAATGGATAAAGAAGTTGTGGCCCTTTTGTACAATGGAATATCACTCAGCCATGAAATCAACGTCATAAGGCTAGTAGCAGCATGATGAGTGGATTTAGGTACGACGATTCTAAGTGAAATAAGTCACACAGAAAAACACACTTATCATAAGATATCACTTATAGAGGGAATGTAAAAACAGCTACCCTTGAACTGAATTACAAAACAGAACAGAGTCACACGTTTAGAAAACACACTATGGCTGCTTAACGGGATAGGTGAGGTGGGGTGATGCATAAAACAACGGTTTCAAATTAGCTCAGATACCGTTCCATAAACCCAATATGTAATAGACAAGACCTACTCCTTGCTCAAAGAATTGGACTCAACACCCCTTATTCACCGCCCAAGAATATATCTGAATAGTAAGAATCTTAAAACCTATGTATTGATATCTCTCTGTAAGTGAGTCAAGTGGGTGTAAAGCGGCATAAACACAGCAGTGAAAAGCAGCTAAACCCCATTATAAAAATCAATTACTTTTAAAAACCCGTGAAACAAAGACAGTGAAAGAGAGAGAAATTCTTACAAAATTCGTTCAGGGGCTGTGATGCCACCTGGATTGACCATATCTAGACCCACAGCTGATTGAGACATAAGGGTGGACACTCTTGGGGCTGAGAGGTTTGGTGAGGTTGGGTGAGGAAACGCAGACCCTTTAAAGCAATACTGCGTGGTACCCATCCCATGGGTCCCAAATCTCCAGGTTCAAGGGCATCTTCCTACATCGAAAACATGCATGAGAAACCCAGAAGATGGTACACCGTGTGATCGGGAAAGGTTTCCAAAACGCACCTCATTTCTCATCTCCTTGTGCTCGGGTTCGCCATTCCAGCCGCTTTACTAGCAATCTCCCTCCTTGGAGAATCAGCACCTTTAACCTCCTGTTCCGTACAGGTTGCAATTTGTCCTGAGGATGAACGGGAAGAGGGGGAACCAATGAGAGACTAGCTCTAGGTGTTGGGACAGGCACAGGTCACTCTATTTTCCCATCAGGAAGAAGAATTAACCACAGGCTCAGCCTGCCGCCCAGGACCAGAATAGGGCCTGAAGCAATCCTGCGCTTTTGCGGCCAGCTCCCAAGAAAGCGAGTTGAAAAATGGAGCTCACGGGCACTGCAATTCACAAACCTGCAGACTTATAAATGATAACTCTCGTCCACAAATATATTGAGGGAGGGCAACGAAGAGGGTTTGAAAGCAAGGCAGAATTGCAGGAAACAGATCTCAGGAGGGAGATTCGAATCGCCTTTAAAGAACAGGAAAAGCGGCAAAACCTCGACAATGATGCCCTTGGCCAAAAAGGGCGTACGCGTTTTTTCCTGAATATGTTCAGGAAAAAACGCATCCGCCCTTTTTGGCCAACCAAGCAACCTGGTAAGGCAAATCAGCGCTACAAAGAAGTCTCGCTTCCCATCGCTCAAAAGGGCCATGCTGAATAAAGTGTCAAAACCAGAAATGCAGGACATGCCATGGAGAAACAGGAGCCTGGCTACGCTGATGGGCGGGATGTAAGTTGCCAACAGCCACTCTGGAGAAGTGTACGGTGTGTCCTGAAACATCTAAAAAACTCAGCTTAGAGAGCATAGGGCACTTCCACTCACGGGCGTATAAATTGGGAAAACTAAAAATCAGCAAGACACAGGCACCCCAAAGTTTAGGGCTGCTCTGTTGACAAGAACCTCCACTTCGTTACACCTTAAATATCCCAGGAAAGAGAAAAATGGATAAAGAATTTGTGGTCCTTATGTACAATGGAATATCACTCAGCCATGAAATCAACGTCATAAGGCTAGTAGCAGCATGATGAGTGGATTTTGGTACGACGATTCTAAGTGAAATAAGTCACACAGAAAAACACACTTATCATAAAATATCACTTATACAGGGAATGTAAAAACCGCTAGCCTTGAACTGAATTACAAAACAGAACAGAGTCACACGTTTAGAAAACACACTATGGCTGCTTAACGGGAAAGGTGAGGTGGGGTGATGCATAAAACAAGGGTTTCAAATTAGCTCAGATACCATTCCATAAACCCAATATGTAATAGACAAGACCTACTCCTTGCTCAGTGAATTGGACTCAAAACCCCCTATTCACCGCCCAACAATATATCTGACAAGTAAGAATCTTAAAACCTATGTATTGATATCTCTCTGTAAGTGAGTCAAGTGGGTGTAAAGCGGCATAAACACAGCAGTGAAAAGCAGCTAAACCCCATTATAAAAATCAATTACTTTTAAAAACCCGTGAAACAAAGACAGTGAAAGAGAGAGAAATTCTTACAAAATTCGTTCAGGGGCTGTGATGCCACCTGGATTGACCATATCTAGACCCACAGCTGATTGAGACATAAGGGTGGACACTCTTGGGGCTGAGAGGTTTGGTGAGGTTGGGTGAGGAAACGCAGACCCTTTAAAGCAATACTGCGTGGTACCCATCCCATGGGTCCCAAATCTCCAGGTTCAAGGGCATCTTCCTACATCGAAAACATGCATGAGAAACCCAGAAGATGGTACACCGTGTGATCGGGAAAGATTTCCAAAACGCACCTCATTTCTCATCTCCTTGTGCTCGGGTTCGCCATTCCAGCCGCTTTACGAGCAATCTCCCTCCTTGGAGAATCAGCACCTTTAACCTCCTGTTCCGTACAGGTTGCAATTTGTCCTGAGGATGAACGGGAAGAGGGGGAACCAATGAGAGACTAGCTCTAGGTGTTGGGACAGGCATAGGTCACTTTATTTTCCCATCAGGAAGAAGAATTAACCACAGGCTCAGCCTGCCGCCCGGGACCAGAATAAGGCCTGAAGCAATCCTGCGCGTTTGCGGCCAGCTGCCAAGAAAGTGAGTTGAAAAATGGAGCTCAGGGGCACTGCAATTCACAAACCTGCAGACTTATAAATGATAACTCTCGTCCACAAATATATTGAGGGAAGGCAACGAAGAGGATTTGAAAGCAAGGCAGAATTGCAGGAAACAGATTTCAGGAGGGAGATTCGAATCGCCTTTAAAGAACAGGAAAAGCGGCAAAACCTCGACAATGATGCCCTTGGCCAAAAAGGGCGGATGCGTTTTTTCCTGAATATGTTCAGGAAAAAACGCATCCGCCCTTTTTGGCCAACCAAGCAACCAGGAAAGGCAAATCAGCGCTACAAAGAAGTCTCGCTTCCCATCGGTCAAACGGGCCAAGCTGAATAAAGTGTCAAAACCAGAAATGCAGGACAGGCCATGGAGAAACGGGAGCCTGGCTACGCTGATGGGCGGGATGTAAATTGCCAACAGCCACTCTGGAGAAGTGTACGGTGTGTCCTGAAACATCTAAAAAACTCAGCTTAGAGAGCATAGGGCACTTCCACTCATGGGCGTATAAATTGGGAAAACTAAAAATCAGCAAGACACCGGCACCCCAAAGTTTAGGGCTGCTCTGTTGACAAGAACCTCCACTTCGTTACACCTTAAATATCCCAGGAAAGAGAAAAATGGATAAAGAAGTTGTGGTCCTTATGTACAATGGAATATCACTCAGCCATGAAATCAACGTCATAAGGCTAGTAGCAGCATGATGAGTGGATTTAGGTACGACGATTCTAAGTGAAATAAGTCACACAGAAAAACACACTTATCATAAGATATCACTTATAGAGGGAATGCAAAAACAGCTACCCTTGAACTGAATTACAAAACAGAACAGAGTCACACGTTTAGAAAACACACTATGGCTGCTTAACGGGATAGGTGAGGTGGGGTGATGCATAAAACAACGGTTTCAAATTGGCTCAGATACCGTTCCATAAACCCAATATGTAATAGACAAGACCTACTCCTTGCTCAGTGAATTGGACTCAACAACCCTTATTCACCGCCCAAGAATATATCTGAATAGTAAGAATCTTAAAACCTATGTATTGATATCTCTCTGTAAGTGAGTCAAGTGGGTGTAAAGCGGCATAAACACAGCAGTGAAAAGCAGCTAAACCCCATTATAAAAATCAATTACTTTTAAAAACCCGTGAAACAAAGACAGTGAAAGAGAGAGAAATTCTTACAAAATTCGTTCAGGGGCTGTGATGCCACCTGGATTGACCATATCTAGACCCACAGCTGATTGAGACATAAGGGTGGACACTCTTGGGGCTGAGAGGTTTGGTGAGGTTGGGTGAGGAAACGCAGACCCTTTAAAGCAATACTGCGTGGTACCCATCCCATGGGTCCCAAATCTCCAGGTTCAAGGGCATCTTCCTACATCGAAAACATGCATGAGAAACCCAGAAGATGGTACACCGTGTGATCGGGAAAGGTTTCCAAAACGCACCTCATTTCTCATCTCCTTGTGCTCGGGTTCGCCATTCCAGCCGCTTTACTAGCAATCTCCCTCCTTGGAGAATCAGCACCTTTAACCTCCTGTTCCGTACAGGTTGCAATTTGTCCTGAGGATGAACGGGAAGAGGGGGAACCAATGAGAGACTAGCTCTAGGTGTTGGGACAGGCACAGGTCACTCTATTTTCCCATCAGGAAGAAGAATTAACCACAGGCTCAGCCTGCCGCCCAGGACCAGAATAGGGCCTGAAGCAATCCTGCGCTTTTGCGGCCAGCTCCCAAGAAAGCGAGTTGAAAAATGGAGCTCAGGGGCACTGCAATTCACAAACCTGCAGACTTATAAATGATAACTCTCGTCCACAAATATATTGAGGGAAGGCAACGAAGAGGATTTGAAAGCAAGGCAGAATTGCAGGAAACAGATTTCAGGAGGGAGATTCGAATCGCCTTTAAAGAACAGGAAAAGCGGCAAAACCTCGACAATGATGCCCTTGGCCAAAAAGGGCGGATGCGTTTTTTCCTGAATATGTTCAGGAAAAAACGCATCCGCCCTTTTTGGCCAACCAAGCAACCTGGAAAGGCAAATCAGCGCTACAAAGAAGTCTCGCTTCCCATCGGTCAAAAGGGCCATGCTGAATAAAGTGTCAAAACCAGAAATGCAGGACAGGCCATGGAGAAACGGGAGCCTGGCTACGCTGATGGGCGGGATGTAAATTGCCAACAGCCACTCTGGAGAAGTGTACGGTGTGTCCTGAAACATCTAAAAAACTCAGCTTAGAGAGCATAGGGCACTTCCACTCATGGGCGTATAAATTGGGAAAACTAAAAATCAGCAAGACACAGGCACCCCAAAGTTTAGGGCTGCTCTGTTGACAAGAACCTCCACTTCGTTACACCTTAAATATCCCAGGAAAGAGAAAAATGGATAAAGAAGTTGTGGTCCTTATGTACAATGGAATATCACTCAGCCATGAAATCAACGTCATAAGGCTAGTAGCAGCATGATGAGTGGATTTAGGTACGACGATTCTAAGTGAAATAAGTCACACAGAAAAACACACTTATCATAAGATATCACTTATAGAGGGAATGTAAAAACAGCTACCCTTGAACTGAATTACAAAACAGAACAGAGTCACACGTTTAGAAGACACACTATGGCTGCTTAACGGGATAGGTGAGGTGGGGTGATGCATAAAACAACGGTTTCAAATTAGCTCAGATACCGTTCCATAAACCCAGTATGTAATAGACAAGACCTACTCCTTGCTCAGTGAATTGGACTCAAGACCCCTTATTCACCGCCCAAGAATATATCTGAATAGTAAGAATCTTAAAACCTATGTATTGATATCTCTCTGTAAGTGAGTCAAGTGGGTGTAAAGCGGCATAAACACAGCAGTGAAAAGCAGCTAAACCCCATTATAAAAATCAATTACTTTTAAAAACCCGTGAAACAAAGACAGTGAAAGAGAGAGAAATTCTTACAAAATTCGTTCAGGGTCTGTGATGCCACCTGGATTGACCATATCTAGACCCACAGCTGATTGAGACATAAGGGTGGACACTCTTGGGGCTGAGAGGTTTGGTGAGGTTGGGTGAGGAAACGCAGACCCTTTAAAGCAATACTGTGTGGTACCCATCCCATGGGTCCCAAATCTCCAGGTTCAAGGGCATCTTCCTACATCGAAAATATGCATGAGAAACCCAGAAGATGGTACACCGTGTGATTGGGAAAGGTTTCCAAAACGCACCTCATTTCTCCTCTCCTTGTGCTCGGGTTCGCCATTCCAGCCGCTTTACTAGCAATCTCCCTCCTTGGAGAATCAGCACCTTTAACCTCCTGTTCCGTACAGGTTGCAATTTGTCCTGAGAATGAACGGGAAGAGGGGGAACCAATGAGAGACTAGCTCTAGATGTTGGGACAGGCACAGGTTACTCTATTTTCCCATCAGGAAGAAGAATTAACCACAGGCTCAGCCTGCCGCCCGGGACCAGAATAGGGCCTGAAGCAATCCTGCGCTTTTGCGGCCAGCTCCCAAGAAAGCGAGTTGAAAAATGGAGCTCAGGGGCACTGCAATTCACAAACCTGCAGACTTATAAATGATAACTCTCGTCCACAAATATATTGAGGGAAGGCAACGAAGAGGATTTGAAAGCAAGGCAGAATTGCAGGAAACAGATTTCAGGAGGGAGATTCGAATCGCCTTTAAAGAACAGGAAAAGCGGCAAAACCTCGACAATGATGCCCTTGGCCAAAAAGGGCGGATGCGTTTTTTCCTGAATATGTTCAGGAAAAAACGCTTCCGCCCTTTTTGGCCAACCAAGGAACCTGGAAAGGCAAATCAGCGCTACAAAGAAGTCTCGCTTCCCATCGGTCAAAAGGGCCATGCTGAATAAAGTGTCAAAACCAGAAATGCAGGACAGGCCATGGCGAAACGGGAGCCTGGCTACGCTGATGGGCAGGATGTAAATTGGCAACAGCCACTCTGGAGAAGTGTACGGTGTGTCCTGAAACATCTAAAAAACTCAGCTTAGAGAGCATAGGGCACTTCCACTCATGGGCGTATAAATTGGGAAAACTAAAAATCAGTAAGACACCGGCACCCCAAAGTTTAGGGCTGCTCTGTTGACAAGAACCTCCACTTCGTTACACCTTAAATATCCCAGGAAAGAGAAAAATGGATAAAGAAGTTGTGGCCCTTTTGTACAATGGAATATCACTCAGCCATGAAATCAACGTCATAAGGCTAGTAGCAGCATGATGAGTGGATTTAGGTACGACGATTCTAAGTGAAATAAGTCACACAGAAAAACACACTTATCATAAGATATCACTTATAGAGGGAATGTAAAAACAGCTACCCTTGAACTGAATTACAAAACAGAACAGAGTCACACGTTTAGAAAACACACTATGGCTGCTTAACGGGATAGGTGAGGTGGGGTGATGCATAAAACAACGGTTTCAAATTAGCTCAGATACCGTTCCATAAACCCAATATGTAATAGACAAGACCTACTCCTTGCTCAAAGAATTGGACTCAACACCCCTTATTCACCGCCCAAGAATATATCTGAATAGTAAGAATCTTAAAACCTATGTATTGATATCTCTCTGTAAGTGAGTCAAGTGGGTGTAAAGCGGCATAAACACAGCAGTGAAAAGCAGCTAAACCCCATTATAAAAATCAATTACTTTTAAAAACCCGTGAAACAAAGACAGTGAAAGAGAGAGAAATTCTTACAAAATTCGTTCAGGGGCTGTGATGCCACCTGGATTGACCATATCTAGACCCACAGCTGATTGAGACATAAGGGTGGACACTCTTGGGGCTGAGAGGTTTGGTGAGGTTGGGTGAGGAAACGCAGACCCTTTAAAGCAATACTGCGTGGTACCCATCCCATGGGTCCCAAATCTCCAGGTTCAAGGGCATCTTCCTACATCGAAAACATGCATGAGAAACCCAGAAGATGGTACACCGTGTGATCGGGAAAGGTTTCCAAAACGCACCTCATTTCTCATCTCCTTGTGCTCGGGTTCGCCATTCCAGCCGCTTTACTAGCAATCTCCCTCCTTGGAGAATCAGCACCTTTAACCTCCTGTTCCGTACAGGTTGCAATTTGTCCTGAGGATGAACGGGAAGAGGGGGAACCAATGAGAGACTAGCTCTAGGTGTTGGGACAGGCACAGGTCACTCTATTTTCCCATCAGGAAGAAGAATTAACCACAGGCTCAGCCTGCCGCCCAGGACCAGAATAGGGCCTGAAGCAATCCTGCGCTTTTGCGGCCAGCTCCCAAGAAAGCGAGTTGAAAAATGGAGCTCACGGGCACTGCAATTCACAAACCTGCAGACTTATAAATGATAACTCTCGTCCACAAATATATTGAGGGAAGGCAACGAAGAGGATTTGAAAGCAAGGCAGAATTGCAGGAAACAGATTTCAGGAGGGAGATTCGAATCGCCTTTAAAGAACAGGAAAAGCGGCAAAACCTCGACAATGATGCCCTTGGCCAAAAAGGGCGGATGCGTTTTTTCCTGAATATGTTCAGGAAAAAACGCATCCGCCCTTTTTGGCCAACCAAGCAACCTGGAAAGGCAAATCAGCGCTACAAAGAAGTCTCGCTTCCCATCGGTCAAAACGGCCATGCTGAATAAAGTGTCAAAACCAGAAATGCAGGACAGGCCATGGAGAAACGGGAGCCTGGCTACGCTGATGGGCGGGATGTAAATTGCCAACAGCCACTCTGGAGAAGTGTACGGTGTGTCCTGAAACATCTAAAAAACTCAGCTTAGAGAGCAAAGGGCACTTCCACTCATGGGCGTATAAATTGGGAAAACTAAAAATCAGCAAGACACAGGCACCCCAAAGTTTAGGGCTGCTCTGTTGACAAGAACCTCCACTTCGTTACACCTTAAATATCCCAGGAAAGAGAAAAATGGATAAAGAAGTTGTGGTCCTTATGTACAATGGAATATCACTCAGCCATGAAATCAACGTCATAAGGCTAGTAGCAGCATGATGAGTGGATTTAGGTACGACGATTCTAAGTGAAATAAGTCACACAGAAAAACACACTTATCATAAGATATCACTTATAGAGGGAATGTAAAAACAGCTACCCTTGAACTGAATTACAAAACAGAACAGAGTCACACGTTTAGAAGACACACTATGGCTGCTTAACGGGATAGGTGAGGTGGGGTGATGCATAAAACAACGGTTTCAAATTAGCTCAGATACCGTTCCATAAACCCAGTATGTAATAGACAAGACCTACTCCTTGCTCAGTGAATTGGACTCAAGACCCCTTATTCACCGCCCAAGAATATATCTGAATAGTAAGAATCTTAAAACCTATGTATTGATATCTCTCTGTAAGTGAGTCAAGTGGGTGTAAAGCGGCATAAACACAGCAGTGAAAAGCAGCTAAACCCCATTATAAAAATCAATTACTTTTAAAAACCCGTGAAACAAAGACAGTGAAAGAGAGAGAAATTCTTACAAAATTCGTTCAGGGTCTGTGATGCCACCTGGATTGACCATATCTAGACCCACAGCTGATTGAGACATAAGGGTGGACACTCTTGGGGCTGAGAGGTTTGGTGAGGTTGGGTGAGGAAACGCAGACCCTTTAAAGCAATACTGTGTGGTACCCATCCCATGGGTCCCAAATCTCCAGGTTCAAGGGCATCTTCCTACATCGAAAATATGCATGAGAAACCCAGAAGATGGTACACCGTGTGATTGGGAAAGGTTTCCAAAACGCACCTCATTTCTCCTCTCCTTGTGCTCGGGTTCGCCATTCCAGCCGCTTTACTAGCAATCTCCCTCCTTGGAGAATCAGCACCTTTAACCTCCTGTTCCGTACAGGTTGCAATTTGTCCTGAGAATGAACGGGAAGAGGGGGAACCAATGAGAGACTAGCTCTAGATGTTGGGACAGGCACAGGTTACTCTATTTTCCCATCAGGAAGAAGAATTAACCACAGGCTCAGCCTGCCGCCCGGGACCAGAATAGGGCCTGAAGCAATCCTGCGCTTTTGCGGCCAGCTCCCAAGAAAGCGAGTTGAAAAATGGAGCTCAGGGGCACTGCAATTCACAAACCTGCAGACTTATAAATGATAACTCTCGTCCACAAATATATTGAGGGAAGGCAACGAAGAGGATTTGAAAGCAAGGCAGAATTGCAGGAAACAGATTTCAGGAGGGAGATTCGAATCGCCTTTAAAGAACAGGAAAAGCGGCAAAACCTCGACAATGATGCCCTTGGCCAAAAAGGGCGGATGCGTTTTTTCCTGAATATGTTCAGGAAAAAACGCATCCGCCCTTTTTGGCCAACCAAGGAACCTGGAAAGGCAAATCAGCGCTACAAAGAAGTCTCGCTTCCCATCGGTCAAAAGGGCCATGCTGAATAAAGTGTCAAAACCAGAAATGCAGGACAGGCCATGGCGAAACGGGAGCCTGGCTACGCTGATGGGCAGGATGTAAATTGGCAACAGCCACTCTGGAGAAGTGTACGGTGTGTCCTGAAACATCTACAAAACTCAGCTTAGAGAGCATAGGGCACTTCCACTCATGGGCGTATAAATTGGGAAAACTAAAAATCAGTAAGACACCGGCACCCCAAAGTTTAGGGCTGCTCTGTTGACAAGAACCTCCACTTCGTTACACCTTAAATATCCCAGGAAAGAGAAAAATGGATAAAGAAGTTGTGGCCCTTTTGTACAATGGAATATCACTCAGCCATGAAATCAACGTCATAAGGCTAGTAGCAGCATGATGAGTGGATTTAGGTACGACGATTCTAAGTGAAATAAGTCACACAGAAAAACACACTTATCATAAGATATCACTTATAGAGGGAATGTAAAAACAGCTACCCTTGAACTGAATTACAAAACAGAACAGAGTCACACGTTTAGAAAACACACTATGGCTGCTTAACGGGATAGGTGAGGTGGGGTGATGCATAAAACAACGGTTTCAAATTAGCTCAGATACCGTTCCATAAACCCAATATGTAATAGACAAGACCTACTCCTTGCTCAAAGAATTGGACTCAACACCCCTTATTCACCGCCCAAGAATATATCTGAATAGTAAGAATCTTAAAACCTATGTATTGATATCTCTCTGTAAGTGAGTCAAGTGGGTGTAAAGCGGCATAAACACAGCAGTGAAAAGCAGCTAAACCCCATTATAAAAATCAATTACTTTTAAAAACCCGTGAAACAAAGACAGTGAAAGAGAGAGAAATTCTTACAAAATTCGTTCAGGGGCTGTGATGCCACCTGGATTGACCATATCTAGACCCACAGCTGATTGAGACATAAGGGTGGACACTCTTGGGGCTGAGAGGTTTGGTGAGGTTGGGTGAGGAAACGCAGACCCTTTAAAGCAATACTGCGTGGTACCCATCCCATGGGTCCCAAATCTCCAGGTTCAAGGGCATCTTCCTACATCGAAAACATGCATGAGAAACCCAGAAGATGGTACACCGTGTGATCGGGAAAGGTTTCCAAAACGCACCTCATTTCTCATCTCCTTGTGCTCGGGTTCGCCATTCCAGCCGCTTTACTAGCAATCTCCCTCCTTGGAGAATCAGCACCTTTAACCTCCTGTTCCGTACAGGTTGCAATTTGTCCTGAGGATGAACGGGAAGAGGGGGAACCAATGAGAGACTAGCTCTAGGTGTTGGGACAGGCACAGGTCACTCTATTTTCCCATCAGGAAGAAGAATTAACCACAGGCTCAGCCTGCCGCCCAGGACCAGAATAGGGCCTGAAGCAATCCTGCGCTTTTGCGGCCAGCTCCCAAGAAAGCGAGTTGAAAAACGGAGCTCACGGGCACTGCAATTCACAAACCTGCAGACTTATAAATGATAACTCTCGTCCACAAATATATTGAGGGAGGGCAACGAAGAGGGTTTGAAAGCAAGGCAGAATTGCAGGAAACAGATCTCAGGAGGGAGATTCGAATCGCCTTTAAAGAACAGGAAAAGCGGCAAAACCTCGACAATGATGCCCTTGGCCAAAAAGGGCGTACGCGTTTTTTCCTGAATATGTTCAGGAAAAAACGCATCCGCCCTTTTTGGCCAACCAAGCAACCTGGTAAGGCAAATCAGCGCTACAAAGAAGTCTCGCTTCCCATCGCTCAAAAGGGCCATGCTGAATAAAGTGTCAAAACCAGAAATGCAGGACATGCCATGGAGAAACAGGAGCCTGGCTACGCTGATGGGCGGGATGTAAGTTGCCAACAGCCACTCTGGAGAAGTGTACGGTGTGTCCTGAAACATCTAAAAAACTCAGCTTAGAGAGCATAGGGCACTTCCACTCACGGGCGTATAAATTGGGAAAACTAAAAATCAGCAAGACACAGGCACCCCAAAGTTTAGGGCTGCTCTGTTGACAAGAACCTCCACTTCGTTACACCTTAAATATCCCAGGAAAGAGAAAAATGGATAAAGAATTTGTGGTCCTTATGTACAATGGAATATCACTCAGCCATGAAATCAACGTCATAAGGCTAGTAGCAGCATGATGAGTGGATTTTGGTACGACGATTCTAAGTGAAATAAGTCACACAGAAAAACACACTTATCATAAAATATCACTTATACAGGGAATGTAAAAACCGCTAGCCTTGAACTGAATTACAAAACAGAACAGAGTCACACGTTTAGAAAACACACTATGGCTGCTTAACGGGAAAGGTGAGGTGGGGTGATGCATAAAACAAGGGTTTCAAATTAGCTCAGATACCATTCCATAAACCCAATATGTAATAGACAAGACCTACTCCTTGCTCAGTGAATTGGACTCAAAACCCCCTATTCACCGCCCAACAATATATCTGACAAGTAAGAATCTTAAAACCTATGTATTGATATCTCTCTGTAAGTGAGTCAAGTGGGTGTAAAGCGGCATAAACACAGCAGTGAAAAGCAGCTAAACCCCATTATAAAAATCAATTACTTTTAAAAACCCGTGAAACAAAGACAGTGAAAGAGAGAGAAATTCTTACAAAATTCGTTCAGGGGCTGTGATGCCACCTGGATTGACCATATCTAGACCCACAGCTGATTGAGACATAAGGGTGGACACTCTTGGGGCTGAGAGGTTTGGTGAGGTTGGGTGAGGAAACGCAGACCCTTTAAAGCAATACTGCGTGGTACCCATCCCATGGGTCCCAAATCTCCAGGTTCAAGGGCATCTTCCTACATCGAAAACATGCATGAGAAACCCAGAAGATGGTACACCGTGTGATCGGGAAAGATTTCCAAAACGCACCTCATTTCTCATCTCCTTGTGCTCGGGTTCGCCATTCCAGCCGCTTTACGAGCAATCTCCCTCCTTGGAGAATCAGCACCTTTAACCTCCTGTTCCGTACAGGTTGCAATTTGTCCTGAGGATGAACGGGAAGAGGGGGAACCAATGAGAGACTAGCTCTAGGTGTTGGGACAGGCATAGGTCACTTTATTTTCCCATCAGGAAGAAGAATTAACCACAGGCTCAGCCTGCCGCCCGGGACCAGAATAAGGCCTGAAGCAATCCTGCGCGTTTGCGGCCAGCTGCCAAGAAAGTGAGTTGAAAAATGGAGCTCAGGGGCACTGCAATTCACAAACCTGCAGACTTATAAATGATAACTCTCGTCCACAAATATATTGAGGGAAGGCAACGAAGAGGATTTGAAAGCAAGGCAGAATTGCAGGAAAGAGATTTCAGGAGGGAGATTCGAATCGCCTTTAACGAACAGGAAAAGCGGCAAAACCTTGACAATGATACCCTTGGCCAAAAAGGGCGGATGCGTTTTTTCCTGAATATGTTCAGGAAAAAACGCATCCGCCCTTTTTGGCCAACCAAGCAACCAGGAAAGGCAAATCAGCGCTACAAAGAAGTCTCGCTTCCCATCGGTCAAACGGGCCAAGCTGAATAAAGTGTCAAAACCAGAAATGCAGGACAGGCCATGGAGAAACGGGAGCCTGGCTACGCTGATGGGCGGGATGTAAATTGCCAACAGCCACTCTGGAGAAGTGTACGGTGTGTCCTGAAACATCTAAAAAACTCAGCTTAGAGAGCATAGGGCACTTCCACTCATGGGCGTATAAATTGGGAAAACTAAAAATCAGCAAGACACCGGCACCCCAAAGTTTAGGGCTGCTCTGTTGACAAGAACCTCCACTTCGTTACACCTTAAATATCCCAGGAAAGAGAAAAATGGATAAAGAAGTTGTGGTCCTTATGTACAATGGAATATCACTCAGCCATGAAATCAACGTCATAAGGCTAGTAGCAGCATGATGAGTGGATTTAGGTACGACGATTCTAAGTGAAATAAGTCACACAGAAAAACACACTTATCATAAGATATCACTTATAGAGGGAATGCAAAAACAGCTACCCTTGAACTGAATTACAAAACAGAACAGAGTCACACGTTTAGAAAACACACTATGGCTGCTTAACGGGATAGGTGACGTGGGGTGATGCATAAAACAACGGTTTCAAATTGGCTCAGATACCGTTCCATAAACCCAATATGTAATAGACAAGACCTACTCCTTGCTCAGTGAATTGGACTCAACAACCCTTATTCACCGCCCAAGAATATATCTGAATAGTAAGAATCTTAAAACCTATGTATTGATATCTCTCTGTAAGTGAGTCAAGTGGGTGTAAAGCGGCATAAACACAGCAGTGAAAAGCAGCTAAACCCCATTATAAAAATCAATTACTTTTAAAAACCCGTGAAACAAAGACAGTGAAATAGAGAGAAATTCTTACAAAATTCGTTCAGGGGCTGTGATGCCACCTGGATTGACCATATCTAGACAGACAGCTGATTGAGACATAAGGGTGGACACTCTTGGGGCTGAGAGGTTTGGTGAGGTTGGGTGAGGAAACGCAGACCCTTTAAAGTAATACTGCGTGGTACCCATCCCATGGGTCCCAAATCTCCAGGTTCAAGGGCATCTTCCTACATCGAAAACATGCATGAGAAACCCAGAAGATGGTACACCGTGTGATCGGGAAAGGTTTCCAAAACGCACCTCATTTCTCATCTCCTTGTGCTCGGGTTCGCCATTCCATCCGCTTTACTAGCAATCTCCCTCCTTGGAGAATCAGCACCTTTAACCTCCTGTTCCGTACAGGTTGCAATTTGTCCTGAGGATGAACGGGAAGAGGGGGAACCAATGAGAGACTAGCTCTAGGTGTTGGGACAGGCACAGGTCACTCTATTTTCCCATCAGGAAGAAGAATTAACCACAGGCTCAGCCTGCCGCCCAGGACCAGAATAGGGCCTGAAGCAATCCTGCGCTTTTGCGGCCAGCTCCCAAGAAAGCGAGTTGAAAAATGGAGCTCAGGGGCACTGCAATTCACAAACCTGCAGACTTATAAATGATAACTCTCGTCCACAAATATATTGAGGGAAGGCAACGAAGAGGATTTGAAAGCAAGGCAGAATTGCAGGAAACAGATTTCAGGAGGGAGATTCGAATCGCCTTTAAAGAACAGGAAAAGCGGCAAAACCTCGACAATGATACCCTTGGCCAAAAAGGGCGGATGCGTTTTTTCCTGAATATGTTCAGGAAAAAACGCATCCGCCCTTTTTGGCCAACCAAGCAACCTGGAAAGGCAAATCAGCGCTACAAAGAAGTCTCGCTTCCCATCGTTCAAAAGGGCCATGCTGAATAAAGTGTCAAAACCAGAAATGCAGGACAGGCCATGGCGAAACGGGAGCCTGGCTACGCTGATGGGCGGGATGTAAATTGCCAACAGCCACTCTGGAGAAGTGTACGGTGTGTCCTGAAACATCTAAAAAACTCAGCTTAGAGAGCATAGGGCACTTCCACTCATGGGCGTATAAATTGGGAAAACTAAAAATCAGCAAGACACCGGCACCCCAAAGTTTAGGGCTGCTCTGTTGACAAGAACCTCCACTTCGATACACCTTAAATATCCCAGGAAAGAGAAAAATGGATAAAGAAGTTGTGGTCCTTATGTACAATGGAATATCACTCAGCCATGAAATCAACGTCATAAGGCTAGTAGCAGCATGATGAGTGGATTTAGGTACGACGATTCTAAGTGAAATAAGTCACACAGAAAAACACACTTATCATAAGATATCACTTATAGAGGGAATGTAAAAACAGCTACCCTTGAACTGAATTACAAAACAGAACAGAGTCACACGTTTAGAAGACACACTATGGCTGCTTAACGGGATAGGTGAGGTGGGGTGATGCATAAAACAACGGTTTCAAATTGGCTCAGATACCGTTCCATAAACCCAATATGTAATAGACAAGACCTACTCCTTGCTCAGTGAATTGGACTCAACAACCCTTATTCACCGCCCAAGAATATATCTGACAAGTAAGAATCTTAAAACCTATGTATTGATATCTCTCTGTAAGTGAGTCAAGTGGGTGTAAAGCGGCATAAACACAGCAGTGAAAAGCAGCTAAACCCCATTATAAAAATCAATTACTTTTAAAAACCCGTGAAACAAAGACAGTGAAAGAGAGAGAAATTCTTACAAAATTCGTTCAGGGGCTGTGATGCCACCTGGACTGACCATATCTAGACCCACAGCTGATTGAGACATAAGGGTGGACACTCTTGGGGCTGAGAGGTTTGGTGAGGTTGGGTGAGGAAACGCAGACCCTTTAAAGCAATACTGTGTGGTACCCATCCCATGGGTCCCAAATCTCCAGGTTCAAGGGCATCTTCCTACATCGAAAACATGCATGAGAAACCCAGAATATGGTACACCGTGTGATTGGGAAAGGTTTCCAAAACGCACCTCATTTCTCATCTCCTTGTGCTCGGGTTCGCCATTCCAGCCGCTTTACTAGCAATCTCCCTCCTTGGAGAATCAGCACCGTTAACCTCCTGTTCCGTACAGGTTGCAATTTGTCCTGAGGATGAACGGGAAGAGGGGGAACCAATGAGAGACTAGCTCTAGGTGTTGGGACAGGCACAGGTCACTCTATTTTCCCATCAGGAAGAAGAATTAACCACAGGCTCAGCCTGCCGCCCGGGACCAGAATAGGGCCTGAAGCAATCCTGCGCTTTTGCGGCCAGCTCCCAAGAAAGCGAGTTGAAAAATGGAGCTCAGGGGCACTGCAATTCACAAACCTGCAGACTTATAAATGATAACTCTCGTCCACAAATATATTGAGGGAAGGCAACGAAGAGGATTTGAAAGCAAGGCAGAATTGCAGGAAACAGATTTCAGGAGGGAGATTCGAATCGCCTTTAAAGAACAGGAAAAGCGGCAAAACCTCGACAATGATGCCCTTGGCCAAAAAGGGCGGATGCGTTTTTTCCTGAATATGTTCAGGAAAAAACGCATCCGCCCTTTTTGCCAACCAAGCAACGTGGAAAGGCAAATCAGCGCTACAAAGAAGTCTCGCTTCCCATCGGTCAAAAGGGCCATGCTGAATAAAGTGTCAAAACCAGAAATGCAGGACAGGCCATGGCGAAACGGGAGCCTGGCTACGCTGATGGGCAGGATGTAAATTGCCAACAGCCACTCTGGAGAAGTGTACGGTGTGTCCTGAAACATCTAAAAAACTCAGCCTAGAGAGCATAGGGCACTTCCACTCATGGGCGTATAAATTTGGAAAACTAAAAATCAGCAAGACACCGGCACCCCAAAGTTTAGGGCTGCTCTGTTGACAAGAACCTCCACTTCGTTACACCTTAAATATCCCAGGAAAGAGAAAAATGGATAAAGAAGTTGTGGTCCTTATGTACAATGGAATATCACTCAGCCATGAAATCAACATCATAAGGCTAGTAGCAGCATGATGAGTGGATTTAGGTACGACGATTCTAAGTGAAATAAGTCACACAGAAAAACACACTTATCATAAGATATCACTTATAGAGGGAATGTAAAAACAGCTACCCTTGAACTGAATTACAAAACAGAACAGAGTCACACGTTTAGAAAACACACTATGGCTGCTTAACGGGATAGGTGAGGTGGGGTGATGCATAAAACAAGGGTTTCAAATTAGCTCAGATACCGTTCCATAAACCCAATATGTAATAGACAAGACCTACTCCTTGCTCAGTGAATTGGACTCAGAACCCCCTATTCACCGCCCAAGAATATATCTGACAAGTAAGAATCTTAAAACCTATGTATTGATATGTCTCTGTAAGTGAGTCAAGTGGGTGTAAAGCGGCATAAACACAGCAGTGAAAAGCAGCTAAACCCCATTATAAAAATCAATTACTTTTAAAAACCCGTGAAACAAAGACAGTGAAAGAGAGAGAAATTCTTACAAAATTCGTTCAGGGGCTGTGATGCCACCTGGATTGACCATATCTAGACCCACAGCTGATTGAGACATAAGGGTGGACTCTCTTGGGGCTGAGAGGTTTGGTGAGGTTGGGTGAGGAAACGCAGACCCTTTAAAGTAATACTGCGTGGTACCCATCCCATGGGTCCCAAATCTCCAGGTTCAAGGGCATCTTCCTACATCGAAAACATGCATGAGAAACCCAGAAGATGGTACACCGTATGATCGGGAAAGGTTTCCAAAACGCACCTCATTTCTCATCTCCTTGTGCTCGGGTTCGCCATTCCAGCCGCTTTACTAGCAATCTCCCTCCTTGGAGAATCAGCACCTTTAACCTCCTTTTCCGTACAGGTTGCAATTTGTCCTGAGGATGAACGGGAAGAGGGGGAACCAATGAGAGACTAGCTCTAGGTGTTGGGACAGGCACAGGTCACTCTATTTTCCCATCAGGAAGAAGAATTAACCACAGGCTCAGCCTGCCGCCCAGGACCAGAATAGGGCCTGAAGCAATCCTGCGCTTTTGCGGCCAGCTCCCAAGAAAGCGAGTTGAAAAATGGAGCTCAGGGGCACTGCAATTCACAAACCTGCAGACTTATAAATGATAACTCTCGTGCACAAATATATTGAGGGAAGGCAACGAAGAGGATTTGAAAGCAAGGCAGAATTGCAGGAAACAGATTTCAGGAGGGAGATTCGAATCGCCTTTAAAGAACAGGAAAAGCGGCAAAACCTCGACAATGATGCCCTTTTTGGCCAACCAAGCAACCTGGAAAGGCAAATCAGCGCTACAAAGAAGTCTCGCTTCCCATCGGTCAAAAGGGCCATGCTGAATAAAGTGTCAAAACCAGAAATGCAGGACAGGCCATGGAGAAACGGGAGCCTGGCTACGCTGATGGGCGGGATGTAAATTGCCAACAGCCACTCTGGAGAAGTGTACGGTGTGTCCTGAAACATCTAAAAAACTCAGCTTAGAGAGCATAGGGCACTTCCACTCATGGGCGTATAAATTGGGAAAACTAAAAATCAGCAAGACACAGGCACCCCAAAGTTTAGGGCTCCTCTGTTGACAAGAACCTCCACTTCGTTACACCTTAAATATCCCAGGAAAGAGAAAAATGGATAAAGGAGTTGTGGTCCTTATGTACAATGGAATATCACTCAGCCATGAAATCAACGTCATAAGGCTAGTAGCAGCATGATGAGTGGATTTAGGTACGACGATTCTAAGTGAAATAAGTCACACAGAAAAACACACTTATCATAAGATATCACTTATAGAGGGAATGTAAAAACAGCTACCCTTGAACTGAATTACAAAACAGAACAGAGTCACACGTTTAGAAGACACACTATGGCTGCTTAACGGGATAGGTGAGGTGGGGTGATGCATAAAACAACGGTTTCAAATTAGCTCAGATACCGTTCCATAAACCCAGTATGTAATAGACAAGACCTACTCCTTGCTCAGTGAATTGGACTCAACACCCCTTATTCACCGCCCAAGAATATATCTGAATAGTAAGAATCTTAAAACCTATGTATTGATATCTCTCTGTAAGTGAGTCAAGTGGGTGTAAAGCGGCATAAACACAGCAGTGAAAAGCAGCTAAACCCCATTATAAAAATCAATTACTTTTAAAAACCCGTGAAACAAAGACAGTGAAAGAGAGAGAAATTCTTACAAAATTCGTTCAGGGGCTGTGATGCCACCTGGATTGACCATATCTAGACCCACAGCTGATTGAGACATAAGGGTGGACACTCTTGGGGCTGAGAGGTTTGGTGAGGTTGGGTGAGGAAACGCAGACCCTTTAAAGCAATACTGTGTGGTACCCATCCCATGGGTCCCAAATCTCCAGGTTCAAGGGCATCTTCCTACATCGAAAACATGCATGAGAAACCCAGAAGATGGTACACCGTGTGATTGGGAAAGGTTTCCAAAACGCACCTCATTTCTCCTCTCCTTGTGCTCGGGTTCGCCATTCCAGCCCCTTTACTAGCAATCTCCCTCCTTGGAGAATCAGCACCTTTAACCTCCTGTTCCTTACAGGTTGCAATTTCTCCTGAGGATGAACGGGAAGAGGGGGAACCAATGAGAGACTAGCTCTAGGTGTTGGGACAGGCACAGGTCACTCTATTTTCCCATCAGGAAGAAGAATTAACCACAGGCTCAGCCTGCCGCCCGGGACCAGAATAGGGCCTGAAGCAATCCTGCGCTTTTGCGGCCAGCTCCCAAGAAAGCGAGTTGAAAAATGGAGCTCAGGGGCACTGCAATTCACAAACCTGCAGACTTATAAATGATAACTCTCGTCCACAAATATATTGAGGGAAGGCAACGAAGAGGATTTGAAAGCAAGGCAGAATTGCAGGAAACAGATTTCAGGAGGGAGATTCGAATCGCCTTTAAAGAACAGGAAAAGCGGCAAAACCTCGACAATGATGCCCTTGGCCAAAAAGGGCAGATGCGTTTTTTCCTGAATATGTTCAGGAAAAAACGCATCCGCCCTTTTTGGCCAACCAAGCAACCTGGAAAGGCAAATCAGCGCTACAAAGAAGTCTCGCTTCCCATCGGTCAAAACGGCCATGCTGAATAAAGTGTCAAAACCAGAAATGCAGGACAGGCCATGGCGAAACGGGAGCCTGGCTACGCTGATGGTCAGGATGTAAATTGCCAACAGCCACTCTGGAGAATTGTACGGTGTGTCCTGAAACATCTAAAAAACTCAGCTTAGAGAGCATAGGGCACTTCCACTCATGGGCGTATAAATTGGGAAAACTAAAAATCAGCAAGACACCGGCACCCCAAAATTTAGGGCTGCTCTGTTGGCAAGAACCTCCACTTCGTTACACCTTAAATATCCCAGGAAAGAGAAAAATGGATAAAGAAGTTGTGGTCCTTATGTACAATGGAATATCACTCAGCCATGAAATCAACGTCATAAGGCTAGTAGCAGCATGATGAGTGGATTTAGATACGACGATTCTAAGTGAAATAAGTCACACAGAAAAACACACTTATCATAAGATATCACTTATAGAGGGAATGTAAAAACAGCTACCCTTGAACTGAATTACAAAACAGAACAGAGTCACACGTTTAGAAAACACACTATGGCTGCTTAACGGGATAGGTGAGGTGGGGTGATGCATAAAACAACGGTTTCAAATTAGCTCAGATACCGTTCCATAAACCCAATATGTAATAGACAAGACCTACTCCTTGCTCAAAGAATTGGACTCAACACCCCTTATTCACCGCCCAAGAATATATCTGAATAGTAAGAATCTTAAAACCTATGTATTGATATCTCTCTGTAAGTGAGTCAAGTGGGTGTAAAGCGGCATAAACACAGCAGTGAAAAGCAGCTAAACCCCATTATAAAAATCAATTACTTTTAAAAACCCGTGAAACAAAGACAGTGAAAGAGAGAGAAATTCTTACAAAATTCGTTCAAGGGCTGTGATGCCACCTGGATTGACCATATCTAGACCCACAGCTGATTGAGACATAAGGGTGGACACTCTTGGGGCTGAGAGGTTTGGTGAGGTTGGGTGAGGAAACGCAGACCCTTTAAAGCAATACTGCGTGGTACCCATCCCATGGGTCCCAAATCTCCAGGTTCAAGGGCATCTTCCTACATCGAAAACATGCATGAGAAACCCAGAAGATGGTACACCGTGTGATCGGGAAAGGTTTCCAAAACGCACCTCATTTCTCATCTCCTTGTGCTCGGGTTCGCCATTCCAGCCGCTTTACTAGCAATCTCCCTCCTTGGAGAATCAGCACCTTTAACCTCCTGTTCCTTACAGGTTGCAATTTCTCCTGAGGATGAACGGGAAGAGGGGGAACCAATGAGAGACTAGCTCCAGGTGTTGGGACAGGCACAGGTCACTCTATTTTCCCATCAGGAAGAAGAATTAACCACAGGCTCAGCCTGCCGCCCGGGACCAGAATAGGGCCTGAAGCAATCCTGCGCTTTTGCGGCCAGCTCCCAAGAAAGCGAGTTGAAAAATGGAGCTCAGGGGCACTGCAATTCACAAACCTGCAGACTTATAAATGATAACTCTCGTCCACAAATATATTGAGGGAAGGCAACGAAGAGGATTTGAAAGCAAGGCAGAATTGCAGGAAACAGATTTCAGGAGGGAGATTCGAATCGCCTTTAAAGAACAGGAAAAGCGGCAAAACCTCGACAATGATGCCCTTGGCCAAAAAGGGCGGATGCGTTTTTTCCTGAATATGTTCAGGAAAAAACGCATCCGCCCTTTTTGGCCAACCAAGCAACCTGGAAAGGCAAATCAGCGCTACAAAGAAGTCTCGCTTCCCATCGGTCAAAACGGCCATGCTGAATAAAGTGTCAAAACCAGAAATGCAGGACAGGCCATGGCGAAACGGGAGCCTGCCTACGCTGATGGGCGGGATGTAAATTGCCAACAGCCACTCTGGAGAAGTGTACGGTGTGTCCTGAAACATCTAAAAAACTCAGCTTAGAGAGCATAGGGCACTTCCACTCATGGGCGTATAAATTGGGAAAACTAAAAATCAGCAAGACACCGGCACCCCAAAGTTTAGGGCTGCTCTGTTGACAAGAACCTCCACTTCGTTACACCTTAAATATCCCAGGAAAGAGTAAAATGGATAAAGAAGTTGTGGTCCTTATGTACAATGGAATATCACTCAGCCATGAAATCAACGTCATAAGGCTAGTAGCAGCATGATGAGTGGATTTAGGTACGACGATTCTAAGTGAAATAAGTCACACAGAAAAACACACTTATCATAAGATATCACTTATAGAGGGAATGTAAAAACAGCTACCCTTGAACTGAATTACAAAACAGAACAGAGTCACACGTTTAGAAAACACACTATGGCTGCTTAACGGGATAGGTGAGGTGGGGTGATGCATAAAACAACGGTTTCAAATTAGCTCAAATACCGTTCCATAAACCTAATATGTAATAGACAAGACCTACTCCTTGCTCAAAGAATTGGACTCAACACCCCTTATTCACCGCCCAAGAATATATCTGAATAGTAAGAATCTTAAAACCTATGTATTGATATCTCTCTGTAAGTGAGTCAAGTGGGTGTAAAGCGGCATAAACACAGCAGTGAAAAGCAGCTAAACCCCATTATAAAAATCAATTACTTTTAAAAACCCGTGAAACAAAGACAGTGAAAGAGAGAGAAATTCTTACAAAATTCGTTCAGGGGCTGTGATGCCACCTGGATTGACCATATCTAGACCCACAGCTGATTGAGACATAAGGGTGGACACTCTTGGGGCTGAGAGGTTTGGTGAGGTTGGGTGAGGAAACGCAGACCCTTTAAAGTAATACTGCGTGGTACCCATCCCATGGGTCCCAAATCTCCAGGTTCAAGGGCATCTTCCTACACCGAAAACATGCATGAGAAACCCAGAAGATGGTACACCGTATGATCGGGAAAGGTTTCCAAAACGCACCTCATTTCTCATCTCCTTGTGCTCGGGTTCGCCATTCCAGCCGCTTTACTAGCAATCTCCCTCCTTGGAGAATCAGCACCTTTAACCTCCTTTTCCGTACAGGTTGCAATTTGTCCTGAGGATGAACGGGAAGAGGGGGAACCAATGAGAGACTAGCTCTAGGTGTTGGGACAGGCACAGGTCACTCTATTTTCCCATCAGGAAGAAGAATTACCCACAGGCTCAGCCTGCCGCCCAGGACCAGAATAGGGCCTGAAGCAATCCTGCGCTTTTGCGGCCAGCTCCCAAGAAAGCGAGTTGAAAAATGGAGCTCAGGGGCACTGCAATTCACAAACCTGCAGACTTATAAATGATAACTCTCGTGCACAAATATATTGAGGGAAGGCAACGAAGAGGATTTGAAAGCAAGGCAGAATTGCAGGAAACAGATTTCAGGAGGGAGATTCGAATCGCCTTTAAAGAACAGGAAAAGCGGCAAAACCTCGACAGTGATGCCCTTTTTGGCCAACCAAGCAACCTGGAAAGGCAAATCAGCGCTACAAAGAAGTCTCGCTTCCCATCGGTCAAAACGGCCATGCTGAATAAAGTGTCAAAACCAGAAATGCAGGACAGGCCATGGAGAAACGGGAGCCTGGCTACGCTGATGGGCGGGATGTAAATTGCCAACAGCCACTCTGGAGAAGTGTACGGTGTGTCCTGAAACATCTAAAAAACTCAGCTTAGAGAGCATAGGGCACTTCCACTCATGGGCGTATAAATTGGGAAAACTAAAAATCAGCAAGACACAGGCACCCCAAAGTTTAGGGCTGCTCTGTTGACAAGAACCTCCACTTCGTTACACCTTAAATATCCCAGGAAAGAGAAAAATGGATAAAGGAGTTGTGGTCCTTATGTACAATGGAATATCACTCAGCCATGAAATCAACGTCATAAGCCTAGTAGCAGCATGATGAGTGGATTTAGGTACGACGATTCTAAGTGAAATAAGTCACACAGAAAAACACACTTATCATAAGATATCACTTATAGAGGGAATGTAAAAACAGCTACCCTTGAACTGAATTACAAAACAGAACAGAGTCACACGTTTAGAAGACACACTATGGCTGCTTAACGGGATAGGTGAGGTGGGGTGATGCATAAAACAACGGTTTCAAATTAGCTCAGATACCGTTCCATAAACCCAGTATGTAATAGACAAGACCTACTCCTTGCTCAGTGAATTGGACTCAACACCCCTTATTCACCGCCCAAGAATATATCTGAATAGTAAGAATCTTAAAACCTATGTATTGATATCTCTCTGTAAGTGAGTCAAGTGGGTGTAAAGCGGCATAAACACAGCAGTGAAAAGCAGCTAAACCCCATTATAAAAATCAATTACTTTTAAAAACCCGTGAAACAAAGACAGTGAAAGAGAGAGAAATTCTTACAAAATTCGTTCAGGGGCTGTGATGCCACCTGGATTGACCATATCTAGACCCACAGCTGATTGAGACATAAGGGTGGACACTCTTGGGGCTGAGAGGTTTGGTGAGGTTGGGTGAGGAAACGCAGACCCTTTAAAGCAATACTGCGTGGTACCCATCCCATGGGTCCCAAATCTCCAGGTTCAAGGGCATCTTCCTACATCGAAAACATGCATGAGAAACCCAGAAGATGGTACACCGTGTGATTGGGAAAGGTTTCCAAAACGCACCTCATTTCTCCTCTCCTTGTGCTCGGGTTCGCCATTCCAGCCCCTTTACTAGCAATCTCCCTCCTTGGAGAATCAGCACCTTTAACCTCCTGTTCCTTACAGGTTGCAATTTCTCCTGAGGATGAACGGGAAGAGGGGGAACCAATGAGAGACTAGCTCTAGGTGTTGGGACAGGCACAGGTCACTCTATTTTCCCATCAGGAAGAAGAATTAACCACAGGCTCAGCCTGCCGCCCGGGACCAGAATAGGGCCTGAAGCAATCCTGCGCTTTTGCGGCCAGCTCCCAAGAAAGCGAGTTGAAAAATGGAGCTCAGGGGCACTGCAATTCACAAACCTGCAGACTTATAAATGATAACTCTCGTCCACAAATATATTGAGGGAAGGCAACGAAGAGGATTTGAAAGCAAGGCAGAATTGCAGGAAACAGATTTCAGGAGGGAGATTCGAATCGCCTTTAAAGAACAGGAAAAGCGGCAAAACCTCGACAATGATGCCCTTGGCCAAAAAGGGCGGATGCGTTTTTTCCTGAATATGTTCAGGAAAAAACGCATCCGCCCTTTTTGGCCAACCAAGCAACCTGGAAAGGCAAATCAGCGCTACAAAGAAGTCTCGCTTCCCATCGGTCAAAACGGCCATGCTGAATAAAGTGTCAAAACCAGAAATGCAGGACAGGCCATGGCGAAACGGGAGCCTGGCTACGCTGATGGTCAGGATGTAAATTGCCAACAGCCACTCTGGAGAATTGTACGGTGTGTCCTGAAACATCTAAAAAACTCAGCTTAGAGAGCATAGGGCACTTCCACTCATGGGCGTATAAATTGGGAAAACTAAAAATCAGCAAGACACCGGCACCCCAAAATTTAGGGCTGCTCTGTTGGCAAGAACCTCCACTTCGTTACACCTTAAATATCCCAGGAAAGAGAAAAATGGATAAAGAAGTTGTGGTCCTTATGTACAATGGAATATCACTCAGCCATGAAATCAACGTCATAAGGCTAGTAGCAGCATGATGAGTGGATTTAGGTACGACGATTCTAAGTGAAATAAGTCACACAGAAAAACACACTTATCATAAGATATCACTTATAGAGGGAATGTAAAAACAGCTACCCTTGAACTGAATTACAAAACAGAACAGAGTCACACGTTTAGAAAACACACTATGGCTGCTTAACGGGATAGGTGAGGTGGGGTGATGCATAAAACAACGGTTTCAAATTAGCTCAGATACCGTTCCATAAACCCAATATGTAATAGACAAGACCTACTCCTTGCTCAAAGAATTGGACTCAACACCCCTTATTCACCGCCCAAGAATATATCTGAATAGTAAGAATCTTAAAACCTATGTATTGATATCTCTCTGTAAGTGAGTCAAGTGGGTGTAAAGCGGCATAAACACAGCAGTGAAAAGCAGCTAAACCCCATTATAAAAATCAATTACTTTTAAAAACCCGTGAAACAAAGACAGTGAAAGAGAGAGAAATTCTTACAAAATTCGTTCAGGGGCTGTGATGCCACCTGGATTGACCATATCTAGACCCACAGCTGATTGAGACATAAGGGTGGACACTCTTGGGGCTGAGAGGTTTGGTGAGGTTGGGTGAGGAAACGCAGACCCTTTAAAGCAATACTGCGTGGTACCCATCCCATGGGTCCCAAATCTCCAGGTTCAAGGGCATCTTCCTACATCGAAAACATGCATGAGAAACCCAGAAGATGGTACACCGTGTGATCGGGAAAGGTTTCCAAAACGCACCTCATTTCTCATCTCCTTGTGCTCGGGTTCGCCATTCCAGCCGCTTTACTAGCAATCTCCCTCCTTGGAGAATCAGCACCTTTAACCTCCTGTTCCTTACAGGTTGCAATTTCTCCTGAGGATGAACGGGAAGAGGGGGAACCAATGAGAGACTAGCTCTAGGTGTTGGGACAGGCACAGGTCACTCTATTTTCCCATCAGGAAGAAGAATTAACCACAGGCTCAGCCTGCCGCCCGGGACCAGAATAGTGCCTGAAGCAATCCTGCGCTTTTGCGGCCAGCTCCCAAGAAAGCGAGTTGAAAAATGGAGCTCAGGGGCACTGCAATTCACAAACCTGCAGACTTATAAATGATAACTCTCGTCCACAAATATATTGAGGGAAGGCAACGAAGAGGATTTGAAAGCAAGGCAGAATTGCAGGAAACAGATTTCAGGAGGGAGATTCGAATCGCCTTTAAAGAACAGGAAAAGCGGCAAAACCTCGACAATGATGCCCTTGGCCAAAAAGGGCGTACGCGTTTTTTCCTGAATATGTTCAGGAAAAAACGCATCCGCCCTTTTTGGCCAACCAAGCAACCTGGAAAGGCAAATCAGCGCTACAAAGAAGTCTCGCTTCCCATCGGTCAAAACGGCCATGCTGAATAAAGTGTCAAAACCAGAAATGCAGGACAGGCCATGGCGAAACGGGAGCCTGGCTACGCTGATGGTCAGGATGTAAATTGCCAACAGCCACTCTGGAGAATTGTACGGTGTGTCCTGAAACATCTAAAAAACTCAGCTTAGAGAGCATAGGGCACTTCCACTCATGGGCGTATAAATTGGGAAAACTAAAAATCAGCAAGACACCGGCACCCCAAAATTTAGGGCTGCTCTGTTGGCAAGAACCTCCACTTCGTTACACCTTAAATATCCCAGGAAAGAGAAAAATGGATAAAGAAGTTGTGGTCCTTATGTACAATGGAATATCACTCAGCCATGAAATCAACGTCATAAGGCTAGTAGCAGCATGATGAGTGGATTTAGGTACGACGATTCTAAGTGAAATAAGTCACACAGAAAAACACACTTATCATAAGATATCACTTATAGAGGGAATGTAAAAACAGCTACCCTTGAACTGAATTACAAAACAGAACAGAGTCACACGTTTAGAAAACACACTATGGCTGCTTAACGGGATAGGTGAGGTGGGGTGATGCATAAAACAACGGTTTCAAATTAGCTCAGATACCGTTCCATAAACCCAATATGTAATAGGCAAGACCTACTCCTTGCTCAAAGAATTGGACTCAACACCCCTTATTCACCGCCCAAGAATATATCTGAATAGTAAGAATCTTAAAACCTATGTATTGATATCTCTCTGTAAGTGAGTCAAGTGGGTGTAAAGCGGCATAAACACAGCAGTGAAAAGCAGCTAAACCCCATTATAAAAATCAATTACTTTTAAAAACCCGTGAAACAAAGACAGTGAAAGAGAGAGAAATTCTTACAAAATTCGTTCAAGGGCTGTGATGCCACCTGGATTGACCATATCTAGACCCACAGCTGATTGAGACATAAGGGTGGACACTCTTGGGGCTGAGAGGTTTGGTGAGGTTGGGTGAGGAAACGCAGACCCTTTAAAGCAATACTGCGTGGTACCCATCCCATGGGTCCCAAATCTCCAGGTTCAAGGGCATCTTCCTACATCGAAAACATGCATGAGAAACCCAGAAGATGGTACACCGTGTGATCGGGAAAGGTTTCCAAAACGCACCTCATTTCTCATCTCCTTGTGCTCGGGTTCGCCATTCCAGCCGCTTTACTAGCAATCTCCCTCCTTGGAGAATCAGCACCTTTAACCTCCTGTTCCTTACAGGTTGCAATTTCTCCTGAGGATGAACGGGAAGAGGGGGAACCAATGAGAGACTAGCTCTAGGTGTTGGGACAGGCACAGGTCACTCTATTTTCCCATCAGGAAGAAGAATTAACCACAGGCTCAGCCTGCCGCCCGGGACCAGAATAGTGCCTGAAGCAATCCTGCGCTTTTGCGGCCAGCTCCCAAGAAAGCGAGTTGAAAAATGGAGCTCAGGGGCACTGCAATTCACAAACCTGCAGACTTATAAATGATAACTCTCGTCCACAAATATATTGAGGGAAGGCAACGAAGAGGATTTGAAAGCAAGGCAGAATTGCAGGAAACAGATTTCAGGAGGGAGATTCGAATCGCCTTTAAAGAACAGGAAAAGCGGCAAAACCTCGACAATGATGCCCTTGGCCAAAAAGGGCGTACGCGTTTTTTCCTGAATATGTTCAGGAAAAAACGCATCCGCCCTTTTTGGCCAACCAAGCAACCTGGAAAGGCAAATCAGCGCTACAAAGAAGTCTCGCTTCCCATCGGTCAAAACGGCCATGCTGAATAAAGTGTCAAAACCAGAAATGCAGGACAGGCCATGGCGAAACGGGAGCCTGGCTACGCTGATGGTCAGGATGTAAATTGCCAACAGCCACTCTGGAGAATTGTACGGTGTGTCCTGAAACATCTAAAAAACTCAGCTTAGAGAGCATAGGGCACTTCCACTCATGGGCGTATAAATTGGGAAAACTAAAAATCAGCAAGACACCGGCACCCCAAAATTTAGGGCTGCTCTGTTGGCAAGAACCTCCACTTCGTTACACCTTAAATATCCCAGGAAAGAGAAAAATGGATAAAGAAGTTGTGGTCCTTATGTACAATGGAATATCACTCAGCCATGAAATCAACGTCATAAGGCTAGTAGCAGCATGATGAGTGGATTTAGGTACGACGATTCTAAGTGAAATAAGTCACACAGAAAAACACACTTATCATAAGATATCACTTATAGAGGGAATGTAAAAACAGCTACCCTTGAACTGAATTACAAAACAGAACAGAGTCACACGTTTAGAAAACACACTATGGCTGCTTAACGGGATAGGTGAGGTGGGGTGATGCATAAAACAACGGTTTCAAATTAGCTCAGATACCGTTCCATAAACCCAATATGTAATAGACAAGACCTACTCCTTGCTCAAAGAATTGGACTCAACACCCCTTATTCACCGCCCAAGAATATATCTGAATAGTAAGAATCTTAAAACCTATGTATTGATATCTCTCTGTAAGTGAGTCAAGTGGGTGTAAAGCGGCATAAACACAGCAGTGAAAAGCAGCTAAACCCCATTATAAAAATCAATTACTTTTAAAAACCCGTGAAACAAAGACAGTGAAAGAGAGAGAAATTCTTACAAAATTCGTTCAAGGGCTGTGATGCCACCTGGATTGACCATATCTAGACCCACAGCTGATTGAGACATAAGGGTGGACACTCTTGGGGCTGAGAGGTTTGGTGAGGTTGGGTGAGGAAACGCAGACCCTTTAAAGCAATACTGCGTGGTACCCATCCCATGGGTCCCAAATCTCCAGGTTCAAGGGCATCTTCCTACATCGAAAACATGCATGAGAAACCCAGAAGATGGTACACCGTGTGATCGGGAAAGGTTTCCGAAACGCACCTCATTTATCATCTCCTTGTGCTCGGGTTCGCCATTCCAGCCGCTTTACTAGCAATCTCCCTCCTTGGAGAATCAGCACCTTTAACCTCCTGTTCCTTACAGGTTGCAATTTCTCCTGAGGATGAACGGGAAGAGGGGGAACCAATGAGAGACTAGCTCTAGGTGTTGGGACAGGCACAGGTCACTCTATTTTCCCATCAGGAAGAAGAATTAACCACAGGCTCAGCCTGCCGCCCGGGACCAGAATAGGGCCTGAAGCAATCCTGCGCTTTTGCGGCCAGCTCCCAAGAAAGCGAGTTGAAAAATGGAGCTCAGGGGCACTGCAATTCACAAACCTGCAGACTTATAAATGATAACTCTCGTCCACAAATATATTGAGGGAAGGCAACGAAGAGGATTTGAAAGCAAGGCAGAATTGCAGGAAACAGATTTCAGGAGGGAGATTCGAATCGCCTTTAAAGAACAGGAAAAGCGGCAAAACCTCGACAATGATGCCCTTGGCCAAAAAGGGCAGATGCGTTTTTTCCTGAATATGTTCAGGAAAAAACGAATCTGCCCTTTTTGGCCAACCAAGCAACCTGGAAAGGCAAATCAGCGCTACAAAGAAGTCTCGCTTCCCATCGGTCAAAAGGGCCATGCTGAATAAAGTGTCAAAACCAGAAATGCAGGACAGGCCATGGAGAAACGGGAGCCTGGCTACGCTGATGGGCGGGATGTAAATTGCCAACAGCCACTCTGGAGAAGTGTACGGTGTGTCCTGAAACATCTAAAAAACTCAGCTTAGAGAGCATAGGGCACTTCCACTCATGGGCGTATAAATTGGGAAAACTAAAAATCAGCAAGACACAGGCACCCCAAAGTTTAGGGCTGCTCTGTTGACAAGAACCTCCACTTCGTTACACCTTAAATATCCCAAGAAAGAGAAAAATGGATAAAGAAGTTGTGGTCCTTATGTACAATGGAATATCACTCAGCCATGAAATCAATGTCATAAGGCTAGTAGCAGCATGATGAGTGGATTTAGGTACGACGATTCTAAGTGAAATAAGTCACACAGAAAAACACACTTATCATAAGATATCACTTATAGAGGGAATGTAAAAACAGCTACCCTTGAACTGAATTACAAAACAGAACAGAGTCACACGTTTAGAAGACACACTATGGCTGCTTAACGGGATAGGTGAGGTGGGGTGATGCATAAAACAACGGTTTCAAATTAGCTCAGATACCGTTCCATAAACCCAGTATGTAATAGACAAGACCTACTCCTTGCTCAGTGAATTGGACTCAAGACCCCTTATTCACCGCCCAAGAATATATCTGAATAGTAAGAATCTTAAAACCTATGTATTGATATCTCTCTGTAAGTGAGTCAAGTGGGTGTAAAGCGGCATAAACACAGCAGTGAAAAGCAGCTAAACCCCATTATAAAAATCAATTACTTTTAAAAACCCGTGAAACAAAGACAGTGAAAGAGAGAGAAATTCTTACAAAATTCGTTCAGGGTCTGTGATGCCACCTGGATTGACCATATCTAGACCCACAGCTGATTGAGACATAAGGGTGGACACTCTTGGGGCTGAGAGGTTTGGTGAGGTTGGGTGAGGAAACGCAGACCCTTTAAAGCAATACTGTGTGGTACCCATCCCATGGGTCCCAAATCTCCAGGTTCAAGGGCATCTTCCTACATCGAAAATATGCATGAGAAACCCAGAAGATGGTACACCGTGTGATTGGGAAAGGTTTCCAAAACGCACCTCATTTCTCCTCTCCTTGTGCTCGGGTTCGCCATTCCAGCCGCTTTACTAGCAATCTCCCTCCTTGGAGAATCAGCACCTTTAACCTCCTGTTCCGTACAGTTTGCAATTTGTCCTGAGAATGAACGGGAAGAGGGGGAACCAATGAGAGACTAGCTCTAGATGTTGGGACAGGCACAGGTCACTCTATTTTCCCATCAGGAAGAAGAATTAACCACAGGCTCAGCCTCCCGCCCGGGACCAGAATAGGGCCTGAAGCAATCCTGCGCTTTTGCGGCCAGCTGCCAAGAAAGCGAGTTGAAAAATGGAGCTCAGGGGCACTGCAATTCACAAACCTGCAGACTTATAAATGATAACTCTCGTTCACAAATATATTGAGGGAAGGCAACGAAGAGGATTTGAAAGCAAGGCAGAATTGCAGGAAACAGATTTCAGGAGGGAGATTCGAATCGCCTTTAAAGAACAGGAAAAGCGGCAAAACCTCGACAATGATGCCCTTGGCCAAAAAGGGCGGATGCGTTTTTTCCTGAATATGTTCAGGAAAAAACGCATCCGCCCTTTTTGGCCAACCAAGGAACCTGGAAAGGCAAATCAGCGCTACAAAGAAGTCTCGCTTCCCATCGGTCAAAAGGGCCATGCTGAATAAAGTGTCAAAACCAGAAATGCAGGACAGGCCATGGCGAAACGGGAGCCTGGCTACGCTGATGGGCAGGATGTAAATTGCCAACAGCCACTCTGGAGAAGTGTACGGTGTGTCCTGAAACATCTAAAAAACTCAGCTTAGAGAGCATAGGGCACTTCCACTCATGGGCGTATAAATTGGGAAAACTAAAAATCAGTAAGACACCGGCACCCCAAAGTTTAGGGCTGCTCTGTTGACAAGAACCTCCACTTCGTTACACCTTAAATATCCCAGGAAAGAGAAAAATGGATAAAGAAGTTGTGGCCCTTTTGTACAATGGAATATCACTCAGCCATGAAATCAACGTCATAAGGCTAGTAGCAGCATGATGAGTGGATTTAGGTACGACGATTCTAAGTGAAATAAGTCACACAGAAAAACACACTTATCATAAGATATCACTTATAGAGGGAATGTAAAAACAGCTACCCTTGAACTGAATTACAAAACAGAACAGAGTCACACGTTTAGAAAACACACTATGGCTGCTTAACGGGATAGGTGAGGTGGGGTGATGCATAAAACAACGGTTTCAAATTAGCTCAGATACCGTTCCATAAACCCAATATGTAATAGACAAGACCTACTCCTTGCTCAAAGAATTGGACTCAACACCCCTTATTCACCGCCCAAGAATATATCTGAATAGTAAGAATCTTAAAACCTATGTATTGATATCTCTCTGTAAGTGAGTCAAGTGGGTGTAAAGCGGCATAAACACAGCAGTGAAAAGCAGCTAAACCCCATTATAAAAATCAATTACTTTTAAAAACCCGTGAAACAAAGACAGTGAAAGAGAGAGAAATTCTTACAAAATTCGTTCAGGGGCTGTGATGCCACCTGGATTGACCATATCTAGACCCACAGCTGATTGAGACATAAGGGTGGACACTCTTGGGGCTGAGAGGTTTGGTGAGGTTGGGTGAGGAAACGCAGACCCTTTAAAGCAATACTGCGTGGTACCCATCCCATGGGTCCCAAATCTCCAGGTTCAAGGGCATCTTCCTACATCGAAAACATGCATGAGAAACCCAGAAGATGGTACACCGTGTGATCGGGAAAGGTTTCCAAAACGCACCTCATTTCTCATCTCCTTGTGCTCGGGTTCGCCATTCCAGCCGCTTTACTAGCAATCTCCCTCCTTGGAGAATCAGCACCTTTAACCTCCTGTTCCGTACAGGTTGCAATTTGTCCTGAGGATGAACGGGAAGAGGGGGAACCAATGAGAGACTAGCTCTAGGTGTTGGGACAGGCACAGGTCACTCTATTTTCCCATCAGGAAGAAGAATTAACCACAGGCTCAGCCTGCCGCCCAGGACCAGAATAGGGCCTGAAGCAATCCTGCGCTTTTGCGGCCAGCTCCCAAGAAAGCGAGTTGAAAAATGGAGCTCAGGGGCACTGCAATTCACAAACCTGCAGACTTATAAATGATAACTCTCGTCCACAAATATATTGAGGGAAGGCAACGAAGAGGATTTGAAAGCAAGGCAGAATTGCAGGAAACAGATTTCAGGAGGGAGATTCGAATCGCCTTTAAAGAACAGGAAAAGCGGCAAAACCTCGACAATGATGCCCTTGGCCAAAAAGGGCGGATGCGTTTTTTCCTGAATATGTTCAGGAAAAAACGCATCCGCCCTTTTTGGCCAACCAAGCAACCTGGAAAGGCAAATCAGCGCTACAAAGAAGTCTCGCTTCCCATCGGTCAAAAGGGCCATGCTGAATAAAGTGTCAAAACCAGAAATGCAGGACAGGCCATGGAGAAACGGGAGCCTGGCTACGCTGATGGGCGGGATGTAAATTGCCAACAGCCACTCTGGAGAAGTGTACGGTGTGTCCTGAAACATCTAAAAAACTCAGCTTAGAGAGCATAGGGCACTTCCACTCATGGGCGTATAAATTGGGAAAACTAAAAATCAGCAAGACACAGGCACCCCAAAGTTTAGGGCTGCTCTGTTGACAAGAACCTCCACTTCGTTACACCTTAAATATCCCAGGAAAGAGAAAAATGGATAAAGAAGTTGTGGTCCTTATGTACAATGGAATATCACTCAGCCATGAAATCAACGTCATAAGGCTAGTAGCAGCATGATGAGTGGATTTAGGTACGACGATTCTAAGTGAAATAAGTCACACAGAAAAACACACTTATCATAAGATATCACTTATAGAGGGAATGTAAAAACAGCTACCCTTGAACTGAATTACAAAACAGAACAGAGTCACACGTTTAGAAGACACACTATGGCTGCTTAACGGGATAGGTGAGGTGGGGTGATGCATAAAACAACGGTTTCAAATTAGCTCAGATACCGTTCCATAAACCCAGTATGTAATAGACAAGACCTACTCCTTGCTCAGTGAATTGGACTCAAGACCCCTTATTCACCGCCCAAGAATATATCTGAATAGTAAGAATCTTAAAACCTATGTATTGATATCTCTCTGTAAGTGAGTCAAGTGGGTGTAAAGCGGCATAAACACAGCAGTGAAAAGCAGCTAAACCCCATTATAAAAATCAATTACTTTTAAAAACCCGTGAAACAAAGACAGTGAAAGAGAGAGAAATTCTTACAAAATTCGTTCAGGGTCTGTGATGCCACCTGGATTGACCATATCTAGACCCACAGCTGATTGAGACATAAGGGTGGACACTCTTGGGGCTGAGAGGTTTGGTGAGGTTGAGTGAGGAAACGCAGACCCTTTAAAGCAATACTGTGTGGTACCCATCCCATGGGTCCCAAATCTCCAGGTTCAAGGGCATCTTCCTACATCGAAAATATGCATGAGAAACCCAGAAGATGGTACACCGTGTGATTGGGAAAGGTTTCCAAAACGCACCTCATTTCTCCTCTCCTTGTGCTCGGGTTCGCCATTCCAGCCGCTTTACTAGCAATCTCCCTCCTTGGAGAATCAGCACCTTTAACCTCCTGTTCCGTACAGGTTGCAATTTGTCCTGAGAATGAACGGGAAGAGGGGGAACCAATGAGAGACTAGCTCTAGATGTTGGGACAGGCACAGGTTACTCTATTTTCCCATCAGGAAGAAGAATTAACCACAGGCTCAGCCTGCCGCCCGGGACCAGAATAGGGCCTGAAGCAATCCTGCGCTTTTGCGGCCAGCTCCCAAGAAAGCGAGTTGAAAAATGGAGCTCAGGGGCACTGCAATTCACAAACCTGCAGACTTATAAATGATAACTCTCGTCCACAAATATATTGAGGGAAGGCAACGAAGAGGATTTGAAAGCAAGGCAGAATTGCAGGAAACAGATTTCAGGAGGGAGATTCGAATCGCCTTTAAAGAACAGGAAAAGCGGCAAAACCTCGACAATGATGCCCTTGGCCAAAAAGGGCGGATGCGTTTTTTCCTGAATATGTTCAGGAAAAAACGCATCCGCCCTTTTTGGCCAACCAAGGAACCTGGAAAGGCAAATCAGCGCTACAAAGAAGTCTCGCTTCCCATCGGTCAAAAGGGCCATGCTGAATAAAGTGTCAAAACCAGAAATGCAGGACAGGCCATGGCGAAACGGGAGCCTGGCTACGCTGATGGGCAGGATGTAAATTGGCAACAGCCACTCTGGAGAAGTGTACGGTGTGTCCTGAAACATCTAAAAAACTCAGCTTAGAGAGCATAGGGCACTTCCACTCATGGGCGTATAAATTGGGAAAACTAAAAATCAGTAAGACACCGGCACCCCAAAGTTTAGGGCTGCTCTGTTGACAAGAACCTCCACTTCGTTACACCTTAAATATCCCAGGAAAGAGAAAAATGGATAAAGAAGTTGTGGCCCTTTTGTACAATGGAATATCACTCAGCCATGAAATCAACGTCATAAGGCTAGTAGCAGCATGATGAGTGGATTTAGGTACGACGATTCTAAGTGAAATAAGTCACACAGAAAAACACACTTATCATAAGATATCACTTATAGAGGGAATGTAAAAACAGCTACCCTTGAACTGAATTACAAAACAGAACAGAGTCACACGTTTAGAAAACACACTATGGCTGCTTAACGGGATAGGTGAGGTGGGGTGATGCATAAAACAACGGTTTCAAATTAGCTCAGATACCGTTCCATAAACCCAATATGTAATAGACAAGACCTACTCCTTGCTCAAAGAATTGGACTCAACACCCCTTATTCACCGCCCAAGAATATATCTGAATAGTAAGAATCTTAAAACCTATGTATTGATATCTCTCTGTAAGTGAGTCAAGTGGGTGTAAAGCGGCATAAACACAGCAGTGAAAAGCAGCTAAACCCCATTATAAAAATCAATTACTTTTAAAAACCCGTGAAACAAAGACAGTGAAAGAGAGAGAAATTCTTACAAAATTCGTTCAGGGGCTGTGATGCCACCTGGATTGACCATATCTAGACCCACAGCTGATTGAGACATAAGGGTGGACACTCTTGGGGCTGAGAGGTTTGGTGAGGTTGGGTGAGGAAACGCAGACCCTTTAAAGCAATACTGCGTGGTACCCATCCCATGGGTCCCAAATCTCCAGGTTCAAGGGCATCTTCCTACATCGAAAACATGCATGAGAAACCCAGAAGATGGTACACCGTGTGATCGGGAAAGGTTTCCAAAACGCACCTCATTTATCATCTCCTTGTGCTCGGGTTCGCCATTCCAGCCGCTTTACTAGCAATCTCCCTCCTTGGAGAATCAGCACCTTTAACCTCCTGTTCCTTACAGGTTGCAATTTCTCCTGAGGATGAACGGGAAGAGGGGGAACCAATGAGAGACTAGCTCTAGGTGTTGGGACAGGCACAGGTCACTCTATTTTCCCATCAGGAAGAAGAATTAACCACAGGCTCAGCCTGCCGCCCGGGACCAGAATAGGGCCTGAAGCAATCCTGCGCTTTTGCGGCCAGCTCCCAAGAAAGCGAGTTGAAAAATGGAGCTCAGGGGCACTGCAATTCACAAACCTGCAGACTTATAAATGATAACTCTCGTCCACAAATATATTGAGGGAAGGCAACGAAGAGGATTTGAAAGCAAGGCAGAATTGCAGGAAACAGATTTCAGGAGGGAGATTCGAATCGCCTTTAAAGAACAGGAAAAGCGGCAAAACCTCGACAATGATGCCCTTGGCCAAAAAGGGCAGATGCGTTTTTTCCTGAATATGTTCAGGAAAAAACGAATCTGCCCTTTTTGGCCAACCAAGCAACCTGGAAAGGCAAATCAGCGCTACAAAGAAGTCTCGCTTCCCATCGGTCAAAAGGGCCATGCTGAATAAAGTGTCAAAACCAGAAATGCAGGACAGGCCATGGAGAAACGGGAGCCTGGCTACGCTGATGGGCGGGATGTAAATTGCCAACAGCCACTCTGGAGAAGTGTACGGTGTGTCCTGAAACATCTAAAAAACTCAGCTTAGAGAGCATAGGGCACTTCCACTCATGGGCGTATAAATTGGGAAAACTAAAAATCAGCAAGACACAGGCACCCCAAAGTTTAGGGCTGCTCTGTTGACAAGAACCTCCACTTCGTTACACCTTAAATATCCCAGGAAAGAGAAAAATGGATAAAGAAGTTGTGGTCCTTATGTACAATGGAATATCACTCAGCCATGAAATCAATGTCATAAGGCTAGTAGCAGCATGATGAGTGGATTTAGGTACGACGATTCTAAGTGAAATAAGTCACACAGAAAAACACACTTATCATAAGATATCACTTATAGAGGGAATGTAAAAACAGCTACCCTTGAACTGAATTACAAAACAGAACAGAGTCACACGTTTAGAAGACACACTATGGCTGCTTAACGGGATAGGTGAGGTGGGGTGATGCATAAAACAACGGTTTCAAATTAGCTCAGATACCGTTCCATAAACCCAGTATGTAATAGACAAGACCTACTCCTTGCTCAGTGAATTGGACTCAAGACCCCTTATTCACCGCCCAAGAATATATCTGACTAGTAAGAATCTTAAAACCTATGTATTGATATCTCTCTGTAAGTGAGTCAAGTGGGTGTAAAGCGGCATAAACACAGCAGTGAAAAGCAGCTAAACCCCATTATAAAAATCAATTACTTTTAAAAACCCGTGAAACAAAGACAGTGAAAGAGAGAGAAATTCTTACAAAATTCGTTCAGGGTCTGTGATGCCACCTGGAATGACCATATCTAGACCCACAGCTGATTGAGACATAAGGGTGGACACTCTTGGGGCTGAGAGGTTTGGTGAGGTTGGGTGAGGAAACGCAGACCCTTTAAAGCAATACTGTGTGGTACCCATCCCATGGGTCCCAAATCTCCAGGTTCAAGGGCATCTTCCTACATCGAAAATATGCATGAGAAACCCAGAAGATGGTACACCGTGTGATTGGGAAAGGTTTCCAAAACGCACCTCATTTCTCCTCTCCTTGTGCTCGGGTTCGCCATTCCAGCCGCTTTACTAGCAATCTCCCTCCTTGGAGAATCAGCACCTTTAACCTCCTGTTCCGTACAGTTTGCAATTTGTCCTGAGAATGAACGGGAAGAGGGGGAACCAATGAGAGACTAGCTCTAGATGTTGGGACAGGCACAGGTCACTCTATTTTCCCATCAGGAAGAAGAATTAACCACAGGCTCAGCCTGCCGCCCGGGACCAGAATAGGGCCTGAAGCAATCCTGCGCTTTTGCGGCCAGCTCCCAAGAAAGCGAGTTGAAAAATGGAGCTCAGGGGCACTGCAATTCACAAACCTGCAGACTTATAAATGATAACTCTCGTTCACAAATATATTGAGGGAAGGCAACGAAGAGGATTTGAAAGCAAGGCAGAATTGCAGGAAACAGATTTCAGGAGGGAGATTCGAATCGCCTTTAAAGAACAGGAAAAGCGGCAAAACCTCGACAATGATGCCCTTGGCTAAAAAGGGCGGATGCGTTTTTTCCTGAATATGTTCAGGAAAAAACGCATCCGCCCTTTTTGGCCAACCAAGGAACCTGGAAAGGCAAATCAGCGCTACAAAGAAGTCTCGCTTCCCATCGGTCAAAAGGGCCATGCTCAATAAAGTGTCAAAACCAGAAATGCAGGACAGGCCATGGCGAAACGGGAGCCTGGCTACGCTGATGGGCAGGATGTAAATTGCCAACAGCCACTCTGGAGAAGTGTACGGTGTGTCCTGAAACATCTAAAAAACTCAGCTTAGAGAGCATAGGGCACTTCCACTCATGGGCGTATAAATTGGGAAAACTAAAAATCAGTAAGACACCGGCACCCCAAAGTTTAGGGCTGCTCTGTTGACAAGAACCTCCACTTCGTTACACCTTAAATATCCCAGGAAAGAGAAAAATGGATAAAGAAGTTGTGGCCCTTTTGTACAATGGAATATCACTCAGCCATGAAATCAACGTCATAAGGCTAGTAGCAGCATGATGAGTGGATTTAGGTACGACGATTCTAAGTGAAATAAGTCACACAGAAAAACACACTTATCATAAGATATCACTTATAGAGGGAATGTAAAAACAGCTACCCTTGAACTGAATTACAAAACAGAACAGAGTCACACGTTTAGAAAACACACTATGGCTGCTTAACGGGATAGGTGAGGTGGGGTGATGCATAAAACAACGGTTTCAAATTAGCTCAGATACCGTTCCATAAACCCAATATGTAATAGACAAGACCTACTCCTTGCTCAAAGAATTGGACTCAACACCCCTTATTCACCGCCCAAGAATATATCTGAATAGTAAGAATCTTAAAACCTATGTATTGATATCTCTCTGTAAGTGAGTCAAGTGGGTGTAAAGCGGCATAAACACAGCAGTGAAAAGCAGCTAAACCCCATTATAAAAATCAATTACTTTTAAAAACCCGTGAAACAAAGACAGTGAAAGAGAGAGAAATTCTTACAAAATTCGTTCAGGGGCTGTGATGCCACCTGAATTGACCATATCTAGACCCACAGCTGATTGAGACATAAGGGTGGACACTCTTGGGGCTGAGAGGTTTGGTGAGGTTGGGTGAGGAAACGCAGACCCTTTAAAGCAATACTGCGTGGTACCCATCCCATGGGTCCCAAATCTCCAGGTTCAAGGGCATCTTCCTACATCGAAAACATGCATGAGAAACCCAGAAGATGGTACACCGTGTGATCGGGAAAGGTTTCCAAAACGCACCTCATTTCTCATCTCCTTGTGCTCGGGTTCGCCATTCCAGCCGCTTTACTAGCAATCTCCCTCCTTGGAGAATCAGCACCTTTAACCTCCTGTTCCGTACAGGTTGCAATTTGTCCTGAGGATGAACGGGAAGAGGGGGAACCAATGAGAGACTAGCTCTAGGTGTTGGGACAGGCACAGGTCACTCTATTTTCCCATCAGGAAGAAGAATTAACCACAGGCTCAGCCTGCCGCCCAGGACCAGAATAGGGCCTGAAGCAATCCTGCGCTTTTGCGGCCAGCTCCCAAGAAAGCGAGTTGAAAAATGGAGCTCAGGGGCACTGCAATTCACAAACCTGCAGACTTATAAATGATAACTCTCGTCCACAAATATATTGAGGGAAGGCAACGAAGAGGATTTGAAAGCAAGGCAGAATTGCAGGAAACAGATTTCAGGAGGGAGATTCGAATCGCCTTTAAAGAACAGGAAAAGCGGCAAAACCTCGACAATGATGCCCTTGGCCAAAAAGGGCGGATGCGTTTTTTCCTGAATATGTTCAGGAAAAAACGCATCCGCCCTTTTTGGCCAACCAAGCAACCTGGAAAGGCAAATCAGCGCTACAAAGAAGTCTCGCTTCCCATCGGTCAAAAGGGCCATGCTGAATAAAGTGTCAAAACCAGAAATGCAGGACAGGCCATGGAGAAACGGGAGCCTGGCTACGCTGATGGGCGGGATGTAAATTGCCAACAGCCACTCTGGAGAAGTGTACGGTGTGTCCTGAAACATCTAAAAAACTCAGCTTAGAGAGCATAGGGCACTTCCACTCATGGGCGTATAAATTGGGAAAACTAAAAATCAGCAAGACACAGGCACCCCAAAGTTTAGGGCTGCTCTGTTGACAAGAACCTCCACTTCGTTACACCTTAAATATCCCAGGAAAGAGAAAAATGGATAAAGAAGTTGTGGTCCTTATGTACAATGGAATATCACTCAGCCATGAAATCAACGTCATAAGGCTAGTAGCAGCATGATGAGTGGATTTAGGTACGACGATTCTAAGTGAAATAAGTCACACAGAAAAACACACTTATCATAAGATATCACTTATAGAGGGAATGTAAAAACAGCTACCCTTGAACTGAATTACAAAACAGAACAGAGTCACACGTTTAGAAGACACACTATGGCTGCTTAACGGGATAGGTGAGGTGGGGTGATGCATAAAACAACGGTTTCAAATTAGCTCAGATACCGTTCCATAAACCCAGTATGTAATAGACAAGACCTACTCCTTGCTCAGTGAATTGGACTCAAGACCCCTTATTCACCGCCCAAGAATATATCTGACTAGTAAGAATCTTAAAACCTATGTATTGATATCTCTCTGTAAGTGAGTCAAGTGGGTGTAAAGCGGCATAAACACAGCAGTGAAAAGCAGCTAAACCCCATTATAAAAATCAATTACTTTTAAAAACCCGTGAAACAAAGACAGTGAAAGAGAGAGAAATTCTTACAAAATTCGTTCAGGGTCTGTGATGCCACCTGGATTGACCATATCTAGACCCACAGCTGATTGAGACATAAGGGTGGACACTCTTGGGGCTGAGAGGTTTGGTGAGGTTGGGTGAGGAAACGCAGACCCTTTAAAGCAATACTGTGTGGTACCCATCCCATGGGTCCCAAATCTCCAGGTTCAAGGGCATCTTCCTACATCGAAAATATGCATGAGAAACCCAGAAGATGGTACACCGTGTGATTGGGAAAGGTTTCCAAAACGCACCTCATTTCTCCTCTCCTTGTGCTCGGGTTCGCCATTCCAGCCGCTTTACTAGCAATCTCCCTCCTTGGAGAATCAGCACCTTTAACCTCCTGTTCCGTACAGGTTGCAATTTGTCCTGAGAATGAACGGGAAGAGGGGGAACCAATGAGAGACTAGCTCTAGATGTTGGGACAGGCACAGGTTACTCTATTTTCCCATCAGGAAGAAGAATTAACCACAGGCTCAGCCTGCCGCCCGGGACCAGAATAGGGCCTGAAGCAATCCTGCGCTTTTGAGGCCAGCTCCCAAGAAAGCGAGTTGAAAAATGGAGCTCAGGGGCACTGCAATTCACAAACCTGCAGACTTATAAATGATAACTCTCGTCCACAAATATATTGAGGGAAGGCAACGAAGAGGATTTGAAAGCAAGGCAGAATTGCAGGAAACAGATTTCAGGAGGGAGATTCGAATCGCCTTTAAAGAACAGGAAAAGCGGCAAAACCTCGACAATGATGCCCTTGGCCAAAAAGGGCGGATGCGTTTTTTCCTGAATATGTTCAGGAAAAAACGCATCCGCCCTTTTTGGCCAACCAAGGAACCTGGAAAGGCAAATCAGCGCTACAAAGAAGTCTCGCTTCCCATCGGTCAAAAGGGCCATGCTGAATAAAGTGTCAAAACCAGAAATGCAGGACAGGCCATGGCGAAACGGGAGCCTGGCTACGCTGATGGGCAGGATGTAAATTGGCAACAGCCACTCTGGAGAAGTGTACGGTGTGTCCTGAAACATCTAAAAAACTCAGCTTAGAGAGCATAGGGCACTTCCACTCATGGGCGTATAAATTGGGAAAACTAAAAATCAGTAAGACACCGGCACCCCAAAGTTTAGGGCTGCTCTGTTGACAAGAACCTCCACTTCGTTACACCTTAAATATCCCAGGAAAGAGAAAAATGGATAAAGAAGTTGTGGCCCTTTTGTACAATGGAATATCACTCAGCCATGAAATCAACGTCATAAGGCTAGTAGCAGCATGATGAGTGGATTTAGGTACGACGATTCTAAGTGAAATAAGTCACACAGAAAAACACACTTATCATAAGATATCACTTATAGAGGGAATGTAAAAACAGCTACCCTTGAACTGAATTACAAAACAGAACAGAGTCACACGTTTAGAAAACACACTATGGCTGCTTAACGGGATAGGTGAGGTGGGGTGATGCATAAAACAACGGTTTCAAATTAGCTCAGATACCGTTCCATAAACCCAATATGTAATAGACAAGACCTACTCCTTGCTCAAAGAATTGGACTCAACACCCCTTATTCACCGCCCAAGAATATATCTGAATAGTAAGAATCTTAAAACCTATGTATTGATATCTCTCTGTAAGTGAGTCAAGTGGGTGTAAAGCGGCATAAACACAGCAGTGAAAAGCAGCTAAACCCCATTATAAAAATCAATTACTTTTAAAAACCCGTGAAACAAAGACAGTGAAAGAGAGAGAAATTCTTACAAAATTCGTTCAGGGGCTGTGATGCCACCTGGATTGACCATATCTAGACCCACAGCTGATTGAGACATAAGGGTGGACACTCTTGGGGCTGAGAGGTTTGGTGAGGTTGGGTGAGGAAACGCAGACCCTTTAAAGCAATACTGCGTGGTACCCATCCCATGGGTCCCAAATCTCCAGGTTCAAGGGCATCTTCCTACATCGAAAACATGCATGAGAAACCCAGAAGATGGTACACCGTGTGATCGGGAAAGGTTTCCAAAACGCACCTCATTTCTCATCTCCTTGTGCTCGGGTTCGCCATTCCAGCCGCTTTACTAGCAATCTCCCTCCTTGGAGAATCAGCACCTTTAACCTCCTGTTCCGTACAGGTTGCAATTTGTCCTGAGGATGAACGGGAAGAGGGGGAACCAATGAGAGACTAGCTCTAGGTGTTGGGACAGGCACAGGTCACTCTATTTTCCCATCAGGAAGAAGAATTAACCACAGGCTCAGCCTGCCGCCCAGGACCAGAATAGGGCCTGAAGCAATCCTGCGCTTTTGCGGCCAGCTCCCAAGAAAGCGAGTTGAAAAATGGAGCTCACGGGCACTGCAATTCACAAACCTGCAGACTTATAAATGATAACTCTCGTCCACAAATATATTGAGGGAAGGCAACGAAGAGGATTTGAAAGCAAGGCAGAATTGCAGGAAACAGATTTCAGGAGGGAGATTCGAATCGCCTTTAAAGAACAGGAAAAGCGGCAAAACCTCGACAATGATGCCCTTGGCCAAAAAGGGCGGATGCGTTTTTTCCTGAATATGTTCAGGAAAAAACGCATCCGCCCTTTTTGGCCAACCAAGCAACCTGGAAAGGCAAATCAGCGCTACAAAGAAGTCTCGCTTCCCATCGGTCAAAACGGCCATGCTGAATAAAGTGTCAAAACCAGAAATGCAGGACAGGCCATGGAGAAACGGGAGCCTGGCTACGCTGATGGGCGGGATGTAAATTGCCAACAGCCACTCTGGAGAAGTGTACGGTGTGTCCTGAAACATCTAAAAAACTCAGCTTAGAGAGCATAGGGCACTTCCACTCATGGGCGTATAAATTGGGAAAACTAAAAATCAGCAAGACACAGGCACCCCAAAGTTTAGGGCTGCTCTGTTGACAAGAACCTCCACTTCGTTACACCTTAAATATCCCAGGAAAGAGAAAAATGGATAAAGAAGTTGTGGTCCTTATGTACAATGGAATATCACTCAGCCATGAAATCAATGTCATAAGGCTAGTAGCAGCATGATGAGTGGATTTAGGTACGACGATTCTAAGTGAAATAAGTCACACAGAAAAACACACTTATCATAAGATATCACTTATAGAGGGAATGTAAAAACAGCTACCCTTGAACTGAATTACAAAACAGAACAGAGTCACACGTTTAGAAGACACACTATGGCTGCTTAACGGGATAGGTGAGGTGGGGTGATGCATAAAACAACGGTTTCAAATTAGCTCAGATACCGTTCCATAAACCCAGTATGTAATAGACAAGACCTACTCCTTGCTCAGTGAATTGGACTCAACACCCCTTATTCACCGCCCAAGAATATATCTGAATAGTAAGAATCTTAAAACCTATGTATTGATATCTCTCTGTAAGTGAGTCAAGTGGGTGTAAAGCGGCATAAGCACAGCAGTGAAAAGCAGCTAAACCCCATTATAAAAATCAATTACTTTTAAAAACCCGTGAAACAAAGACAGTGAAAGAGAGAGAAATTCTTACAAAATTCGTTCAGGGTCTGTGATGCCACCTGGATTGACCATATCTAGACCCACAGCTGATTGAGACATAAGGGTGGACACTCTTGGAGCTGAGAGGTTTGGTGAGGTTGGGTGAGGAAACGCAGACCCTTTAAAGCAATACTGTGTGGTACCCATCCCATGGGTCCCAAATCTCCAGGTTCAAGGGCAACTTCCTACATCGAAAACATGCATGAGAAACCCAGAAGATGGTACACCGTGTGATTGGGAAAGGTTTCCAAAACGCACCTCATTTCTCATCTCCTTGTGCTCGGGTTCGCCATTCCAGCCGCTTTACTAGCAATCTCCCTCCTTGGAGAATCAGCACCGTTAACCTCCTGTTCCGTACAGGTTGCAATTTGTCCTGAGGATGAACGGGAAGAAGGGGAACCAATGAGAGACTAGCTCTAGGTGTTGGGACAGGCACAGGTCACTCTATTTTCCCATCAGGAAGAAGAATTAACCACAGGCTCAGCCTGCCGCCCGGGACCAGAATAGGGCCTGAAGCAATCCTGCGCTTTTGCGGCCAGCTCCCAAGAAAGCGAGTTGAAAAATGGAGTTCAGGGGCACTGCAATTCACAAACCTGCAGATTTATAAATGATAACTCTCGTCCACAAATATATTGAGGGAAGGCAACGAAGAGGAGTTGAAAGCAAGGCAGAATTGCAGGAAACAGATTTCAGGAGGGAAATTCGAATCGCCTTTAAAGAACAGGAAAAGCGGCAAAACCTCGACAATGATGCCCTTGGCCAAAAAGGGCGGATGCGTTTTTTCCTGAATATGTTCAGGAAAAAACGCATCCGCCCTTTTTGGCCAACCAAGCAACCTGGAAAGGCAAATCAGCGCTACAAAGAAGTCTCACTTCCAATCGGTCAAAAGGGCCATGCTGAATAAAGTGTCAAAACCAGAAATGCAGGACAGGCCATGGAGAAACGGGAGCCTGGCTACGCTGATGGGCGGGATGTAAATTGCCAACAGCCACTCTGGAGAAGTGTACGGTGTGTCCTGAAACATCTAAAAAACTCAGCTTAGAGAGCATAGGGCACTTCCACTCATGGGCGTATAAATTGGGAAAACTAAAAATCAGCAAGACACAGGCACCCCAAAGTTTAGGGCTGCTCTGTTGACAAGAACCTCCACTTCGTTACACCTTAAATATCCCAGGAAAGAGAAAAATGGATAAAGAAGTTGTGGTCCTTATGTACAATGGAATATCACTCAGCCATGAAATCAACGTCATAAGGCTAGTAGCAGCATGATGAGTGGATTTAGGTACGACGATTCTAAGTGAAATAAGTCACACAGAAAAACACACTTATCATAAGATATCACTTATAGAGGGAATGTAAAAACAGCTACCCTTGAACTGAATTACAAAACAGAACAGAGTCACACGTTTAGAAGACACACTACGGCTGCTTAACGGGATAGGTGAGGTGGGGTGATGCATAAAACAACGGTTTCAAATTAGCTCAGATACCGTTCCATAAACCCAGTATGTAATAGACAAGACCTACTCCTTGCTCAGTGAATTGGACTCAAGACCCCTTATTCACCGCCCAAGAATATATCTGAATAGTAAGAATCTTAAAAACTATGTATTGATATCTCTCTGTAAGTGAGTCAAGTGGGTGTAAAGCGGCATAAACACAGCAGTGAAAAGCAGCTAAACCCCATTATAAAAATCAATTACTTTTAAAAACCCGTGAAACAAAGACAGTGAAAGAGAGAGAAATCCTTACAAAATTCGTTCAGGGTCTGTGATGCCACCTGGATTGACCATATCTAGACCCACAGCTGATTGAGACATAAGGGTGGACACTCTTGGGGCTGAGAGGTTTGGTGATGTTGGGTGAGGAAACGCAGACCCTTTAAAGCAATACTGTGTGGTACCCATCCCATGGGTCCCAAATCTCCAGGTTCAAGGGCATCTTCCTACATCGAAAACATGCAAGAGAAACCCAGAAGATGGTACACCGTGTGATTGGGAAAGGTTTCCAAAACGCACCTCATTTCTCATCTCCTTGTGCTCGGGTTCGCCATTCCAGCCGCTTTACTAGCAATCTCCCTCCTTGGAGAATCAGCACCGTTAACCTCCTGTTCCGTACAGGTTGCAATTTGTCCTGAGGATGAACGGGAAGAAGGGGAACCAATGAGAGACTAGCTCTAGGTGTTGGGACAGGCACAGGTCACTCTATTTTCCCATCAGGAAGAAGAATTAACCACAGGCTCAGCCTGCCGCCCGGGACCAGAATAGGGCCTGAAGCAATCCTGCGCTTTTGCGGCCAGCTCCCAAGAAAGCGAGTTGAAAAATGGAGTTCAGGGGCACTGCAATTCACAAACCTGCAGATTTATAAATGATAACTCTCGTCCACAAATATATTGAGGGAAGGCAACGAAGAGGATTTGAAAGCAAGGCAGAATTGCAGGAAACAGATTTCAGGAGGGAGATTCGAATCGCCTTTAAAGAACAGGAAAAGCGGCAAAACCTCGACAATGATGCCCTTGGCCAAAAAGGGCGGATGCGTTTTTTCCTGAATATGTTCAGGAAAAAACGCATCCGCCCTTTTTGGCCAACCAAGCAACCTGGAAAGGCAAATCAGCGCTACAAAGAAGTCTCACTTCCAATCGGTCAAAAGGGCCATGCTGAATAAAGTGTCAAAACCAGAAATGCAGGACAGGCCATGGAGAAACGGGAGCCTGGCTACGCTGATGGGCGGGATGTAAATTGCCAACAGCCACTCTGGAGAAGTGTACGGTGTGTCCTGAAACATCTAAAAAACTCAGCTTAGAGAGCATAGGGCACTTCCACTCATGGGCGTATAAATTGGGAAAACTAAAAATCAGCAAGACACAGGCACCCCAAAGTTTAGGGCTGCTCTGTTGACAAGAACCTCCACTTCGTTACACCTTAAATATCCCAGGAAAGAGAAAAATGGATAAAGAAGTTGTGGTCCTTATGTACAATGGAATATCACTCAGCCATGAAATCAACGTCATAAGGCTAGTAGCAGCATGATGAGTGGATTTAGGTACGACGATTCTAAGTGAAATAAGTCACACAGAAAAACACACTTATCATAAGATATCACTTATAGAGGGAATGTAAAAACAGCTACCCTTGAACTGAATTACAAAACAGAACAGAGTCACACGTTTAGAAGACACACTACGGCTGCTTAACGGGATAGGTGAGGTGGGGTGATGCATAAAACAACGGTTTCAAATTAGCTCAGATACCGTTCCATAAACCCAGTATGTAATAGACAAGACCTACTCCTTGCTCAGTGAATTGGACTCAAGACCCCTTATTCACCGCCCAAGAATATATCTGAATAGTAAGAATCTTAAAAACTATGTATTGATATCTCTCTGTAAGTGAGTCAAGTGGGTGTAAAGCGGCATAAACACAGCAGTGAAAAGCAGCTAAACCCCATTATAAAAATCAATTACTTTTAAAAACCCGTGAAACAAAGACAGTGAAAGAGAGAGAAATCCTTACAAAATTCGTTCAGGGTCTGTGATGCCACCTGGATTGACCATATCTAGACCCACAGCTGATTGAGACATAAGGGTGGACACTCTTGGGGCTGAGAGGTTTGGTGATGTTGGGTGAGGAAACGCAGACCCTTTAAAGCAATACTGTGTGGTACCCATCCCATGGGTCCCAAATCTCCAGGTTCAAGGGCATCTTCCTACATCGAAAACATGCAAGAGAAACCCAGAAGATGGTACACCGTGTGATTGGGAAAGGTTTCCAAAACGCACCTCATTTCTCATCTCCTTGTGCTCGGGTTCGCCATTCCAGCCGCTTTACTAGCAATCTCCCTCCTTGGAGAATCAGCACCGTTAACCTCCTGTTCCGTACAGGTTGCAATTTGTCCTGAGGATGAACGGGAAGAAGGGGAACCAATGAGAGACTAGCTCTAGGTGTTGGGACAGGCACAGGTCACTCTATTTTCCCATCAGGAAGAAGAATTAACCACAGGCTCAGCCTGCCGCCCGGGACCAGAATAGGGCCTGAAGCAATCCTGCGCTTTTGCGGCCAGCTCCCAAGAAAGCGAGTTGAAAAATGGAGTTCAGGGGCACTGCAATTCACAAACCTGCAGATTTATAAATGATAACTCTCGTCCACAAATATATTGAGGGAAGGCAACGAAGAGGATTTGAAAGCAAGGCAGAATTGCAGGAAACAGATTTCAGGAGGGAGATTCGAATCGCCTTTAAAGAACAGGAAAAGCGGCAAAACCTCGACAATGATGCCCTTGGCCAAAAAGGGCGGATGCGTTTTTTCCTGAATATGTTCAGGAAAAAACGCATCCGCCCTTTTTGGCCAACCAAGCAACCTGGAAAGGCAAATCAGCGCTACAAAGAAGTCTCACTTCCAATCGGTCAAAAGGGCCATGCTGAATAAAGTGTCAAAACCAGAAATGCAGGACAGGCCATGGAGAAACGGGAGCCTGGCTACGCTGATGGGCGGGATGTAAATTGCCAACAGCCACTCTGGAGAAGTGTACGGTGTGTCCTGAAACATCTAAAAAACTCAGCTTAGAGAGCATAGGGCACTTCCACTCATGGGCGTATAAATTGGGAAAACTAAAAATCAGCAAGACACAGGCACCCCAAAGTTTAGGGCTGCTCTGTTGACAAGAACCTCCACTTCGTTACACCTTAAATATCCCAGGAAAGAGAAAAATGGATAAAGAAGTTGTGGTCCTTATGTACAATGGAATATCACTCAGCCATGAAATCAACGTCATAAGGCTAGTAGCAGCATGATGAGTGGATTTAGGTACGACGATTCTAAGTGAAATAAGTCACACAGAAAAACACACTTATCATAAGATATCACTTATAGAGGGAATGTAAAAACAGCTACCCTTGAACTGAATTACAAAACAGAACAGAGTCACACGTTTAGAAGACACACTACGGCTGCTTAACGGGATAGGTGAGGTGGGGTGATGCATAAAACAACGGTTTCAAATTAGCTCAGATACCGTTCCATAAACCCAGTATGTAATAGACAAGACCTACTCCTTGCTCAGTGAATTGGACTCAAGACCCCTTATTCACCGCCCAAGAATATATCTGAATAGTAAGAATCTTAAAAACTATGTATTGATATCTCTCTGTAAGTGAGTCAAGTGGGTGTAAAGCGGCATAAACACAGCAGTGAAAAGCAGCTAAACCCCATTATAAAAATCAATTACTTTTAAAAACCCGTGAAACAAAGACAGTGAAAGAGAGAGAAATCCTTACAAAATTCGTTCAGGGTCTGTGATGCCACCTGGATTGACCATATCTAGACCCACAGCTGATTGAGACATAAGGGTGGACACTCTTGGGGCTGAGAGGTTTGGTGATGTTGGGTGAGGAAACGCAGACCCTTTAAAGCAATACTGTGTGGTACCCATCCCATGGGTCCCAAATCTCCAGGTTCAAGGGCATCTTCCTACATCGAAAACATGCAAGAGAAACCCAGAAGATGGTACACCGTGTGATTGGGAAAGGTTTCCAAAACGCACCTCATTTCTCATCTCCTTGTGCTCGGGTTCGCCATTCCAGCCGCTTTACTAGCAATCTCCCTCCTTGGAGAATCAGCACCGTTAACCTCCTGTTCCGTACAGGTTGCAATTTGTCCTGAGGATGAACGGGAAGAAGGGGAACCAATGAGAGACTAGCTCTAGGTGTTGGGACAGGCACAGGTCACTCTATTTTCCCATCAGGAAGAAGAATTAACCACAGGCTCAGCCTGCCGCCCGGGACCAGAATAGGGCCTGAAGCAATCCTGCGCTTTTGCGGCCAGCTCCCAAGAAAGCGAGTTGAAAAATGGAGTTCAGGGGCACTGCAATTCACAAACCTGCAGATTTATAAATGATAACTCTCGTCCACAAATATATTGAGGGAAGGCAACGAAGAGGATTTGAAAGCAAGGCAGAATTGCAGGAAACAGATTTCAGGAGGGAGATTCGAATCGCCTTTAAAGAACAGGAAAAGCGGCAAAACCTCGACAATGATGCCCTTGGCCAAAAAGGGCGGATGCGTTTTTTCCTGAATATGTTCAGGAAAAAACGCATCCGCCCTTTTTGGCCAACCAAGCAACCTGGAAAGGCAAATCAGCGCTACAAAGAAGTCTCACTTCCAATCGGTCAAAAGGGCCATGCTGAATAAAGTGTCAAAACCAGAAATGCAGGACAGGCCATGGAGAAACGGGAGCCTGGCTACGCTGATGGGCGGGATGTAAATTGCCAACAGCCACTCTGGAGAAGTGTACGGTGTGTCCTGAAACATCTAAAAAACTCAGCTTAGAGAGCATAGGGCACTTCCACTCATGGGCGTATAAATTGGGAAAACTAAAAATCAGCAAGACACAGGCACCCCAAAGTTTAGGGCTGCTCTGTTGACAAGAACCTCCACTTCGTTACACCTTAAATATCCCAGGAAAGAGAAAAATGGATAAAGAAGTTGTGGTCCTTATGTACAATGGAATATCACTCAGCCATGAAATCAACGTCATAAGGCTAGTAGCAGCATGATGAGTGGATTTAGGTACGACGATTCTAAGTGAAATAAGTCACACAGAAAAACACACTTATCATAAGATATCACTTATAGAGGGAATGTAAAAACAGCTACCCTTGAACTGAATTACAAAACAGAACAGAGTCACACGTTTAGAAGACACACTACGGCTGCTTAACGGGATAGGTGAGGTGGGGTGATGCATAAAACAACGGTTTCAAATTAGCTCAGATACCGTTCCATAAACCCAGTATGTAATAGACAAGACCTACTCCTTGCTCAGTGAATTGGACTCAAGACCCCTTATTCACCGCCCAAGAATATATCTGAATAGTAAGAATCTTAAAAACTATGTATTGATATCTCTCTGTAAGTGAGTCAAGTGGGTGTAAAGCGGCATAAACACAGCAGTGAAAAGCAGCTAAACCCCATTATAAAAATCAATTACTTTTAAAAACCCGTGAAACAAAGACAGTGAAAGAGAGAGAAATCCTTACAAAATTCGTTCAGGGTCTGTGATGCCACCTGGATTGACCATATCTAGACCCACAGCTGATTGAGACATAAGGGTGGACACTCTTGGGGCTGAGAGGTTTGGTGATGTTGGGTGAGGAAACGCAGACCCTTTAAAGCAATACTGTGTGGTACCCATCCCATGGGTCCCAAATCTCCAGGTTCAAGGGCATCTTCCTACATCGAAAACATGCAAGAGAAACCCAGAAGATGGTACACCGTGTGATTGGGAAAGGTTTCCAAAACGCACCTCATTTCTCATCTCCTTGTGCTCGGGTTCGCCATTCCAGCCGCTTTACTAGCAATCTCCCTCCTTGGAGAATCAGCACCGTTAACCTCCTGTTCCGTACAGGTTGCAATTTGTCCTGAGGATGAACGGGAAGAAGGGGAACCAATGAGAGACTAGCTCTAGGTGTTGGGACAGGCACAGGTCACTCTATTTTCCCATCAGGAAGAAGAATTAACCACAGGCTCAGCCTGCCGCCCGGGACCAGAATAGGGCCTGAAGCAATCCTGCGCTTTTGCGGCCAGCTCCCAAGAAAGCGAGTTGAAAAATGGAGTTCAGGGGCACTGCAATTCACAAACCTGCAGATTTATAAATGATAACTCTCGTCCACAAATATATTGAGGGAAGGCAACGAAGAGGAGTTGAAAGCAAGGCAGAATTGCAGGAAACAGATTTCAGGAGGGAAATTCGAATCGCCTTTAAAGAACAGGAAAAGCGGCAAAACCTCGACAATGATGCCCTTGGCCAAAAAGGGCGGATGCGTTTTTTCCTGAATATGTTCAGGAAAAAACGCATCCGCCCTTTTTGGCCAACCAAGCAACCTGGAAAGGCAAATCAGCGCTACAAAGAAGTCTCACTTCCAATCGGTCAAAAGGGCCATGCTGAATAAAGTGTCAAAACCAGAAATGCAGGACAGGCCATGGAGAAACGGGAGCCTGGCTACGCTGATGGGCGGGATGTAAATTGCCAACAGCCACTCTGGAGAAGTGTACGGTGTGTCCTGAAACATCTAAAAAACTCAGCTTAGAGAGCATAGGGCACTTCCACTCATGGGCGTATAAATTGGGAAAACTAAAAATCAGCAAGACACAGGCACCCCAAAGTTTAGGGCTGCTCTGTTGACAAGAACCTCCACTTCGTTACACCTTAAATATCCCAGGAAAGAGAAAAATGGATAAAGAAGTTGTGGTCCTTATGTACAATGGAATATCACTCAGCCATGAAATCAACGTCATAAGGCTAGTAGCAGCATGATGAGTGGATTTAGGTACGACGATTCTAAGTGAAATAAGTCACACAGAAAAACACACTTATCATAAGATATCACTTATAGAGGGAATGTAAAAACAGCTACCCTTGAACTGAATTACAAAACAGAACAGAGTCACACGTTTAGAAGACACACTACGGCTGCTTAACGGGATAGGTGAGGTGGGGTGATGCATAAAACAACGGTTTCAAATTAGCTCAGATACCGTTCCATAAACCCAGTATGTAATAGACAAGACCTACTCCTTGCTCAGTGAATTGGACTCAAGACCCCTTATTCACCGCCCAAGAATATATCTGAATAGTAAGAATCTTAAAAACTATGTATTGATATCTCTCTGTAAGTGAGTCAAGTGGGTGTAAAGCGGCATAAACACAGCAGTGAAAAGCAGCTAAACCCCATTATAAAAATCAATTACTTTTAAAAACCCGTGAAACAAAGACAGTGAAAGAGAGAGAAATCCTTACAAAATTCGTTCAGGGTCTGTGATGCCACCTGGATTGACCATATCTAGACCCACAGCTGATTGAGACATAAGGGTGGACACTCTTGGGGCTGAGAGGTTTGGTGATGTTGGGTGAGGAAACGCAGACCCTTTAAAGCAATACTGTGTGGTACCCATCCCATGGGTCCCAAATCTCCAGGTTCAAGGGCATCTTCCTACATCGAAAACATGCAAGAGAAACCCAGAAGATGGTACACCGTGTGATTGGGAAAGGTTTCCAAAACGCACCTCATTTCTCATCTCCTTGTGCTCGGGTTCGCCATTCCAGCCGCTTTACTAGCAATCTCCCTCCTTGGAGAATCAGCACCGTTAACCTCCTGTTCCGTACAGGTTGCAATTTGTCCTGAGGATGAACGGGAAGAAGGGGAACCAATGAGAGACTAGCTCTAGGTGTTGGGACAGGCACAGGTCACTCTATTTTCCCATCAGGAAGAAGAATTAACCACAGGCTCAGCCTGCCGCCCGGGACCAGAATAGGGCCTGAAGCAATCCTGCGCTTTTGCGGCCAGCTCCCAAGAAAGCGAGTTGAAAAATGGAGTTCAGGGGCACTGCAATTCACAAACCTGCAGATTTATAAATGATAACTCTCGTCCACAAATATATTGAGGGAAGGCAACGAAGAGGATTTGAAAGCAAGGCAGAATTGCAGGAAACAGATTTCAGGAGGGAGATTCGAATCGCCTTTAAAGAACAGGAAAAGCGGCAAAACCTCGACAATGATGCCCTTGGCCAAAAAGGGCGGATGCGTTTTTTCCTGAATATGTTCAGGAAAAAACGCATCCGCCCTTTTTGGCCAACCAAGCAACCTGGAAAGGCAAATCAGCGCTACAAAGAAGTCTCACTTCCAATCGGTCAAAAGGGCCATGCTGAATAAAGTGTCAAAACCAGAAATGCAGGACAGGCCATGGAGAAACGGGAGCCTGGCTACGCTGATGGGCGGGATGTAAATTGCCAACAGCCACTCTGGAGAAGTGTACGGTGTGTCCTGAAACATCTAAAAAACTCAGCTTAGAGAGCATAGGGCACTTCCACTCATGGGCGTATAAATTGGGAAAACTAAAAATCAGCAAGACACAGGCACCCCAAAGTTTAGGGCTGCTCTGTTGACAAGAACCTCCACTTCGTTACACCTTAAATATCCCAGGAAAGAGAAAAATGGATAAAGAAGTTGTGGTCCTTATGTACAATGGAATATCACTCAGCCATGAAATCAACGTCATAAGGCTAGTAGCAGCATGATGAGTGGATTTAGGTACGACGATTCTAAGTGAAATAAGTCACACAGAAAAACACACTTATCATAAGATATCACTTATAGAGGGAATGTAAAAACAGCTACCCTTGAACTGAATTACAAAACAGAACAGAGTCACACGTTTAGAAGACACACTACGGCTGCTTAACGGGATAGGTGAGGTGGGGTGATGCATAAAACAACGGTTTCAAATTAGCTCAGATACCGTTCCATAAACCCAGTATGTAATAGACAAGACCTACTCCTTGCTCAGTGAATTGGACTCAAGACCCCTTATTCACCGCCCAAGAATATATCTGAATAGTAAGAATCTTAAAAACTATGTATTGATATCTCTCTGTAAGTGAGTCAAGTGGGTGTAAAGCGGCATAAACACAGCAGTGAAAAGCAGCTAAACCCCATTATAAAAATCAATTACTTTTAAAAACCCGTGAAACAAAGACAGTGAAAGAGAGAGAAATCCTTACAAAATTCGTTCAGGGTCTGTGATGCCACCTGGATTGACCATATCTAGACCCACAGCTGATTGAGACATAAGGGTGGACACTCTTGGGGCTGAGAGGTTTGGTGATGTTGGGTGAGGAAACGCAGACCCTTTAAAGCAATACTGTGTGGTACCCATCCCATGGGTCCCAAATCTCCAGGTTCAAGGGCATCTTCCTACATCGAAAACATGCAAGAGAAACCCAGAAGATGGTACACCGTGTGATTGGGAAAGGTTTCCAAAACGCACCTCATTTCTCATCTCCTTGTGCTCGGGTTCGCCATTCCAGCCGCTTTACTAGCAATCTCCCTCCTTGGAGAATCAGCACCGTTAACCTCCTGTTCCGTACAGGTTGCAATTTGTCCTGAGGATGAACGGGAAGAAGGGGAACCAATGAGAGACTAGCTCTAGGTGTTGGGACAGGCACAGGTCACTCTATTTTCCCATCAGGAAGAAGAATTAACCACAGGCTCAGCCTGCCGCCCGGGACCAGAATAGGGCCTGAAGCAATCCTGCGCTTTTGCGGCCAGCTCCCAAGAAAGCGAGTTGAAAAATGGAGTTCAGGGGCACTGCAATTCACAAACCTGCAGATTTATAAATGATAACTCTCGTCCACAAATATATTGAGGGAAGGCAACGAAGAGGATTTGAAAGCAAGGCAGAATTGCAGGAAACAGATTTCAGGAGGGAGATTCGAATCGCCTTTAAAGAACAGGAAAAGCGGCAAAACCTCGACAATGATGCCCTTGGCCAAAAAGGGCGGATGCGTTTTTTCCTGAATATGTTCAGGAAAAAACGCATCCGCCCTTTTTGGCCAACCAAGCAACCTGGAAAGGCAAATCAGCGCTACAAAGAAGTCTCACTTCCAATCGGTCAAAAGGGCCATGCTGAATAAAGTGTCAAAACCAGAAATGCAGGACAGGCCATGGAGAAACGGGAGCCTGGCTACGCTGATGGGCGGGATGTAAATTGCCAACAGCCACTCTGGAGAAGTGTACGGTGTGTCCTGAAACATCTAAAAAACTCAGCTTAGAGAGCATAGGGCACTTCCACTCATGGGCGTATAAATTGGGAAAACTAAAAATCAGCAAGACACAGGCACCCCAAAGTTTAGGGCTGCTCTGTTGACAAGAACCTCCACTTCGTTACACCTTAAATATCCCAGGAAAGAGAAAAATGGATAAAGAAGTTGTGGTCCTTATGTACAATGGAATATCACTCAGCCATGAAATCAACGTCATAAGGCTAGTAGCAGCATGATGAGTGGATTTAGGTACGACGATTCTAAGTGAAATAAGTCACACAGAAAAACACACTTATCATAAGATATCACTTATAGAGGGAATGTAAAAACAGCTACCCTTGAACTGAATTACAAAACAGAACAGAGTCACACGTTTAGAAGACACACTACGGCTGCTTAACGGGATAGGTGAGGTGGGGTGATGCATAAAACAACGGTTTCAAATTAGCTCAGATACCGTTCCATAAACCCAGTATGTAATAGACAAGACCTACTCCTTGCTCAGTGAATTGGACTCAAGACCCCTTATTCACCGCCCAAGAATATATCTGAATAGTAAGAATCTTAAAAACTATGTATTGATATCTCTCTGTAAGTGAGTCAAGTGGGTGTAAAGCGGCATAAACACAGCAGTGAAAAGCAGCTAAACCCCATTATAAAAATCAATTACTTTTAAAAACCCGTGAAACAAAGACAGTGAAAGAGAGAGAAATCCTTACAAAATTCGTTCAGGGTCTGTGATGCCACCTGGATTGACCATATCTAGACCCACAGCTGATTGAGACATAAGGGTGGACACTCTTGGGGCTGAGAGGTTTGGTGAGGTTGGGTGAGGAAACGCAGACCCTTTAAAGCAATACTGTGTGGTACCCATCCCATGGGTCCCAAATCTCCAGGTTCAAGGGCATCTTCCTACATCGAAAACATGCATGAGAAACCCAGAAGATGGTACACCGTGTGATCGGGAAAGGTTTCCAAAACGCACCTCATTTCTCCTCTCCTTGTGCTCGGGTTCGCCATTCCAGCCGCTTTACTAGCAATCTCCCTCCTTGGAGAATCAGCACCTTTAACCTCCTGTTCCGTACAGGTTGCAATTTGTCCTGAGAATGAACGGGAAGAGGGGGAACCAATGAGAGACTAGCTCTAAATGTTGGGACAGGCACAGGTCACTCTATTTTCCCATCAGGAAGAAGAATTAACCACAGGCTCAGCCTGCCGCCCGGGACCAGAATAGGGCCTGAAGCAATCCTGCGCTTTTGCGGCCAGCTCCCAAGAAAGCGAGTTGAAAAATGGAGCTCAGGGGCACTGCAATTCACAAACCTGCAGACTTATAAATGATAACTCTCGTCCACAAATATATTGAGGGAAGGCAACGAAGAGGATTTGAAAGCAAGGCAGAATTGCAGGAAACAGATTTCAGGAGGGAGATTCGAATCGCCTTTAAAGAACAGGAAAAGCGGCAAAACCTCGACAATGATGCCCTTGGCCAAAAAGGGCGGATGCGTTTTTTCCTGAATATGTTCAGGAAAAAACGCATCCGCCCTTTTTGGCCAACCAAGGAACCTGGAAAGGCAAATCAGCGCTACAAAGAAGTCTCGCTTCCCATCGGTCAAAAGGGCCATGCTGAATAAAGTGTCAAAACCAGAAATGCAGGACAGGCCATGGCGAAACGGGAGCCTGGCTACGCTGATGGGCAGGATGTAAATTGCCAACAGCCACTCTGGAGAAGTGTACGGTGTGTCCTGAAACATCTAAAAAACTCAGCTTAGAGAGCATAGGGCACTTCCACTCATGGGCGTATAAATTGGGAAAACTAAAAATCAGTAAGACACCGGCACCCCAAAGTTTAGGGCTGCTCTGTTGACAAGAACCTCCACTTCGTTACACCTTAAATATCCCAGGAAAGAGAAAAATGGATAAAGAAGTTGTGGCCCTTTTGTACAATGGAATATCACTCAGCCATGAAATCAACGTCATAAGGCTAGTAGCAGCATGATGAGTGGATTTAGGTACGACGATTCTAAGTGAAATAAGTCACACAGAAAAAGACACTTATCATAAGATATCACTTATCGAGGGAATGTAAAAACCGCTACCCTTGAACTGAATTACAAAACAGAACAGAGTCACACGTTTAGAAAACACACTATGGCTGCTTAACGGTAACGGTGAGGTGGGGTGATGCATAAAACAACGGTTTCAAATTAGCTCAGATACCGTTCCATAAACCCAATATGTAATAGACAAGACCTACTCCTTGCTCAAAGAATTGGACTCAACACCCCTTATTCACCGCCCAAGAATATATCTGAATAGTAAGAATCTTAAAACCTATGTATTGATATCTCTCTGTAAGTGAGTCAAGTGGGTGTAAAGCGGCATAAACACAGCAGTGAAAAGCAGCTAAACCCCATTATAAAAATCAATTACTTTTAAAAACCCGTGAAACAAAGAGAGTGAAAGAGAGAGAAATTCTTACAAAATTCGTTCAGGGGCTGTGATGCCACCTGGATTGACCATATCTAGACCCACAGCTGATTGAGACATAAGGGTGGACACTCTTGGGGCTGAGAGGTTTGGTGAGGTTGGGTGAGGAAACGCAGACCCTTTAAAGCAATACTGCGTGGTACCCATCCCATGGGTCCCAAATCTCCAGGTTCAAGGGCATCTTCCTACATCGAAAACATGCATGAGAAACCCAGAAGATGGTACACCATGTGATCGGGAAAGGTTTCCAAAACGCACCTCATTTCTCATCTCCTTGTGCTCGGGTTCGCCATTCCAGCCGCTTTACTAGCAATCTCCCTCCTTGGAGAATCAGCACCTTTAACCTCCTGTTCCTTACAGGTTGCAATTTCTCCTGAGGATGAACGGGAAGAGGGGGAACCAATGAGAGACTAGCTCTAGGTGTTGGGACAGGCACAGGTCACTCTATTTTCCCATCAGGAAGAAGAATTAACCACAGGCTCAGCCTGCCGCCCGGGACCAGAATAGGGCCTGAAGCAATCCTGCGCTTTTGCGGCCAGCTCCCAAGAAAGCGAGTTGAAAAATGGAGCTCAGGGGCACTGCAATTCACAAACCTGCAGACTTATAAATGATAACTCTCGTCCACAAATATATTGAGGGAAGGCAACGAAGAGGATTTGAAAGCAAGGCAGAATTGCAGGAAACAGATTTCAGGAGGGAGATTCGAATCGCCTTTAAAGAACAGGAAAAGCGGCAAAACCTCGACAATGATGCCCTTGGCCAAAAAGGGCAGATGCGTTTTTTCCTGAATATGTTCAGGAAAAAACGAATCTGCCCTTTTTGGCCAACCAAGCAACCTGGAAAGGCAAATCAGCGCTACAAAGAAGTCTCGCTTCCCATCGGTCAAAAGGGCCATGCTGAATAAAGTGTCAAAACCAGAAATGCAGGACAGGCCATGGAGAAACGGGAGCCTGGCTACGCTGATGGGCGGGATGTAAATTGCCAACAGCCACTCTGGAGAAGTGTACGGTGTGTCCTGAAACATCTAAAAAACTCAGCTTAGAGAGCATAGGGCACTTCCACTCATGGGCGTATAAATTGGGAAAACTAAAAATCAGCAAGACACAGGCACCCCAAAGTTTAGGGCTGCTCTGTTGACAAGAACCTCCACTTCGTTACACCTTAAATATCCCAGGAAAGAGAAAAATGGATAAAGAAGTTGTGGTCCTTATGTACAATGGAATATCACTCAGCCATGAAATCAATGTCATAAGGCTAGTAGCAGCATGATGAGTGGATTTAGGTACGACGATTCTAAGTGAAATAAGTCACACAGAAAAACACACTTATCATAAGATATCACTTATAGAGGGAATGTAAAAACAGCTACCCTTGAACTGAATTACAAAACAGAACAGAGTCACACGTTTAGAAGACACACTATGGCTGCTTAACGGGATAGGTGAGGTGGGGTGATGCATAAAACAACGGTTTCAAATTAGCTCAGATACCGTTCCATAAACCCAGTATGTAATAGACAAGACCTACTCCTTGCTCAGTGAATTGGACTCAAGACCCCTTATTCACCGCCCAAGAATATATCTGAATAGTAAGAATCTTAAAACCTATGTATTGATATCTCTCTGTAAGTGAGTCAAGTGGGTGTAAAGCGGCATAAACACAGCAGTGAAAAGCAGCTAAACCCCATTATAAAAATCAATTACTTTTAAAAACCCGTGAAACAAAGACAGTGAAAGAGAGAGAAATTCTTACAAAATTCGTTCAGGGTCTGTGATGCCACCTGGATTGACCATATCTAGACCCACAGCTGATTGAGACATAAGGGTGGACACTCTTGGGGCTGAGAGGTTTGGTGAGGTTGGGTGAGGAAACGCAGACCCTTTAAAGCAATACTGTGTGGTACCCATCCCATGGGTCCCAAATCTCCAGGTTCAAGGGCATCTTCCTACATCGAAAATATGCATGAGAAACCCAGAAGATGGTACACCGTGTGATTGGGAAAGGTTTCCAAAACGCACCTCATTTCTCCTCTCCTTGTGCTCGGGTTCGCCATTCCAGCCGCTTTACTAGCAATCTCCCTCCTTGGAGAATCAGCACCTTTAACCTCCTGTTCCGTACAGTTTGCAATTTGTCCTGAGAATGAACGGGAAGAGGGGGAACCAATGAGAGACTAGCTCTAGATGTTGGGACAGGCACAGGTCACTCTATTTTCCCATCAGGAAGAAGAATTAACCACAGGCTCAGCCTGCCGCCCGGGACCAGAATAGGGCCTGAAGCAATCCTGCGCTTTTGCGGCCAGCTGCCAAGAAAGCGAGTTGAAAAATGGAGCTCAGGGGCACTGCAATTCACAAACCTGCAGACTTATAAATGATAACTCTCGTTCACAAATATATTGAGGGAAGGCAACGAAGAGGATTTGAAAGCAAGGCAGAATTGCAGGAAACAGATTTCAGGAGGGAGATTCGAATCGCCTTTAAAGAACAGGAAAAGCGGCAAAACCTCGACAATGATGCCCTTGGCCAAAAAGGGCGGATGCGTTTTTTCCTGAATATGTTCAGGAAAAAACGCATCCGCCCTTTTTGGCCAACCAAGCAACCTGGAAAGGCAAATCAGCGCTACAAAGAAGTCTCGCTTCCCATCGGTCAAAAGGGCCATGCTGAATAAAGTGTCAAAACCAGAAATGCAGGACAGGCCATGGAGAAACGGGAGCCTGGCTACGCTGATGGGCGGGATGTAAATTGCCAACAGCCACTCTGGAGAAGTGTACGGTGTGTCCTGAAACATCTAAAAAACTCAGCTTAGAGAGCATAGGGCACTTCCACTCATGGGCGTATAAATTGGGAAAACTAAAAATCAGTAAGACACCGGCACCCCAAAGTTTAGGGCTGCTCTGTTGACAAGAACCTCCACTTCGTTACACCTTAAATATCCCAGGAAAGAGAAAAATGGATAAAGAAGTTGTGGCCCTTTTGTACAATGGAATATCACTCAGCCATGAAATCAACGTCATAAGGCTAGTAGCAGCATGATGAGTGGATTTAGGTACGACGATTCTAAGTGAAATAAGTCACACAGAAAAACACACTTATCATAAGATATCACTTATAGAGGGAATGTAAAAACAGCTACCCTTGAACTGAATTACAAAACAGAACAGAGTCACACGTTTAGAAAACACACTATGGCTGCTTAACGGGATAGGTGAGGTGGGGTGATGCATAAAACAACGGTTTCAAATTAGCTCAGATACCGTTCCATAAACCCAATATGTAATAGACAAGACCTACTCCTTGCTCAAAGAATTGGACTCAACACCCCTTATTCACCGCCCAAGAATATATCTGAATAGTAAGAATCTTAAAACCTATGTATTGATATCTCTCTGTAAGTGAGTCAAGTGGGTGTAAAGCGGCATAAACACAGCAGTGAAAAGCAGCTAAACCCCATTATAAAAATCAATTACTTTTAAAAACCCGTGAAACAAAGACAGTGAAAGAGAGAGAAATTCTTACAAAATTCGTTCAGGGGCTGTGATGCCACCTGGATTGACCATATCTAGACCCACAGCTGATTGAGACATAAGGGTGGACACTCTTGGGGCTGAGAGGTTTGGTGAGGTTGGGTGAGGAAACGCAGACCCTTTAAAGCAATACTGCGTGGTACCCATCCCATGGGTCCCAAATCTCCAGGTTCAAGGGCATCTTCCTACATCGAAAACATGCATGAGAAACCCAGAAGATGGTACACCGTGTGATCGGGAAAGGTTTCCAAAACGCACCTCATTTCTCATCTCCTTGTGCTCGGGTTCGCCATTCCAGCCGCTTTACTAGCAATCTCCCTCCTTGGAGAATCAGCACCTTTAACCTCCTGTTCCGTACAGGTTGCAATTTGTCCTGAGGATGAACGGGAAGAGGGGGAACCAATGAGAGACTAGCTCTAGGTGTTGGGACAGGCACAGGTCACTCTATTTTCCCATCAGGAAGAAGAATTAACCACAGGCTCAGCCTGCCGCCCAGGACCAGAATAGGGCCTGAAGCAATCCTGCGCTTTTGCGGCCAGCTCCCAAGAAAGCGAGTTGAAAAATGGAGCTCACGGGCACTGCAATTCACAAACCTGCAGACTTATAAATGATAACTCTCGTCCACAAATATATTGAGGGAAGGCAACGAAGAGGATTTGAAAGCAAGGCAGAATTGCAGGAAACAGATTTCAGGAGGGAGATTCGAATCGCCTTTAAAGAACAGGAAAAGCGGCAAAACCTCGACAATGATGCCCTTGGCCAAAAAGGGCGGATGCGTTTTTTCCTGAATATGTTCAGGAAAAAACGCATCCGCCCTTTTTGGCCAACCAAGCAACCTGGAAAGGCAAATCAGCGCTACAAAGAAGTCTCGCTTCCCATCGGTCAAAACGGCCATGCTGAATAAAGTGTCAAAACCAGAAATGCAGGACAGGCCATGGAGAAACGGGAGCCTGGCTACGCTGATGGGCGGGATGTAAATTGCCAACAGCCACTCTGGAGAAGTGTGCGGTGTGTCCTGAAACATCTAAAAAACTCAGCTTAGAGAGCATAGGGCACTTCCACTCATGGGCGTATAAATTGGGAAAACTAAAAATCAGCAAGACACAGGCACCCCAAAGTTTAGGGCTGCTCTGTTGACAAGAACCTCCACTTCGTTACACCTTAAATATCCCAGGAAAGAGAAAAATGGATAAAGAAGTTGTGGTCCTTATGTACAATGGAATATCACTCAGCCATGAAATCAACGTCATAAGGCTAGTAGCAGCATGATGAGTGGATTTAGGTACGACGATTCTAAGTGAAATAAGTCACACAGAAAAACACACTTATCATAAGATATCACTTATAGAGGGAATGTAAAAACAGCTACCCTTGAACTGAATTACAAAACAGAACAGAGTCACACGTTTAGAAGACACACTATGGCTGCTTAACGGGATAGGTGAGGTGGGGTGATGCATAAAACAACGGTTTCAAATTAGCTCAGATACCGTTCCATAAACCCAGTATGTAATAGACAAGACCTACTCCTTGCTCAGTGAATTGGACTCAACACCCCTTATTCACCGCCCAAGAATATATCTGAATAGTAAGAATCTTAAAACCTATGTATTGATATCTCTCTGTAAGTGAGTCAAGTGGGTGTAAAGCGGCATAAGCACAGCAGTGAAAAGCAGCTAAACCCCATTATAAAAATCAATTACTTTTAAAAACCCGTGAAACAAAGACAGTGAAAGAGAGAGAAATTCTTACAAAATTCGTTCAGGGTCTGTGATGCCACCTGGATTGACCATATCTAGACCCACAGCTGATTGAGACATAAGGGTGGACACTCTTGGGGCTGAGAGGTTTGGTGAGGTTGGGTGAGGAAACGCAGACCCTTTAAAGCAATACTGTGTGGTACCCATCCCATGGGTCCCAAATCTCCAGGTTCAAGGGCAACTTCCTACATCGAAAACATGCATGAGAAACCCAGAAGATGGTACACCGTGTGATTGGGAAAGGTTTCCAAAACGCACCTCATTTCTCATCTCCTTGTGCTCGGGTTCGCCATTCCAGCCGCTTTACTAGCAATCTCCCTCCTTGGAGAATCAGCACCGTTAACCTCCTGTTCCGTACAGGTTGCAATTTGTCCTGAGGATGAACGGGAAGAAGGGGAACCAATGAGAGACTAGCTCTAGGTGTTGGGACAGGCACAGGTCACTCTATTTTCCCATCAGGAAGAAGAATTAACCACAGGCTCAGCCTGCCGCCCGGGACCAGAATAGGGCCTGAAGCAATCCTGCGCTTTTGCGGCCAGCTCCCAAGAAAGCGAGTTGAAAAATGGAGTTCAGGGGCACTGCAATTCACAAACCTGCAGATTTATAAATGATAACTCTCGTCCACAAATATATTGAGGGAAGGCAACGAAGAGGATTTGAAAGCAAGGCAGAATTGCAGGAAACAGATTTCAGGAGGGAGATTCGAATCGCCTTTAAAGAACAGGAAAAGCGGCAAAACCTCGACAATGATGCCCTTGGCCAAAAAGGGCGGATGCGTTTTTTCCTGAATATGTTCAGGAAAAAACGCATCCGCCCTTTTTGGCCAACCAAGCAACCTGGAAAGGCAAATCAGCGCTACAAAGAAGTCTCACTTCCAATCGGTCAAAAGGGCCATGCTGAATAAAGTGTCAAAACCAGAAATGCAGGACAGGCCATGGAGAAACGGGAGCCTGGCTACGCTGATGGGCGGGATGTAAATTGCCAACAGCCACTCTGGAGAAGTGTACGGTGTGTCCTGAAACATCTAAAAAACTCAGCTTAGAGAGCATAGGGCACTTCCACTCATGGGCGTATAAATTGGGAAAACTAAAAATCAGCAAGACACAGGCACCCCAAAGTTTAGGGCTGCTCTGTTGACAAGAACCTCCACTTCGTTACACCTTAAATATCCCAGGAAAGAGAAAAATGGATAAAGAAGTTGTGGTCCTTATGTACAATGGAATATCACTCAGCCATGAAATCAACGTCATAAGGCTAGTAGCAGCATGATGAGTGGATTTAGGTACGACGATTCTAAGTGAAATAAGTCACACAGAAAAACACACTTATCATAAGATATCACTTATAGAGGGAATGTAAAAACAGCTACCCTTGAACTGAATTACAAAACAGAACAGAGTCACACGTTTAGAAGACACACTACGGCTGCTTAACGGGATAGGTGAGGTGGGGTGATGCATAAAACAACGGTTTCAAATTAGCTCAGATACCGTTCCATAAACCCAGTATGTAATAGACAAGACCTACTCCTTGCTCAGTGAATTGGACTCAAGACCCCTTATTCACCGCCCAAGAATATATCTGAATAGTAAGAATCTTAAAAACTATGTATTGATATCTCTCTGTAAGTGAGTCAAGTGGGTGTAAAGCGGCATAAACACAGCAGTGAAAAGCAGCTAAACCCCATTATAAAAATCAATTACTTTTAAAAACCCGTGAAACAAAGACAGTGAAAGAGAGAGAAATCCTTACAAAATTCGTTCAGGGTCTGTGATGCCACCTGGATTGACCATATCTAGACCCACAGCTGATTGAGACATAAGGGTGGACACTCTTGGGGCTGAGAGGTTTGGTGAGGTTGGGTGAGGAAACGCAGACCCTTTAAAGCAATACTGTGTGGTACCCATCCCATGGGTCCCAAATCTCCAGGTTCAAGGGCATCTTCCTACATCGAAAACATGCAAGAGAAACCCAGAAGATGGTACACCGTGTGATTGGGAAAGGTTTCCAAAACGCACCTCATTTCTCATCTCCTTGTGCTCGGGTTCGCCATTCCAGCCGCTTTACTAGCAATCTCCCTCCTTGGAGAATCAGCACCGTTAACCTCCTGTTCCGTACAGGTTGCAATTTGTCCTGAGGATGAACGGGAAGAAGGGGAACCAATGAGAGACTAGCTCTAGGTGTTGGGACAGGCACAGGTCACTCTATTTTCCCATCAGGAAGAAGAATTAACCACAGGCTCAGCCTGCCGCCCGGGACCAGAATAGGGCCTGAAGCAATCCTGCGCTTTTGCGGCCAGCTCCCAAGAAAGCGAGTTGAAAAATGGAGTTCAGGGGCACTGCAATTCACAAACCTGCAGATTTATAAATGATAACTCTCGTCCACAAATATATTGAGGGAAGGCAACGAAGAGGATTTGAAAGCAAGGCAGAATTGCAGGAAACAGATTTCAGGAGGGAGATTCGAATCGCCTTTAAAGAACAGGAAAAGCGGCAAAACCTCGACAATGATGCCCTTGGCCAAAAAGGGCGGATGCGTTTTTTCCTGAATATGTTCAGGAAAAAACGCATCCGCCCTTTTTGGCCAACCAAGCAACCTGGAAAGGCAAATCAGCGCTACAAAGAAGTCTCACTTCCAATCGGTCAAAAGGGCCATGCTGAATAAAGTGTCAAAACCAGAAATGCAGGACAGGCCATGGAGAAACGGGAGCCTGGCTACGCTGATGGGCGGGATGTAAATTGCCAACAGCCACTCTGGAGAAGTGTACGGTGTGTCCTGAAACATCTAAAAAACTCAGCTTAGAGAGCATAGGGCACTTCCACTCATGGGCGTATAAATTGGGAAAACTAAAAATCAGCAAGACACAGGCACCCCAAAGTTTAGGGCTGCTCTGTTGACAAGAACCTCCACTTCGTTACACCTTAAATATCCCAGGAAAGAGAAAAATGGATAAAGAAGTTGTGGTCCTTATGTACAATGGAATATCACTCAGCCATGAAATCAACGTCATAAGGCTAGTAGCAGCATGATGAGTGGATTTAGGTACGACGATTCTAAGTGAAATAAGTCACACAGAAAAACACACTTATCATAAGATATCACTTATAGAGGGAATGTAAAAACAGCTACCCTTGAACTGAATTACAAAACAGAACAGAGTCACACGTTTAGAAGACACACTACGGCTGCTTAACGGGATAGGTGAGGTGGGGTGATGCATAAAACAACGGTTTCAAATTAGCTCAGATACCGTTCCATAAACCCAGTATGTAATAGACAAGACCTACTCCTTGCTCAGTGAATTGGACTCAAGACCCCTTATTCACCGCCCAAGAATATATCTGAATAGTAAGAATCTTAAAAACTATGTATTGATATCTCTCTGTAAGTGAGTCAAGTGGGTGTAAAGCGGCATAAACACAGCAGTGAAAAGCAGCTAAACCCCATTATAAAAATCAATTACTTTTAAAAACCCGTGAAACAAAGACAGTGAAAGAGAGAGAAATCCTTACAAAATTCATTCAGGGTCTGTGATGCCACCTGGATTGACCATATCTAGACCCACAGCTGATTGAGACATAAGGGTGGACACTCTTGGGGCTGAGAGGTTTGGTGAGGTTGGGTGAGGAAACGCAGACCCTTTAAAGCAATACTGTGTGGTACCCATCCCATGGGTCCCAAATCTCCAGGTTCAAGGGCATCTTCCTACATCGAAAACATGCATGAGAAACCCAGAAGATGGTACACCGTGTGATCGGGAAAGGTTTCCAAAACGCACCTCATTTCTCCTCTCCTTGTGCTCGGGTTCGCCATTCCAGCCGCTTTACTAGCAATCTCCCTCCTTGGAGAATCAGCACCTTTAACCTCCTGTTCCGTACAGGTTGCAATTTGTCCTGAGAATGAACGGGAAGAGGGGGAACCAATGAGAGACTAGCTCTAAATGTTGGGACAGGCACAGGTCACTCTATTTTCCCATCAGGAAGAAGAATTAACCACAGGCTCAGCCTGCCGCCCGGGACCAGAATAGGGCCTGAAGCAATCCTGCGCTTTTGCGGCCAGCTCCCAAGAAAGCGAGTTGAAAAATGGAGCTCAGGGGCACTGCAATTCACAAACCTGCAGACTTATAAATGATAACTCTCGTCCACAAATATATTGAGGGAAGGCAACGAAGAGGATTTGAAAGCAAGGCAGAATTGCAGGAAACAGATTTCAGGAGGGAGATTCGAATCGCCTTTAAAGAACAGGAAAAGCGGCAAAACCTCGACAATGATGCCCTTGGCCAAAAAGGGCGGATGCGTTTTTTCCTGAATATGTTCAGGAAAAAACGCATCCGCCCTTTTTGGCCAACCAAGGAACCTGGAAAGGCAAATCAGCGCTACAAAGAAGTCTCGCTTCCCATCGGTCAAAAGGGCCATGCTGAATAAAGTGTCAAAACCAGAAATGCAGGACAGGCCATGGCGAAACGGGAGCCTGGCTACGCTGATGGGCAGGATGTAAATTGCCAACAGCCACTCTGGAGAAGTGTACGGTGTGTCCTGAAACATCTAAAAAACTCAGCTTAGAGAGCATAGGGCACTTCCACTCATGGGCGTATAAATTGGGAAAACTAAAAATCAGTAAGACACCGGCACCCCAAAGTTTAGGGCTGCTCTGTTGACAAGAACCTCCACTTCGTTACACCTTAAATATCCCAGGAAAGAGAAAAATGGATAAAGAAGTTGTGGCCCTTTTGTACAATGGAATATCACTCAGCCATGAAATCAACGTCATAAGGCTAGTAGCAGCATGATGAGTGGATTTAGGTACGACGATTCTAAGTGAAATAAGTCACACAGAAAAAGACACTTATCATAAGATATCACTTATCGAGGGAATGTAAAAACCGCTACCCTTGAACTGAATTACAAAACAGAACAGAGTCACACGTTTAGAAAACACACTATGGCTGCTTAACGGTAACGGTGAGGTGGGGTGATGCATAAAACAACGGTTTCAAATTAGCTCAGATACCGTTCCATAAACCCAATATGTAATAGACAAGACCTACTCCTTGCTCAAAGAATTGGACTCAACACCCCTTATTCACCGCCCAAGAATATATCTGAATAGTAAGAATCTTAAAACCTATGTATTGATATCTCTCTGTAAGTGAGTCAAGTGGGTGTAAAGCGGCATAAACACAGCAGTGAAAAGCAGCTAAACCCCATTATAAAAATCAATTACTTTTAAAAACCCGTGAAACAAAGAGAGTGAAAGAGAGAGAAATTCTTACAAAATTCGTTCAGGGGCTGTGATGCCACCTGGATTGACCATATCTAGACCCACAGCTGATTGAGACATAAGGGTGGACACTCTTGGGGCTGAGAGGTTTGGTGAGGTTGGGTGAGGAAACGCAGACCCTTTAAAGCAATACTGCGTGGTACCCATCCCATGGGTCCCAAATCTCCAGGTTCAAGGGCATCTTCCTACATCGAAAACATGCATGAGAAACCCAGAAGATGGTACACCATGTGATCGGGAAAGGTTTCCAAAACGCACCTCATTTCTCATCTCCTTGTGCTCGGGTTCGCCATTCCAGCCGCTTTACTAGCAATCTCCCTCCTTGGAGAATCAGCACCTTTAACCTCCTGTTCCGTACAGGTTGCAATTTGTCCTGAGGATGAACGGGAAGAGGGGGAACCAATGAGAGACTAGCTCTAGGTGTTGGGACAGGCACAGGTCACTCTATTTTCCCATCAGGAAGAAGAATTAACCACAGGCTCAGCCTGCCGCCCAGGACCAGAATAGGGCCTGAAGCAATCCTGCGCTTTTGCGGCCAGCTCCCAAGAAAGCGAGTTGAAAAATGGAGCTCACGGGCACTGCAATTCACAAACCTGCAGACTTATAAATGATAACTCTCGTCCACAAATATATTGAGGGAAGGCAACGAAGAGGATTTGAAAGCAAGGCAGAATTGCAGGAAACAGATTTCAGGAGGGAGATTCGAATCGCCTTTAAAGAACAGGAAAAGCGGCAAAACCTCGACAATGATGCCCTTGGCCAAAAAGGGCGGATGCGTTTTTTCCTGAATATGTTCAGGAAAAAACGCATCCGCCCTTTTTGGCCAACCAAGCAACCTGGAAAGGCAAATCAGCGCTACAAAGAAGTCTCGCTTCCCATCGGTCAAAACGGCCATGCTGAATAAAGTGTCAAAACCAGAAATGCAGGACAGGCCATGGAGAAACGGGAGCCTGGCTACGCTGATGGGCGGGATGTAAATTGCCAACAGCCACTCTGGAGAAGTGTGCGGTGTGTCCTGAAACATCTAAAAAACTCAGCTTAGAGAGCATAGGGCACTTCCACTCATGGGCGTATAAATTGGGAAAACTAAAAATCAGCAAGACACAGGCACCCCAAAGTTTAGGGCTGCTCTGTTGACAAGAACCTCCACTTCGTTACACCTTAAATATCCCAGGAAAGAGAAAAATGGATAAAGAAGTTGTGGTCCTTATGTACAATGGAATATCACTCAGCCATGAAATCAACGTCATAAGGCTAGTAGCAGCATGATGAGTGGATTTAGGTACGACGATTCTAAGTGAAATAAGTCACACAGAAAAACACACTTATCATAAGATATCACTTATAGAGGGAATGTAAAAACAGCTACCCTTGAACTGAATTACAAAACAGAACAGAGTCACACGTTTAGAAGACACACTATGGCTGCTTAACGGGATAGGTGAGGTGGGGTGATGCATAAAACAACGGTTTCAAATTAGCTCAGATACCGTTCCATAAACCCAGTATGTAATAGACAAGACCTACTCCTTGCTCAGTGAATTGGACTCAACACCCCTTATTCACCGCCCAAGAATATATCTGAATAGTAAGAATCTTAAAACCTATGTATTGATGTCTCTCTGTAAGTGAGTCAAGTGGGTGTAAAGCGGCATAAGCACAGCAGTGAAAAGCAGCTAAACCCCATTATAAAAATCAATTACTTTTAAAAACCCGTGAAACAAAGACAGTGAAAGAGAGAGAAATTCTTACAAAATTCGTTCAGGGTCTGTGATGCCACCTGGATTGACCATATCTAGACCCACAGCTGATTGAGACATAAGGGTGGACACTCTTGGGGCTGAGAGGTTTGGTGAGGTTGGGTGAGGAAACGCAGACCCTTTAAAGCAATACTGTGTGGTACCCATCCCATGGGTCCCAAATCTCCAGGTTCAAGGGCAACTTCCTACATCGAAAACATGCATGAGAAACCCAGAAGATGGTACACCGTGTGATTGGGAAAGGTTTCCAAAACGCACCTCATTTCTCATCTCCTTGTGCTCGGGTTCGCCATTCCAGCCGCTTTACTAGCAATCTCCCTCCTTGGAGAATCAGCACCGTTAACCTCCTGTTCCGTACAGGTTGCAATTTGTCCTGAGGATGAACGGGAAGAAGGGGAACCAATGAGAGACTAGCTCTAGGTGTTGGGACAGGCACAGGTCACTCTATTTTCCCATCAGGAAGAAGAATTAACCACAGGCTCAGCCTGCCGCCCGGGACCAGAATAGGGCCTGAAGCAATCCTGCGCTTTTGCGGCCAGCTCCCAAGAAAGCGAGTTGAAAAATGGAGTTCAGGGGCACTGCAATTCACAAACCTGCAGATTTATAAATGATAACTCTCGTCCACAAATATATTGAGGGAAGGCAACGAAGAGGATTTGAAAGCAAGGCAGAATTGCAGGAAACAGATTTCAGGAGGGAGATTCGAATCGCCTCTAAAGAACAGGAAAAGCGGCAAAACCTCGACAATGATGCCCTTGGCCAAAAAGGGCGGATGCGTTTTTTCCTGAATATGGTCAGGAAAAAACGCATCCGCCCTTTTTGGCCAACCAAGCAACCTGGAAAGGCAAATCAGCGCTACAAAGAAGTCTCACTTCCAATCGGTCAAAAGGGCCATGCTGAATAAAGTG